>NW_015961960.1:2852-350274 GCF_000497045.1 Kalmanozyma brasiliensis GHG001 | reverse complement strand
CCAGGCACCGTAGGAACGCCAGGCACCGTAGGAACGCCAGGCACCGTAGGAACGCCGGGTACAGTGGGCACGCCAGGGGTAGTAGGCAAGCCGGGCCCAGTTGGCAGACCAGGAATAGTAGGCAGGCCAGGGATGGTTGGCAAGCCGGGCACAGTAGGCACCGTGGGCACGTTTGGCAGACGGGGGACGCCGCATTGCCTCAGCGCGCGGAACACGCTGTCGATGATGTCCTGTGCTCTGTTGGCGTCGGGCGGGTCGAGGGTGCGGATGTCTCGCACGGCACCGAGCACCTCTTGCAGGATTCTGCCGATGCAGGCCTGACGACGGACGAGCTCGTGGGCGCCAGTATCCGGAGTAGGCGCACCGAGGGCAGTCGAGGCCGCCGAGATGGCGACGAAGACAAAGACAGGCGAGATGAACTTCATCTTGGTCGCGCTAGCTTGAGACCGCTTTGCGGGGTTGTCAAGTGGTCTGGGGGGAAGAGGGGAGTGGGGAAGATCGAGAGGGTGGGCGGTGATGAGCGAAAAGTCGTTTCGAGGTCAAGAGGGTGGCAGTCTTTATAACTTTCGACTCTCGTCAATCCGACGAAGCATGCACAGTCATGCTGCTTTGCACAAAGCCGAGCGATTCCTGCTGAGCGAAAGGCTTCGTCGCCGTTGAGCCTCGCTGTGGCAGCCGCTCTGGTGACGGCTTTGATCGTCTTGCAACGAGACGATCACGGAGGAACAGGAACGACTCTCCTGGATGAGTCATTGTCTCTCTGCGACGCCTCTGCATCATAGCCGTCTCTTCAGGTCTCGTTAGCAGATCCTTCCTTTTCGAGATCGTTGTCGTGTTGAACACTGAGTAGAGTTGCAGCGAGGCTGCGATGTACCTGTGGATCTTGTGTGAGGCACCACGATTGCGGAACCGTGCATCGCGATCACTCAGGTCGTGGTCTCGCCAAACATCGCATACGATGCGTGGATGCGCCACCGTTGCCCCACAAGCCATCGGTCTCGGTTGATCAATGTGTCGAACATGGCGATGGGAAAGGTTGGATGAGCATCATTCTCACCGCGCCTGAAGGCGGAGAAAGAGGCGAATTCTTCGGTGGTGCGAGGGAAGTTGCGTGATGATTGAGCACTCGCAACTGGAATGTTGGTGGAAAGTGATCGAGCGACGAGATCTTTTGGAGCATCTGAGTTAGACTAAGGGATGGAAAGTCGAGACTACCGATCAGCCATGGTCTTGAATCAACTTCCCGGCGCGCAGCAGTTGATGCAACGGGAGCCGCATGAGTTCGTTCGATCCGGGGTAGGCACAAAGTCTCCGCAAATACCGCCCAGAAGCCGTCGAGCCGGCCTTGAACACCGGACACGGATGAACATGGAAAGGGCTACTGCAAGCTAGACGACGGCAGCCCGCGGGTCCCGCCCACTTGCCCGCCGCGAGATTCAGAACCCTCAGAGGCATCTCGTGCCCGTGATCGGTGCCCGTATGCAGCCCCGTTGAAAGGCTTCATGCCGCTGTTGCGTGATTGCAGCCTCCGACAAGTGTGTGCGAATTGTGGCAACGTCTGACACGACCACCAAAAAAGCCAGGATCACATTCCGCTAAGCGAGGCATGTCACGCCAGAAAATTGTGGGGTCGCGCCGTCGAGACCCGTCAGCCACGTTCGGTGCATTTGGCACCGCAAGCGACGTACGAGGCAATCCACTGCCACTTGCTTTGCAGATGCCGATCATGCAAATGCCGCACACCGAGGCGGAGCGGTGGCAGCAGATCGCGGACCAGCAACAATTCTACAGACGAGACGGTGGCGGACGCGTGCATATCCGATCGGGATCATGCCGTTCAGAATCGTTGTCCCCCATCGACGCTGGTTTCGCCTGCATCGTTGTCACGAAGTGACGAGCCTCTCACGCCTGGATCCGTTTCTGCGTGTGTAGCGAGCCAAGTCGAGGCGAACGTGGGCGCTCGCATCAGTCGCAGCGCAGCACCGACCCTGCCAAATAGTATTTCGCGTGAGCTGTCCTGCCTCGTTTGGACTGACTTTTCGTGGGTCGTGCTTGGCGTGGGATCGTGTTTCGCCGCCACTTTACGAAGAGTTCCGAGGCGGGGCTTGGGACCAGACTCGGGGCTGACACAAGGGCTGCAAAGTCACGCTCAGCCTGGCATCACTGGGGCTGAGCATTGGACCGTCGCTCTAAACGCTTTCGGATTTACCAAGATGCTTACGTATAGCTGTTGCATCGGCCGTCTAAGGCTCGTCCGAGCTGACCTCATCGTCAGAGAGCATGTCGACCGCTTCTATGGCGTCGTCGACTTGGGTTCGAAGCTGATGCTGTCGTGCGCGTTGCTGAATGCGACCATTGGCGTCACCGGCCGAGAGAGGCGAGTTGCTGCCGGTCCTGCTCATCAACGCTGAAGTCGCGCTGGTCGTGGCAACAGTCGAGGGGTTCGAAGGGTGATCGGCTAGCTCGAATGACTCTGTCCAGTAATCCAGCTTTTCGTCCTTCACCTCCTGTTGCGCACCGTCGAACCACTGCAGACCATGTCGAGCGCGACCCATGGTCCATGCGCTCACTTCGCACGGATGCACCCTTGTTCTCGACGCACCATAGCTCTCGTCGTGCGCTTCGCGGCGTAGGACAGTGACGAGCTCCAGGCGCACCTTTGTATCGTTCAAACGCGGTCGACGCAGCCTGCGTAGCCAGCGTCGGTACTTTTCCGTAAAGCCGACGTAATCACTCTCGGCATGCCCAACGAGCAGCAGCATCTCGAGAGATGGGCACCGATCGATGAGAATCTGGATCGGATTGATGCTGCCCGCCATGTCGAGCTCCACCCCGCCGGACTCCTTCAAAGGCGAGGAAGGCGAAGAGACGATCATGGGCACGACCAGGCCGAGCCTCGTCAGCTGCGGAAGGCACGCTAGTGCTGTCGCTACGCTCGGTGTGAAGCGAAAGCGCGGACCGTGGAGCTGCAGATGGCGGAGCTGGGTCCAGCGAGAGGGAAGCCAGAAGTCGCGCTCAATGTCGGCGCCGTAGTGGCCCATCAGGCAGTCGTACGTGGTCAGGTGAGGCGCCAGACGGGAGAAGTGATGGTGGAGGCCGCGTGGAACGCCTTCGAGATGGAGCTCTTGGAGAGCGTGGCAGTTTGAGAGAAGAACGCGGACGAAGGGGAGTAAGTCCTTCTCGAAGTGGGTCTGCGCTTGAGAGGCATCGAATAGGGCTGGACCATAGCCATGCTGGAGGGATTGCCGGCTTCTGGCGCGGAGTGTCAGGCGCTGGACCCTGGAGCGGGCCAGTGCTCGTATGCCGAGTCGGTCCTGATCAAGTGAGACGGCAAAGGAGCGGATCTGCTGCAGACCGTACAAGCAGAGGTCGGGAAGCAGATGCGTGGACATGACCGCGCGGTAGCATGCTCTGCTGACCCTCGCTAGCTCAAGTAGCCGAGCTGATGCATCTTCCTGTTCGGAGGACACTTCTTGCGCGGCTAAGAGCACGCTATAGACGATGAGCTCGACCGGGAGCCGAGGATGGCCCAGGACTGGCGCTGACGGAGGAAGCTTGAATGCATGCTCGTTTCCTCCACCGATGGTCTCTATATGCTGCTGTGTGAACACGGCTGTTCTTCTGCGTGGTTTAGAAGGAGACGATGCTGGAGACCAGGATTCGGCCAAACGAGCGAAGGACCAGAACGAGTCCGAGAGTGTCATGTCCGTGTTGGAATCATGGATGCAGAAGTGTCCAGAACGTGTGAGACACGGTCCAGAGGGGTGAGAGACGCAGCGATGGTGTCTCGTGGCGAGTGCTGAGCGTAGACGATAGCACTGGACTGTGTTCGTGCTCAAGAATGTATGGTGATGACGAACTTGAGGTAGTTGATGATGGTGGAGCTGTGCAAAGACGAAATTGGACGTTGCTCGTCATCATGGCTAATCACACTGCATTTTCCATCGGCTTGTTCCGACACAAATGCACTCTTTGACAGTCAATGACAATGCAATCCCACTTGAGCTGGCTCACACAGCAAGATGCACAGAGGATGATGATGGCTACGATTGCCAGATGCGATGACATGCAAGGAACAGAAGGGAAACCAGATGAGTGACAATGAATGTTACGTGAAAGCTAAGGTCGGTCGCGTTGGTATATATCAAGAAAGTGTTCTTGCGCATCGATCGCCAAGTGCAGCTTGTAGATGGAAGGACGACCGGCAGCAGGAATGACGAGGATGAGCAGACTTGCAAAAGGGCAACTCTACATGGCAACACAGTTGCATCCTCCGCCGGCGGGCGCGTACGGGTCTTCGCCCTTGCTGACAGGGCCCCAGACGGAGGGGACGAGGCAGTCGCGCGTGCTCTTGCAGTAGTTGATGAGGCTGTCGTAAATATGCATGAGGTGAAGATCAAAGTCAGCGGTCTGTCCATAGGAAGCAAGGGGGAGAACGTCGGGCAAAGCATCGCAAGCTGACGGCAAAGATGCGGTGCAGTCGAATCGGCAGCGGTCGAAAGTGTCTTGGATAACTTACCTTTGACTGGCCTCTGATACGCGGATACGAGGTCGCTCAAGGTCCTCCTTCAATCGCTGATTGTGCTCTGTGAGTCGTCGCAGCTTGAGCTCGGACATGGACTGCTTATGCGGCTTGACGTTCATGTTGGCAATGTTGCTGGTGGAGATGGTCAAGTCGAAAGCCTAAGTGAGGCCAAACAGTCGGTGTCGAGGGCTGTTCAGCTCGTCTAACGCTGCCGATAAGTAAGAGTGCTGCGTCGAGTACAGTGCGAGGTGAGGTGTACGAGGAGATGGTGTGAGTAGCCAGAAAGGGGAGGGATGGTTTGATTCAACGAGGGTCCAAGCTGAGTATGCATGTGTTCAACTTTTGGCTCTACGCCTTGGGCGCCAGACGCTGCGCGTTGCAATTCGAGACTCTCTCGGCCGTCTTAAAAGCTTAAAATTCTTCTGCGCCAGAAGAAAGGGCCGTTTAATCACCCGTTTGGTTGACCGAAGTCGCGCTCTGCTGTATCGATATTTTGATCATGCCAGGCTGTGAGTGGTGAGCGATAAGATGGCCTACAGTCGAGTCAATCAACTCATGCATGCAGATTTTCAGAAGAAAGTCTCCACAATTGGACATCGTCGCTGAAAGCTTGACAGTCGAGAGCCATCTCAGAGCCATCTCTTTCCCCTTCTACGCCATCATCTCGCACATCACTTCCCCCTTCCAGCCAGCCTAGGATCTCCACCGATCAACGGTCCCGAATCTCGCAACCTCGACACACAACAGATCACTTTCGACCCTCCGTTGCGTCTCGGCATCGAATCTATTCAGGGTACGTCTCGTAATCCACTGCAACCTCGTCCAGATCTTTCAGCTCCAACTTGAGCCCAGTGCTGCTGCATACACGCATGAGGGTAGCGGTGCATCTTTGCATGTCGCTCTCGGCGAAGCAAAGCTGTTGTCCAGATCGAACGCTCAAGGACACTCACTGACAGTCACGTTTGCTCATCCTCTTGCAATCTTCCATTCTCGCATCGCTGCTTTCGCATCACGCCCCATCATCATAATGTCTCCACACTGGTCTGCTAATATCCTGCTCGGCTCTTCACCTCCATCCTCCGACGTCGAATTGCTGTCGATGCGATCGCACCACCATCCTCAACCGACCATGCGACGCTGCTCCTTTCTCCTCGCCGCCAATCGCGACATGACCGCCGACTGGATCACACGATCATTCTTTTCGACGGCATCTCCTCCGAACCTGCCAATGGCGACGTGGTCTCTGACATCACCGCTCATCGTCTTCGATCGACGCTGGTATTCATGCCGACATGTTCTTCTTGATCTTCTTTGCATTTTTTCCGATTTCGACTCACACTCTTGCCGTTCTAACATCCCGTGGTTTTTCGTCTCGCCTCGTCTATCTCGCCTTTGTCCGGCCGCGCCTCTTTTGTGCGACCCTGGTTGGGTATGCCCGCGACCTCCGCGCACGCCTTGGATTCTCTTCCTCTGTGGCGGCTCTTTCCGCGCGCTGACCCACTCACCGCTGACCCCCTTCATCCCCCAAAACTATCTTCCACCCCGTCTGCCTCTGGCTCGGCACGCTTCTTTGGCCTGCATCTGACCTCGTTCAAACCTTGTCGGCCTTCTTCGCTCCGTCTTGGTCACCGACTTGTTCTTGGTTGCTCCGCTTCACCCTCTCCAATACGTCGGCCAATCGGCTTTGACCCTTTTGTTGTAACCCCACACCTGTCATTCGTCCCTGCACCCGATCCTGCCCCCTCCCACTTTGCTCCGAACCCCCCTCGCTCTCGACATCCCTCCATCACACCATCATCACCACCTCTCATCTTCCATCCCAAGTAGATGTCTGCAGCTCGTCTTAGCTCCAACGCTTCCACTCGAGTCTTTGCAGCTTCCACTCGCTCTTACTCGACCCTCTCGTCTCAAGTTGCTCGCAGCACCAACACTCGCACCGCTTTCCAGAACGCCTCGCTTCTGACGTCCGCTCGCAACACCAGCAACCTCAACAGCGCTCCCATCTCCTTCGGTGTCAGCGCCCGTCTGTTTTCATCCACGATGACTGCTCCAGGTAAGTTCAATCAGCTTCAGCTGAAGCTTGCCCCTGTTCCTATCACGACCACCCCACACCTTTTTAGCAATCAGGACGACTCCGTCACGACTGCTAGCATTCCAGCCAGCATTCCAGAAGCAAAGGCAGCACCGGCACCAGTTGCATAGGCTACGTTGTGCATCGGCAGGTTTCAGCCCACCTCGTCAGCTCAGCAAGCACCAGTCAGCCTCTTGCGCGTATGGTCAGATGCACACGAGCAAGGGTGACAGCGCCACTTTCTTTGTCTCCACGCTCCAGCGTCGGACAAAGATCTCCGTTCGGCCTCTGCTTTGGACCAAAGCTTCTTGGCTCTGCGTCCTTGCTTGGTTGGCTGGTTGGCTGGCTCGAGCGGAGAAACACGAGAGAAATTGCCGTTTTTGCGCTCTTTTTTCTGTGCTTCTCTGTTGGATCTTGCTTTGGCAGAGAGAGAGGCGAAGAAATCTTGGAATTTTCCGGCTTTTTGAACGCGCCGGATGTGACGGCTCAGGTGCGCCTTTTCGGTTCGCCTGTTTGGCCGGTGAGCCGTCACGCCAAGCGGCAAATGGCATATAGACCACCCCAAGCCTTCCCCGCTTATGCTATTCTTCGCTGCCTTGTACCACCGTCCGCCCTTCCTTCCTTCTGTGGCGACTTCCTTCTCCGTCGACTGAAGGACCTGATCGCTGACATTACCATCATCTCGCTGTCCCGCCCTCGTCATCCGCCATGCCATCGTCATCATCCATCGTTCGTCCACGCGGTTCCGCCATGCCAGCCAAGATCAAGGTCGCCAACCCCGTCGTTGAGCTCGACGGTGACGAGATGACCCGTATCATCTGGCACAAGATCCGCGAGGACCTCATCTTGCCCTTCCTCGACATCGACCTCAAGTACTACGATCTCGGCATGGAGTACCGTGACCAGACCGACGACAAGGTCACTGTCGAGGCCGCCGAGGCCATCAAGAAGTACAAGGTCGGTGTCAAGTGCGCCACCATCACTCCCGACGAGGCTCGTGTCAAGGAGTTCGGCCTCAAGAAGATGTGGCTCTCGCCCAACGGCACCATCCGCAACATTCTCGGTGGTACCGTCTTCCGTGCGCCCATCGTTCTCGACGACCTGCCCCGCCCCATCCCTGGTTGGACCAAGCCCATTGTCATTGGCCGCCACGCCTTCGGTGACCAGTACCGTTGCCAGAACTTCGCCGTCGACAAGGCCGGCAAGTTCACCATGAAGTTCCAGCCTAAGGACGGCTCCGAGGCTCAGACTTGGGACATCTTCGACTACCCCGAGGGCGGAGGATCTGGTCTTGCCATGTACAACACAACAGAGAGCATTACCGGCTTTGCTCACTCCTGCTTCAAGATGGCTCTCGAGAAGAACATCCCGCTCTACATGAGCACCAAGAACACCATACTTAAACAGTACGATGGAAACTTCAAAGACATCTTCCAGGCCTTGTACGACAACACGTACCGTCAGGACTTCGAGAAGAAGGGACTTTGGTATGAGCACAGGCTCATTGATGACATGGTGGCGCAGATGATCAAGAGTGACGGTGGCTACCTGATGGCGTTGAAAAACTATGACGGCGACGTGATCTCTGACATCACCGCGCAAGGTTTCGGCAGTCTGGGTATGATGACGAGTGAGCTCATCACCCCCGACGGCACCATCATGGAGTCAGAGGCCGCGCATGGCACAGTCACTCGCCATTTCAGAGAATTCGCGGCAGGCCGAGAAACATCGACGAATTCTGTTGCTTCTATCTACGCCTGGACCCGCGGTCTCGCCTTCCGTGGCAAGCTCGACAAGAACGACGACCTCATCTACTTCGCCAACGCGCTCGAGCAGTCGTGCCTCGATGCCATTTCGGCGGGCAAGATGACGAAGGATCTCGCGCTCATCTACCACGGCAAGGGCATGAAGCGCGAGCACTACGTCACGACCATGGAATACATCGACGAGGTCGCCAAGCTGCTCAAGGAGAAGCTCTCGGCGCGAGGCATCGAGGCGGGCAAGCTTTGAGTCGCTGTCTAGTAACGAATCTCAGATCAGCACCCGATCCACACGCAATTCAAAATATTCAACAATCTCCCGATTCGATTGTGCGCCTGTGTGAGGCGAACCACCTCGACCGTACTTTCTACAGTCACATCGGATATGGTCACGCTCTCTCGACTCGGCTTTTTTGGGCAGTCGCACTGCTGCTGCGCCTGGCTGACGCTCATACTGACCCTTCGCCTCCCTGCCTTTCGCTTCATCACAGTCTCGAAAGCTGAAAGGGAGCGCCACATCGACTGCGCTTTTTCCCCTTCCCCGCCACCATCACCATCGCCTCTCGCCCAGTCGTCAACGCATTGTCTCGTCGCCTCGTCGTCTGCTTGCTCACGCCCAGCGCTCACTCGACATTCTTTCGCTCACCGTGCTTGCTCGCCCACCGTCCACATCGTCTCCAACTCCCCGTCGCATCCGGTCTTCGCTACAATCTCTCCGCACGCCGTCCGGTCAGGACTCGCTCAGCATCGGCCAGATTTGTCGCATCAACTTCGCGATCGCACCACAAACCGCTCGCAGCCGTCTAGCTGCCGAAATCCTCGAACATCTCGTCTTCTGACGTCGCCATGCAGGCGCGAGATGCGCAGGACACACGAGACACAGAGGGCGGACGACGAGACGCGCAGGATCAGCAAGCTGCGGAGGAGCAGCAAGATGCGGAGGAGCAGCAAGATGCGGAGGAGCAGCAAGATGCGCAGGAAGAGCGAGGCTCACAAGAGCAGAGAAACACCTCCGATGAAGATCGTTTTTTCGACACCGACCAGTCGATGATGGCTCGCATCATGATCGGCGACACATCAGCCGAAACCGACGCTTTCTCCTCCGCGTGGCCATGTCCGAAGCTGAGGCTTTCGGGCGCAACCCGCGCCTTCTTTCGCTCCCAAGCATGATGACGAGTTGGGGTCGGGAGTGGCTGTCGGGCGTCCGCGGCCGTTGCGTCAAGGTCAGCGAATGGTGGGACTTTCTCGGATCCGGCGAGGTGTTTCCGCCCGAGGCGTGGCTCGAGATTGCGCAGCTCGAGTACAACGGCTATGCCGGTTGCTCGGATGATCTGCGCGAAATCAAGGCGGACATGGAGGAGGCGATGGACGCCATGGACCTCGTCCAGCCTCACGCTGTGGTGTCTCAGACGACTCGCAAGCAGGTTCGCGGCATCTTGGGCGGACGACGCAAATGGCTTTTCGACAAACGACGACTCGAGACGACCGAGGAGCGATCTGCTAGGGTCGCCGAGCGTCGCGCGCGAGACGCAGCAGCACGAGCAGCTAGGGCTGCTCGACGTCAGTCCCGCCACAGCCAGTCCGGTAGCGCTGCGCGCTAGTCCGGCTTCTTCGCTATCGGCGTCGCCTCACCTTCGTTTGCAAGTCGCCACATCGCATCAACTGGCAGCTCGCAGTATCGTTCACATCGCATCGCGTCTCTTAACGTCCTTTCAAGTTCCGTCAGTCTCTTTCTCGTCACTCATCGTGTAGCATCGCATCTCATTCCGTTCGTTCCAGCCTCGTCAATATCGTTCGCACTGTATCGTATCGCTCAGCATTGCATCGTCCCTTGTCTCTCGTCTCCTTGCAATCGATCGATTCCCGTCTCTCTGTCGAGCTCGAGAATGTGCGTTGAGCTATCCGCATACGCCCTCGTGCACTTAGAATTGCGTGTGAGGAGCTCTCGTTGGATACACCACGCCTCAGGGACTGAACGATATCCGGCCAGCGGGCGTGCTGTCTGTCGAGGTTCGGACGCAGGTTCATGCGTTCGTCGGTGCGAGTCTTGCTGCTACGTCGGACTTGCTTGCTGGCTGGATTGATGGGTGGGAGACGATCGTGTGTGACGAAGAGCGCAATTAAGCTCGAACCTGCACCTCTCACGGTCTTTGCCTCGTCAACCGTACCGCTGCACTCGAAGTGAACCATTGTGTGCCAGAAGTCTGCACCCAGCTCCAAGTCAGAAGCGAAGAGTGCGGGTGCATTCTGAGGCAGCGACTTGCGCCTGCTTCGCTCTGAATCGAGCCATTGCTCAACCAAACGGATGAAGCGGGCGTTGAATGCCACACAATCTCTGCGGACACGAGAAGGGGTCGGGATTGTCCATCCCTGTTCCTCTACATTTGGCGTCGAAGACCCAGCAAGGCCATGTCTGCCATTGCTTCCGCATCAAAGACTCGGCTGGACCATGTCTGCCATTGATGCTTGGCAGTATGGCCGATGGCTGGTCTCTGCGGCCCTGGCTACGGAGCCAGCATCAAGATTCTGCAATGCCTCTTCTCGCATCCGTTCTGGCATCGACACTCACTCCATTTGTCTCGACCTCATCGCCCTGTGGACAATCGATCCGTTTCCTCGACAGATCGACTCTCAGTCCGAACTCCACCATCGCTCTCAGCATCGATGTCCTCGACAGAAGCTTTCCAAACGGAGCGCTTTTCTCTGTCTCTTTGCTTGCGCGATCGGACATCCACCCTGTGCTCGACCATAACACCCTTTGCGTTCGCCCGCGACCCACATGCCTGTCATCGGACCCAACGCGAGCCAGCTGCGTGCCGGTGTCCAGGCAGCGATTCAGGTGGCCGACGAGGAGGAATTTGAACGACAGCTGGCTTCCAGTACTGTTCGATCCCACGAGAAGGCCGAAGAGCAACTGCGAGCCTTCGGCGAGCAGTCTGTCGCCGAGCAGCGCAGAAAGGGTGACCTCTCCATCCCCGCCGATTTGGATCAATACCTCCGCTCGGACACGCCCTTCCCAGACCAGTTCTGGTCGGCGTTGACCCATTGGGCGTGTAAGCGCTTCGACGGCGACATCGGCCGCACAAGCACGACGATCACGATCGTCTTCTACGGCTTTTACTGTCGCTCCAAGCCAGAAGCTCGCGTCGGCAGCAGGATCCGCGAAGCCGTCAAGTCAATCGTCATGCACCATCCGTCGGTGCGACCGCCTGACGAGAAGAAGTACGTGGCCTCGTCCGATTACGAACAGATTCTCGGATTTGGCGCTTCACGGCAAATGAAAGTGTGCCCGCAAACGGGTGCAGATGGCGATTCTCTTTGGCCTTCTCGTTGCTACGGGCTGCAGAGTCGGCGAGCTCGTCGCGTCCGCCGGCTGTGGACCAGGCAATGCACTCCTCTGGCGAGACTGCCAGTTCGTTCTCCACGCGCCGGCACGCCAGGGCGACCACAACCGTCTCGTTGTCAACGTGACGTTGCGCAACATCAAGCGCTGTCGCAATGAGCACCACCTTTGCAAGTATAGGCAGACTCCGTTGGCACCTTTGCGACGCGACCCACTCAAAGATGGGCAATCGCTGATCGCAGATCATCTTGCGCATGTGTACTGTCTTTGTCTTCGTCACAGCCGCACGGTCGCGATCGTATCCAAAGCTAGACGTGACAGCGAATCCGCGACTCAGTCTTGCTGCAGCTGTGGCTGGCCATTCGCGACCGCGCCTTGCAGCGCGGCATGAGAACTCGAGGGTCTAGCCGTCATTCACCTCTCCAAGCTTCCAGCGGAACACCACAAAGCTGCCGCTCCACATGAGCAAAGAGCCCTCGCGAGAGGCCCGTCTTGCGCACCTTCAAAGCAGGCGGCCATGTCGACACACATCGTGTCCGTGCACCATGCTGTCAAATGAAGCGTCAAAGGTTCGCAGGAGCACTCACTGCATCCCCCAAACGCTCTGCAGTCACACGGCTTGATATCACACACAGACTCAACACTTCCAGAGCTCCCCCGCAGTGCAGTGTTCCGAATGAATGTCATTTGCAATATGAAGACAAAGCAGAACCGATACCCTGCCATCCGCGCTCACTTGGCGAAGGGGATATCGTTGGTGACCTCCTGCAGTTTGTCGTAGAGCACGCCTCTCTTGTTACCATACGCATCCTTGACGAGCCACTGGGCGTGTTGCGCAGCCTCCCTCTCGGTCAATTCGGGCTTAAACCTGTCCCTCAACCGATCGATGGTGGGCATGCCTTTGAAACTGGGCAATTCGGTGCCCAGCATCAACTTGCACGTATCGACGATTTCATCGCAGAACGGTCGGGCGGCGAGGAACGCTTTGACCACGAGCTCTTCGAACATCCGGAAGCCCTGCGAACCAGGTCCGCCCATGACGTCGATCATCTCGTGGCTCAACTTGAACGAGTACGGTTCGAAGCGCATGCCTCCTGGACCGATGTCGAAGAGGAAGCCGAAATCGATGTGGACCAGATGGCCGTCACCGTCGATCATCATGTTGCCGTTGTGGCGATCGCGGATCTGCAAGATGTGGCACACGACAGAGTAGGCCGCCATGGATTGGATGAAGTTCATCCTCGCGCGCTGGAAAGCGATGCTGTCCGTGTTGCCGTATTTGCCAATGAAGAAGGTGAGCAGGTGATTGATCTTGGCTCGACCCATCTCGTCACGGGAAGTAGCGTTGGGGACGACATCGATGACACCACAACCAGGACCCGTCGCAGTAACACGGTACGGGTTGAGATACAGATCGATCCCAACCGTGGTGTAGACGTTCTTGAACATGGCAATCACCTGCAACGCCAGCACGTCCTGACGACAGTCGTCGCCGACCTTGAAGATGGCCGCCTGCCAAACGTCGACGCCCGTCTTTTTGGGCGGCGTGTTCTCATCGCCCTCATCACCAGGCTTGACGATCTCGCGATGCACCTTGAACGTCGCCATGAACGGCGCTTTCGCATGCGACTGCAGCGGTCGGCCCGACTTGCGGTCCAGATCCACCACCACACCATCCGCGTTCGAAGGCAGGTACACTCCCGGGTCCACCTTGATCTTGTCCATCTCCTCGTCGATCTTGGCCTTCTTCTCCGGCTTGCTCTTCTTGATGAACGGCTTGAGCTTGCCCGAGATGCTGGTGACCTCGTTGAAGAAGCCGAATTCGCGCTCGTAGAAGTCCTGCGCTTCGCCGGAGAGCGCCTGCACGATGTTGTCCACCATCCGGTCGAGCGTCGGCTTCATCGGGTCTTCCTCCTCGGCTTCGTCGTCCTTGTAGCTGTTCGCCTTCATGTTCCAGATAATTTGGTGACAGAACAGCTGCGAGATCTTGGAGGTTTCGAAGATAAAGTGCTCGACATAGTGGTACTCGTCCGTGCGCAGCGCTTGGACGACCTGGGGCACGTAGAAGAAGGTGAGCTCAACGGGATGCTGTTCGAGCGAGCGCATAGCGTACTGCAGCACCAGCGGGTGGTTCTCGTACTCGGGCTGGAACAGGTCGATCGCCTCGACCGGCGAGACAGCCGCCCAGTACTGGAGCCACTTGAGGTCGGAACTCTCCTTCTTGGCCAACTTGAGATGGTCCTCGAGCAAATACTTGAGCGCCGCCGGGGTGTCGACCACCTTGTACGGCTGGCTGCGGATCAATCGACCAAGGGCGCTCTTGAGTGCCTTCGACTGGAAGCGAGATCCGAGCTGCACGGCGATCACAGGGCTGACGCGCCAGGCCGACTCGACCGTGGCACCCCACGAGGCGTCCGTCATACCCTTGCTGAAGGGCCCGACAAAGTCGCTGCCCCTAGCGCTGTTGTTGAGCGGGTTGGCCCACACGGACAGCCTCGCCACCTCGTTCTCGACCAACAGCTGCAGGAGCCGCTTCTTGTCGCCGAACGACTTGATCGCGTCTTGCAGCGTCACACCGCCGGGCATGCGGACCGACGACAGCGTCGGCGGGAAGCTCGTCACGTGCTGGTCTGCGCGCATCGAATCCCGCTGCAGCAGCTCCAACGTCTCTTGCATGACCTGCATGTCTGCGCTCAGCTGCAGACGGTTGCCGCCGAACGACCATTGCGGTGAGCTGGCGAACCAGCCATAGCCGAGCTTGTAGAGCGCGTCGCGAAGGTGGTACTCGACCAGACCCTCGAGCTGGCTCGTCTGGATGAGACGGAAACCAAAGTTGAGCAGCGTGAACCTGGCTTCTCGCGCGAGAGGGTGGGTGCTCATACGGTCCACAGCGGCACCCGAGTGCTGCAAGAGCCGCACAAGCGTGAGCACCATGGTGGGATCGCGGTATCGGAACGCCTGGAAGCGGCTCGCGATGAGGTGGATGAGCGTGAGGTGAGGCGTGAAGAGGCGAGCTGCCTGCTCTGACTCGGCGGTGATCTCTTCACGGTTGAAGGCGCCCATCTCGGTCTTTCGCAGGAAGGGGTGCTTGGTGGTCAGAGTGGGCGAGAAGAGACCCTTGCGAGCTTTGGCGGTCATCGCCCAGCCGATGGTGAGCTCGACCATGACCTTGGTCTCCACCTCGGGTCGGGCGCCGATTACCCACGTCCATACCTGGCAAGCGGCGGAGATAGCCTCAGGCGTAAAGACCTGGAAGGGGATCGAGACGATAAAGTGCAGCAGCTCGTAATCCGGCTCGGGCAGCGCCACCACCAGCGCAGCGGTGCGGTAAAGCAGTCGACGCAACTCGGCGAAGGGAAGCGCACGCTTCTTGGATCCGACGTCGTTCGAAAGGGTGGCCAGCTGCTCTCGGCACTCGGCGACGCTGGCAGGCGACATGTTGTTGGTCGGGTCCTTGGACAGCTCGACGAGACCCTTGGTGAGAGCAAGATGGATACCGGTCATCTCGCCAAGGTAGGTGCTCTTGGCCGACAGCTCGCCGATGAACTTGCTGCTGGCATCCGAGCGCCATCCACCGAGGTTGGGGAGCAACTGCTCCTTGCGCGCAGAGACAGGCATGGCGCGGGCGTATTCGAGGGCGATACTCTTGCCGAGCTCGCTGCGGTCAGGCAGCTCCGAGTCGTCGAAGGTGCCGAGGTAGCGCTCGAGGATGCCCTGCAGCTCCAAGGGTGCCATCGTCATGATGAGCGAGAGGTATTCGCGCGACTTGGTGAGGAAGGAAGAGAGAATCTCGTTCCTCTGAGGGTACGAGTCAGAGAGGTCGAAGGAGATGTGGGCTCGGTCCGAGACATAGTGGTAGGTGGGGGCGAACTCATCCTTGAACTCGGCCTCGCAGCCATCGCGAAGAAGGGTGAGGATCTCGAGCATGGCCGTCACCACGTCCTGATCGCAGAGCAGCGAGGGGAGCGCGTAGATGAGCTTGTTGAGAATGCTCAGTGAGACCTGACGCACCTTGGACACTCGGTGGCAGCATCCGAGCATGAGGTTCTTGACCTCGTTGGCCACGCGAGGGTCGAGCAGATGCTTGTTGACCTGCTGACCGAGGTCACGAATAAAGAACTCGATAACTTTGTCGGCGATGGCCTGCATAGCTCCCACGAGAGCGCTGCTGTTGAGACCCTCGTTGATGAAGTACGAAAGTACCATAGAAGGGCGACCCATGCGGCTGCGGAGGCACTCGAGGTCGTAGATGGTCGAGAGGAAGGTGACCTGAGCGTAGCTGAAGCCACGAATGTCGGACGCGTGGGTGGGGATGACGGCGCTGAGCGCCTTGCGCTGTGCGTCGAGTGTCTGGTTGGAGAACTCGCGCTTGAGCACCGAGTTGTACTCGAGATCGCTCTCCAGGTAGTTGTGTGCACTCTCGGGCACCAGCGTCGGCGTCTTGAGCGAGATCGACATGAGCGACTTGCCGACAATTTCGGCTTGTGCTTCAGCAGCCGAGCCGGGACGGTGAGTGGCGCTACCGTCCGCAGCGACGTTGCTTCGAATGTTGTTCGGCGAAGCGTAGCCAAAGAGAACCGAGAGGAACCACATGTTGCGGAAGAGCGAGACCATCTCGGTGGTGGGCTGCACCTCTGGATGGATGTCCTTGTGCTCGAGGACCGCTGCGATGGCGGGCAGCAGCGTTGCGAGGTCTGTGTTGAGCTCGGCAAGCTCCTCTTTGCTGCTCTTGGTGGAAGAGGCGACGGTCTGCAACTGCATGCCCTTCTCGGCGAAGAGCTGAAGCAGCTCGATGAGGAAGATCTCCTTGCGACCTCCGGTGGCTTCCTTTTCCTCCTCGGAAGCGGCGGCGTCTCGCTCGTCTCGCTCATCGAGTCGGCCAAGACCTCGGGCGAGCTTGAGCTGGGCAGACTCGACGGCCACGGCGGCACGACGGTTGGCGCCGCCGGTGAGGGCGCTTCTTGACACGGCAGAGAGAGCCCGGACCACGTCGACATAGGCGCCTCGAGGGCCGGCCAGAGCCAGGGGAACGATGTTGTCGAGGATGGCAGCTTCAGCCGAGATGTCGGCGTTGCGGAGACGCTGGAGCAGCATCGAGATGGTGAGCGAAGTGACGTCGGGCTTGCCGACTTCCAAAGCGAGACGCGAGATGACCGTGATGGTGCTGAGGTTGATGAGCCTCCTCTGGTCTTCGGAGCGGGCGGAGATGTTGGCCTGCGAGCCAGACATGGAGATGCCATTGACCTGGTCGCGCGAGGTGACAGCACGAGAAGCACCGCTGCGTACAGAGGCACCACTGCCCGCAACGCCACCGACACCGAGACCGCCAGGCGTGTCTCTGCCGAGGTAGTTGAGGAGGTTGTACATGGTCGAGACCACGAGATCGTCACCGGGAGCGATGGTGACGCAGGTGGACAGACAGCGAGCTGCCGACAGCAGCACAGGCGAGCTGACGCCGCGAGCGCTGGGCAAGAAGATGGGGATGGGCGAAGTGACAAAGTGACGAAGCACGCGGGTCATGGGCAGAGCCAGCGCGTTGTTGTTGCGGACGAGCACGCCGACACTCTGCAGAGCGGCACCCTGAACGCGAGGGTCGTAGATGGGCGAGCTCTCGCTGAGAAGCGAGCGGATGCGGACAAAGACGTTGTTGTCGACCTGCTCGCCACCGGCGATACTGCGGGCAACGGAGCAGAGAGCAGAGAGCTTGAGCGTCTCGGCGAGGAGCTCGGGGACATGAAGCTCGGGAAGCACTTGGAGGCTCTTGACGCCCTCGCTGAGGAGGAAGCGCTGCACGTCGTGGAAGCCCTTGTTGCTGGCACGGAGCACAGCCCACAGAGTGTCGTCGAGATCGTGCAAGGAGAGCTTTGCGGAAGGAGAAGCGTCGGCCTGACCGAAAGCGGCAGACTTGTCGGCATCGGTGACGATGGAGCCAATGACAGGCACAGCCGCAAGAATGCTGCCGTTGGCGCTGCCATTGGCCTGAGGAGCAGAGCCGTTGGCATGGCCATTAGCGTGGCCGTTGCCGGTGGAGGCCAGGGAGGACGACTTGGCGAAGTTGGGGTGGATGGAGAATCGCAGCAGCGAGTCCCAAGCCTTCTTGGTGGCGCCGGGGGCGAGGATGGCGCGGCTGTGGCTGCGCTCGGCATCGTCCAGGGTTCCGTCCGAGTCGAGATCGAAGCGGTCGGCCTGCGACTGACGACTGGGGTCGATGCGGTCGAGGTCGAGACCGAGCTTCTGGAAGTCGGAAAAGTCCTTGATGGGAGGACGAGCATTGACGGCAAGTGCCTGAGCCAAAGTGGTGGAGAGGATGTCGATCGAGGCGAGAAGGACGTAGTGACCCGAAAGCGGGGTCCCAGCGTAGCGGTACCTGGAAAGGAAAGAGATGCGATACTCCTGCGCATCCTGAGCAGCTGAGCCCTCGTCAGCGTAGGTGAAGCCGCCTTCGGGACTGACGAAATCAGCGTCCTCGTCTTCTTCGCCAGAGAAGAAGGTGTCGACGCTAGCTTCGGACTGGTCATCGGTCGGTCGTACGGTGGCCACCTTGGGAGCTCGCCTGGTGGCTCGGCCGGCCTGCTGACGGATGTCGATCTGGTCCTCGAGAAGCAGAAGGACCTCGTTGAGCCTCCTCACCGTCTGCGTCGAGGTGAGGATGGTGTTGAGAACGTCGGCGAGGCGAGCGAACTCGTGAAGCTTCCAGGCGAAGGAAGTGGTTGCGATGGCTCGGTAGAGACCGTTGAAGAGAGGGACGAGCTTGACAATGACGGTGTGAGCATCGCCAGCGGTGGCGCCTAGAGCATCGCCGAGCTTGGCAGCCAGATCGAAAATGGCATTGACGCAACGAGCGCGGTGCTGAGGAGCGTTGATCGAGATGCGAAGGAAGCTCGAAACGAGAGCGAAGGCGAGCTGATCGGGAAGAGGCTGCTGGGACCAGCTCATATCGTGGTCAAAGTCGACTAGAGTGAGCTGACGAAGAAGAGTCTCGAGATCATCAAGAACGGGGGCGAGGTGCTCGTCATTCTTGACGTCGGTAGTGTGCTCCGTGGATCGAGAGGCGGAGGAGATGGAAGAAGCGAAGAGCGCGAGGCTGATCTGAGTCCTGGCAGCCGAGGCGGAGAGGAAGAGCTTGGAGCCAGTGGTGACCTTGCTGGAGGTGGCGGTCTGGGCGAAGAGAACACGAACGCGAGCTCGAGCAGAAGGAACGTTGGCAATGTCCTCGGCGAGGTTGAGGGCCAAGCCGTCGAGGATGAGCTGATGGGTGGGCAGGTCGAGGCTGTCCATGATGGCGGGTGTTGGCGCTGACGCTTTGGGCCAGCTGTTGTATCTGCTTCTCTATAGGTCGGTGTCAAGTGAGATGGTGGACCAGGTGCTGGCAAAGAGCGAGCGATGATGAAGAGAGAGAAGCAAGGAAGCGCAGTCAGAAGGAGCGCTTTGGCTCAAGCCAGCTGATAAACTTAAAGTTGGATTATTTTGTGGAGAAATGGGCGGGGCGGAGAGGCACAACTGCAGTGTGACGATCCAATCTAAAATGACGTTTGAAAGGGCGCACTGCGTGAAAAAGGCGCTTCGCTTCTGAGTTTTGCCCCGCTTTGAGTCTGCCAAACGCACAAGCCTCGCTCTCAGCGCTTGCAATCGCCCGCCCCTGCATCAAGAAGAAGCAGATCATCTGCTCAAGCTGTGGTCAAGGGGCCATCATGCTCACTGCCTCGCACTCAACAGCCTGTATGGCGAAGCGTCGCAGCCCAAACTCGTACCTGAGGTGACAATGATTGGCTCTAGACTGCTGCAGACGGATGCTCGACCGACTGCGACGGTGTCGGTGTTTCTACATGTGGGCTGTCACTTGTCACAAGGTGCCGGGCTAGTCTGCGGGTGCGATGCAGTGTGGGTTGATCTGACGCGATGAAAGGAATCTCGAAGCCGTGATCAACACTTGCACGAAGATCCATCCTCGTTGGTCGCTGTTGCTGGCGCAGCAGTCACGTCGATGGCTGAGGAAAGCAGATCAAGGTCATCAGTCAGTCTCGCTGCTATCTGTCTTCTCGCAGCACAGGTACGATCGACTTACTCTTGTTGGCAGTGGCAGCGCCATTCGCCGCATCCGCATCCTTGTCCATTCCAGGCAACGCCTGTGCGATCTTCTTGAACAGCACCTTGACATTGTGCCCCGCCTTGGCCGATGTCTCGATGAACATCACATTGAACTCTTGCGCCTTCTTCTCTGCTTCTTCCGTTGTCACTTGTCTGTACATGTCAAAAGCCGAGACAGACCGGATCGGTGTCAGTGTACGATCGAGAAGCTGAACGAGATGAGGCAATTCTACCTACCTCTTGTCGCTCAAATCTGTCTTGTTGCCGACCAGAACAATGATCACGTCGTTGCCGCGCTCTGCTCGTACGTCGTCGACCCATTTCGCTGTGTTTTGGAATGATGCTCGGTCTGGATCAAGTGCCGAAGGAAAGAAGTCGGGTTTGAGATCAGTAAAGCGATTCGACAATGCGGATGCCGGGCTACCGGAAGCTTGTCCGTCTCTGCGGCTTACTCACTCGTAATGTCATACACCACAACTGCCACCGACGAGTCTCGGATATATGATGGAATCAAAGATCGGAACCGCTCCTGTAGGATTGTACCGACGGAGAAACATGGTCACAATGTCAGTCCTTCATCCGACAATCTATGTATCAGCGCTAGCAACCGTGTTACTCACCTGACCAGCCGTGTCCCAGAGCTGCAGACGCACTGTCCTGTCCTCCAGGTACATGGTTTTCGAGAGAAAGTCGATGCCGATCGTCGCTTGATACGTGTTGTCGAACGTGTCGTACATGAACCGTGTGATGAGCGACGTCTTGCCGACCGACTGTTCGCCGAGGAAGACCAGCTTGAACTTTCGCAGTGGCTGGCCGAACTCGGCTGTGCTAGCACCTGGTGCGTTGGACATGGTGGGCGACCGGGGAGATGTGAGGATTCTGATCGCGAAATGGGTCCTTGAGCGCTCGACTGGATTCCTGTGGTCGTCCGAGCTGCTTCGAGGCTGTGATGAGGCCTTGTTTGCTTTGGCGGAGGCGGTATCTCTCGAGGAGCAGAGTTCGATGGTCCTAGCCGATTGGCAACGTAGGTGCTTCTTGTTGCGGCAAGTGGCTAAGCAGGGCGCTGCAAAGTGCTTCTCAGATGGTAGATCGTGCTGCGAGCGGCGACAAAAGGCAATGTGGTGGTGCTGAGTAGCTCGGAAGCGGAAGGTTGGATCGATAGGATAGGGTTCGCCAAAGTGTAAATTGGCTTTGGACGTCGGATTGGAACACGCACAGCACAGGACAGCGCGGCAACACCTTCCGCCGATCCCGCATGGTCGCAGCTCACCTTCCCGTTGCGGTGCGGGCGCAATTCTCGCACGGACGAATTTCGGACGCAATTCGGAATGCAATTACTGAGGTCTAACATTTCAAATCTATTGTCTTGTCGACATCGTCATCTTCGTTAGTATCAAGAGGGCTTCAAGCATGATGCGGAATGATCAGGTGACATTCGGAGCTGGATAACATTGCTGCCAAGATTTATGCAGCGTCTATGACAATGTGGAGTGAGTTCTAGTGGGAAAGGTGTATGGTCGCTGTGAATGAGCTTCCTTTTGAGTATGTTTGTCCATGCGGACTGATTAGCGCAATCTCCTGGACCGAGTTCGGTCAAAAGCTGCCCTTCTCCAAGTCGCATGCAGCGATCTGCATCGAAGGGCTTCTGCTTGTCCCTGCCGAAATGCTCGCCTTTCCATAGTGCAGGTACTGCATCGTCGACTCGCTCCTCCTCAGCACGGGCACGGTCTGCTTTGCCTGAGCCGCCTCCTCCTGCTCCCTCTTCTGCTGGTACCTCTTCTCGAGCGAGGCACCGACTTTCCACACCACCCAAGCGCCCCATACTTGCGAAAAGGCGAGACCAGCCGTCGAGGTCCAGAACAGGGCCGTCCAGGCGTGTGACAATTCCGATGTGCCGTGGCGCTGGTAGGTCGCCCAAACCCACACTGTGCCGCCAATAGAGGCGAACTTGAAGACCAGACTCTGCACCGCAGAAACGCAGAACAGCGGTCGGAGCACCTTGACTGGCTCCGAGAGGCGGTACATGAACAGTGCGACGAAGCACGTCTGCTCCGTGGTGGCTTGGAAGATCCACAACAACCCAGTGAGGGCGAACGACGGATCCTGCAGCTTCTCGAGCATGACCAACGACAGCGAGATGGCGAAGCACGTGATGGCATGGTGCGAGATCATAGGATACGTCATGCGGTATCGATAGATTAACTCGAAGACGTAGAGCGCCGCGATGATACACGCCGATGCCCGCAACACATTGATGCGCCACACGCTAAACTCGTTCTGCAGCAATGCCGCAACCGCCAGCTGCAGCACAAGTGCCACCGTGGTGAGCAGGATCTGGAGTACGTATACCACCATAGTGCGGCGGTGCTCCGGCTTGATATCTTTGTGCCATTTGTGCCCGATGGCCCGGGGGAGGATGAGATTGTGCAAGACATTGGCGAGAAGGTAGAGAATGAAGAGGAGTGTGATGAAGCTGATCGGGAAGAAGTAGACCGTCTCGACGCTGGTCTTTTGGTTGATGAGCTTCGACACCTCGCCCAACGATTCGGGAGAGAGGTGCGAGAGAATGGTTGCCGTCGACATGATGATCGAGCGCTAAAGAGCGTGAGACGATAGGAGGAGGTCGCGAGAGGTGGTATGGTGGAGAGGGGACAAGTTGTTCTGGTGAGGAAGGAATGGCAATCGACAAGCAAAGCAACTGTAGCGTGATCTTATACTTTTCGAAGCGAGTCGATGAAGAGCATCGTGGTTGCTATGTAGTGCAGCCATCTCGGAACATGACAGGGGAGCGGCATGAAAGCAATCAAACGGCATCACCGCAAGCGAGATCCAGCGCCACACAATCTTAACTCACAACGAGGTACCTTGGTACACAATTGAGGCAGAGGAGCAGCCTTCAGGAAGAGGCATCCGGATAAGTTTTTCTGCGCTGCCATACTGACAGCCTCGGATATTCAGCATACGCCGTAGCGTGCGTGACAGGATAATCTGGCTCTAAGGACGCGTTTTGTTTGATGGGCCGGATGAGACAGGTGCAAAGTAGGGCTGCTTCAGCTCTATTGTGAGCGAGTTCATAGCGAAATGGGCTGCGTGGGAAGGAAGCGAGGGGAGCGCAAGATGGCCGATCAAGCAAACGTGAGAGAAAGGCGAAGGCCTGCTCAGATCGGAAGCATGAAATTCAAGCTAGGCATCGGTCGCGACCATGCATGCGCTCTTGAGCTCGGAGCGGGATGCTCTTTTTCCGACGCTGACAGCAGACCGCTTCCTCAATCTCATTTCTGAGGAAGCGAGAGAACTGCAGCTAGGCTGCAACGTGGACCGCGAGTGGCTAAGCGAAGCAGTCTGACAGGCCTCGCTTCCACCGTCACCTTTCGCAAGCGGACCTCGGGCGTAGTTGGAGCGCCGAGGAGCCCGCGATGCCACTGAGGGTACGCACACCGCTGCACACAGACGGGCAGGCTCGGGAGATAGGCAATAAAGCCGGCGGCTGCAGATGACGGCTCACCACGTGGTTGACAGGACGCATTTTAGCACCGGGAACGAGAAGACAGCATGGAAGAGTAACGCGACCGATGGCAGCACACACGTTGGACGCTGCCGGCGATGCCTGCTCTGCAGGCCCGGAATAATCCTGTGCGACGTCAGAGAAGGAAGATGGCTGCTCAAGGATAAAAGAATCGTGATCTATACCGGCACGGGAGGGGCGGAGCTGGAAAGCTGTCAAAAGTTTCTTCCTGCCTCGCCGCGGTGGACCCTGATCTTGGGTCTCGCTTCGATGTGACAGTTGACAGTCAACACCACGCAGTGATGGCTCGACGATGGACGCCGAGCGGACGGGGCACGATGAAGTCGCGTGCCATCGTCGGCGCTCGGGCTATGGATACTACCGTCGGCTGCAATGCAATCGTATCTGACGTCGCTCGGACAAATTCACATGTGCCTGACCGCGGCGCCTAGCTTACATCATGGGTGCGAGAGCATAGTGCAAGCTCACGGCGAGTCCTTCCAGACTTCAGCAAGAGGGTGCTCCGTCAAGCGTACCTCTCGTTCGCGCTTGGGATTTTGCTGACCGCGAAAGCACGCGACAACTCCTTCGGATGGTCGCCAGGTCTTGCCTTCGATGTCCGACACCAGCGCAGTTGACCGAGCATTCTCCGGCTAAAAACTGAACTTCATATTCACGTTACCCGTCTCGGCCCTTCTTGTGCGCACGAGAAGCTTCACGAGCATTTGGTAAGGGCGAAAACAAGCTTCGTACGCTGCAGAGGGTCATCGGCTACGGCAGCCATGTCTTGACGCGACCACGTGTTTGAAGTTTTTCGAGTCGAGGGTGCGTTTATCCGGCTAGCCACGATGCCGGACACGATCTTGCTTTTGGCTCCACCGACGCCTCTGAGAACCCTTTTGCTTGCTTGCCCTCATTGCCGAGTTCTACGGCGTCATCTTACACGCTCCGTTAGGAAAGACATTCGCCTCGAAGACAAACGTTGGACGAACCGGAACAATAAATTTGCACGAAGAAATTGGGGACCAAAAATCACCATAAGGAACAGGGTGCACAAAAAGGCGCTCGTATCGGATGCAGACCGGTCTTCGATCGGGCGATCCGAGGGTTCACACAAGTCCGGACTTGCTTGCCGCCGGACGGGCTTCCTGGTGGAACCAACGGCATCAGTGAAGAGACACCGTTTCGGTACGAGAGCATGCCGCGAATCAACCTCAAAGTGACGCGAAATGGCCCAGTCAGCCCACGCTGTGCGCATGAGACACGGTACGAACGGATAACACGGATGAGATTTACAAGCACATAGGACCAAACGATGGGCGTACAGAGGCGGCAAGCGAGGTGCTCGTCGAGGAGAGGTCTGCAGAGATGGCCTCCCGGCTGCTTTCAACCTAGTCAAGACTGGAAGTCAAGTGAGCAGCACCGCGTTGCAGTTTTGACCGACGTCTACTTGTACAGAGCGCGCTTGGCAGCACGGACGACGATGGGAGTGTCGGGGAACGAGAGCTTCTCGAGGTTGGCTGCGTATGGGGTGGGCACGGCAGCACCAGTGACACGCTCAACGGGAGCGTCGAGGTGGTCGAAAGCGAAGTCGTTGACGGTGGTAGCAATCTCAGCGCCGACCGAGAACTGAGGGAAGCCGCTCTCGACAGTGACGATGCGGTTGGTCTTCTTGACCGACTCGATGATAGTGTCGACGTCCATGGGAGCAATGGTTCGGAGGTTGATGACCTCTGCCTCGACACCCTCCTCCTTCTTGAGAATCTCGGCGGCCTCCATGGCGTAGTTCATGCCGATCGAGTGCGAGACAATGGTGATATCCTTTCCTGGTCGCTCGATCTTGGCCTTACCGATGGGGATGGTGAAGTCATCCGAAAGCGCCTCTTGAGAGATCTGGAAGAGCTGACCGTAGAGGATCTCGTTCTCGAGGAAGACAGTCGGGTTGGGGTCGCGGATGGCCGACTTGAGCAGACCACGGCAGTCCTCTGCGGACCAAGGCGAAATGGTCTTGAGACCGGGGATGGAGCCGTACCAGGCAGCGTAGTCCTGCGAGTGCTGGGCACCGACACCAGCGGCAGCACCGTTGGGACCACGGAAGACGACAGGACAAGGCACGTTACCACCGGACATGTAGTAGGTCTTGGCACCAGAGTTGATGATCTGGTCAATGGCCTGCATGGCAAAGTTGAATGTCATGAACTCGCAGACGGGTCGAAGGCCGGAAAGAGCAGCACCGACCGCCAAACCAGCGAAACCGGACTCGGTAATGGGAGTGTCGATGACACGCTTCTCGCCGAACTTGTCGAGGAGACCACGAGTGATCTTGTAAGCACCGTTGTAGCGGGCAACCTCCTCACCGAGGATGAAGACCTTGTCGTCGCGGAGCATCTCCTCCTCCATGGCCGAGTTCAAGGCATCACGAACAGTCATCTCCTGGGGCTTGCCGTCGGTGGAAGCATTGCGGGTGCTGGAGGGGATGAAGGCGGTGAGTGCGGCAGGGTTGGTGGTGAGACGAGACGAGCTTGCGACGGGGGACGATGTTGCCTTTTCGAGGAGACGCGAGGGCTGCTTGGCAGCTGTGGTGGTGGAGAGCGATCGGAGACCAGATCGGTTGGCGGCCTGGACACGGGCCAACGAGGCGAAAGCGGAGCGAGCGGCGGCCATTTTGAGGTGAGTAATCGTGCGCAGCTACGGTAGCGACGGCAACAACGATGACGAAGGTGAAGGTATAGGGATGGTGTGAAGGAGAGTAAAGACGGCGTGTGACGAAGAGGAAGGATGCGGGTGATCCGAGATTCGTGACGAGCAGCGAAGCGAGAGAAGAAGTCGAAGAGACAGGACAGCAACACACACACACACAGCCAAACGGGCAGGGAGAGACTGTGCGCGCTCCTCAGCGAGGAAGAAACCAAAAAAGTTGAGGCGAGAGAAAAATTAAAGGAAAAGGGAGGGCGAGCCAGCTTGCAAGCCTTTGGCCGGCTGGAATTGGCACGGCACACATGGCATCGATAGAGTCGCGATGCGATATCGGTGAAATTCTCGAGACTGAGGCCGAAAAATCTCAGTTGCAGCTCCAGTCAAAATGGCCGGGCAATTCAATTTCTACTCCAACAAGCGCTGCTGGTTCGAATTCTCGGACTTTGTTCGGCCATTCTCGCGAATACAAAACAGCAGCAGCAGCAACTCACCCTCGCCTCATTCCGCACAGTCACAACCATCTCCCAACATCTGTTTGGGGCTGAGCGGAAACATCCCGCCGTCGTCGCCGTTTCCGCTTGCTTGCTTTTCCTTTCAGTGTCACCGGCGAAATTGTCGGTGCCGGATGTCAGGTCAGCCAGCCAGATCAGCGATTTATCCTTGCTTTGTCGCATCCTGCCCGATCGATCCATTCGCCTTGATCCTCGAGAAGCGCGTCTCTGCCTCACCCTGCTTGGAACGTGTGGTCTGATCACACGGCTCACTGAATTTTCCCACATCGCTGTCTGCTGCCTCATTCGGATTGCTTGCCAAATTCCTTCCTTCTTCCTCCAGCAAGGAAAGCGGACCCGGAAATCACGAGCTCTTTCTAACGTAGCGAGCTTGGCTTGAGATTCGGCATTCACGCAGACACTTTGGGTCTTGATTCTCGTCTCCGCACCCTCACGCATCCACCATCTCGCCATTATCTGCTTCTCGGCGCTTGTACAAAGCCTTGCAATAGGTCGCATTGGCATCCTATCCGACTTAGCCGCTCCACCTTGATCGCACGGATCGATCCCGCTTCGAACGATCGTCCGACTCAGCTCACTTGCGACAATCATTCAATCGGCATCTTCCGACGCAACCGACTCAGCTTTCGAACCCAGTCCCATATCACAGCGCCACCTTCGACCGCCAGGCTGACACCGTTCCGATTGTTTACACGCATCGAGTCGTCGTTCATTCTCACATCGACTCATCCGCTGCTCACCTCAGTCAGCAAGCAAGATTCAGCTGAGCTCCACTTTCGAGCTTTGCACATCCACATCGACACGGCCTCATTGCATCTTAGCACGCCTCGCATTGTCCACGACGACTAAAGCCACAAGATGATGGACGATCTCACCGAGGCTAGCAGCGACTACGCCGCCAACTCGTGGGTCACCTGGTTCCTCTCCACCAAAGGCAACGAGTACTTTTGCGAGGTCGATGAAGACTACATCCTCGACCGATTCAACCTCACCGGCCTCAACGCAGAAGTGCAGCACTACCCGCAGGCACTCGACCTCATCACCGACTCGTTGGAGGATGACCTCTCCGATTCCATCCGAGATTCCGTAGAAGCGCAGGCCAAGCTGCTATACGGTCTCGTCCACGCACGCTACATCATCACCACACGCGGCCTCGCAAAGATGCTCGAAAAGTACAAGCGCGCCGATTTCGGTCGATGTCCCCGCGTCCTTTGCTACCAACAACCTCTGCTCCCCGTCGGCCTCAGCGACAACCCCTTCCAGAAAGCAGTCAAGCTCTTCTGCCCACGATGCGAAGACATTTACTCTCCCAAAAGCAGCCGACACGGTACCATTGATGGCGCCTTTTTCGGCAGCACCTTCCCTCACATGCTCTTCATGGTGTATCCCAACGTGCTGCCATCCAAATCGCCCACCTCGCAATCGCCTTTCTTGCTGAGCGGATCCTCGCAACACCGCTCCGATGCACGCACACACGCAGACCAGGCCGATGTCGACGACTCGATCATGTCTATTCCTGGTGCTGCAGGCAACGGATCGTCGCTATCAGGGGCAGCTGGGTCGTCGTCAGCGGTAGCAGCTGCGGCAGGAGGCGCCGCAGGTGGTCCTGGATCCAACAACCCACCTGCCAACTCGACAGCAGCTGCAGCCGCCAAAGTGGAACGCTATCGCCCGCGTATCTTCGGATTCCCTGTTCACGAGACGAGCAAGTTGCAAAAGTGGCAGGACAAGGTGCGCGACCAGCAGATCGAGCGTCTAGAGAAGGTCGAGGCGGCTGGTGGGATTGCTACGCCAGGTGCAGCGGCTTTCTTCCGTAAGGCGGTTCCAGCGGCACCACCTGCGCCGGTCGAAGGCGGTGCTCCGGCATCGACGGTGACACCAGCACAGGCGGCGGGTTCCAATGCAGCGGCATCGACGGCTGCAGCGCCACCAGCAGTAGAAGCAACAGCATCACCGGCGACGACGGCAGCGGCTGCAGGTCCACCACAGACGGCAGCAGCGACCAACACCACTAGCGCGCCATTGCAAGCTGCTCCTGCTGCCACACGACCGTAGTAGACCCTCACATGCAAAACCACACGGGCATATCGAGTCAATCGACGTTTTCACTTCTCTTGCTCATGATCCGCGCTGCAAGCAATGCATGCACAGACGTTGTTTCGGCTCTGTGCCATCTGTCCCCATGAACACGCTCTTTTCAGCCTTGCTCGTCACAGCAACTTCATAAGCCCTCGCTGAGTGCCCATCTGACCATCTGAGTACGGCATCACGCACATTCATCGGGGGCCGAAATCCAAAGAGCATGCGATTCCGTCATTTGTACATAAAGCACTTCCGTCCCACTACACTTCAGTGGAGCAAACCACCTCGGCGACCAACCTCCTCATGTCCTCGGCCCTCATCTTGCCTGCCTCTAGCACCTCTTCGTGGTTTGCCGCCTCTCCCACATCCTCTTGGAGTACCCTCTTGACGCTGTCCTCCAACTTCTCCCCGCCCTGCTGCTCAGTCTCGAGTGCGGTTTTGAAATCAAAGTAGGGTTTGAGGACGACCTTGTTGGTGATGAGGCTGATGGCGAGGACTTTGACGCCGGCGTGGGCGGCGGCGATGACTTCGGGGACGGTGCTCATGCCTACTGCGTCTGCGCCAACTTTCTTGAGGAATCCAGCGTCGGCACGGGATTCGTAGGAGGGACCCATGACGTATGCGTAGGTTCCGCTCTCCAGCAGGTTGGAGAGACCCAGCTTCTGGGCGGCGCGGAACAACGCCAGTCGCAAGTGGAGATCGTACGCGTTGCTCAACGGCGGGAATCGCGGTCCGAGCGCATCGAGATTGGCCCCGATCAAGGGGTTCATCGACGTCAACGTGGGTAGCGAGAGATGATCATGGATCGCCATGATGGTGCCCACTTCGAACCGGTCCGCGAGACCACCGGCTGCGTTGGTCACCACGAGCGCCTGGATGCCGAGAAGCTTCATGACGCGGGTGGGGAAGACGCACGCAGCCGCAGCATGACCCTCGTACGTGTGGAATCGACCCAGCGCCGCCACTACGGGGACGCGGGTGGACGACGAGGGGGCGGTGAGGAAACCGAATGCGAGGGAGGACGTGTGACCTGCCACCGTCGACTCGGAGAAGCCAGGAATCGAAGTGTATGGCACATGCACGGCCGATTCGAGCGACGATGCGAGTCCAGACAGACCAGAGCCGCTGCAGGAGGTAAAATAAGAAGAGACATGGTCAGTGACTAGTCGAGCCCGGGATGTCAGAGTCGACCGAGAGGCGACACGGTGCGGGGTACGAACCAGATGATCCCCCACTTGGGAGAGGCGAGCTCGGCAGGTACGACGGCGCGAATCGCGTCCACGGCTGCCTTGAACTGCTCTGGCAGCGAAGCCAGATCTATGCTCTTGGCCATCTTGAGATCTTTCGTTGATGTGTTCGGATCAGAGCAATAAGGTGGGAAGGGGGAAGAGGAGCGAAGGAAGGTGGTGATAACGGGAGGACAAGCTTTTTGTGCAAGGGCCACGCACCCGCCAAGCAAGGTACGCTCTCCCACACGGCTAGTCGGATTTGCCGAGCAAACAAAAGAAACAGGCACCAAATGGAAGGATCTCGGCCTTCTCCGAAGCCGTGGTCACGCTGTTGGACTTTGCTCTCGGGTCAAATACCGCCAACCTTCTTGCTAAAAAGGCTTGCTTCGGGTGATACCGTCGTAGGATGAATGAGGCACAGCGGCGGCATCCGAAGCAGTCGCTCGGTCTGAGCCACACAGACAATCACATGTATCGAACGAGGTCAAATGTGACAATGGAAGTTGTAAGCCAAGTGGAAGCTCACTTTGCGGCACACTGTCACAGCTAAACGAAATGGGATTGACTATGCGACAGCGCGGCTGGGCTGAACACAGTCCGTCATCCGTTAGAACGAGGTCGAGCGATGGTTTAAAGACGGGACAGCTATGGGAAGCGAGAGAGCCTTGAGTCGGACACTGGACACAAGCGCGAGCGATTGGCCCGCAACGCACTGCCGCGCCAACGGACTGTTGATAATTGTCGCTCCTGAGAAGCACTATACCGCGTGATGCGATGCTGGACTGCTCGAGCGAAAGCGCAAGATCGAGATCTGACCACAGCGGAAGCGAGAGAAGTCGTACCGACCGATCTAGGAGAGAACGGTCCAGCAGGGAGATATGGAGGGCTGGCAGGAGGGGCCAGAGTGTCGTTGCTAGAGCAAGGAGACAGCGGCCAGGAAGAGGAGGGGAACGCCTAGTGTCGTTTGCCGTCCGTCCGTGCTTCTCGCACGGTCCCCTCGGAAGCTAGAAGCGACGCTGTGATTCGTGATGCGCAGTGAGAACCGCCTCTGCGAAGAGGCTACAGCGTTCACTGTCGCCGTATTCGCATGCTTTGACCGCTCCTGGGCGTGTGCAGAAGCCTCGTGCAATACTGTGAGAATAGAGAGTAGCCTTCTTTCCGGCTCAGAGCCGCCTTTGGTGCCCAGAAATTCTGATCATTCAGTGCCCAGCTCTGATCGCCCGGCAAGGAGGCAGTAGCGCGCTCTGAGCGCGGCTGGACCTGTGACTTCCAGCAGGGTGACCGACATGCCTTCTTGTAAAGCAGTTCAAAGTATGACGGCACGACGCAGTCGTCCTTCAGGCTTCGGAAAGTACGGCACTCGATCGAAAGGATCCAAGTTGATAGACACGTTCAAAGGCGCAGGCAACGAGTCACACTGATCCTTGCTTGTGCAGGCCGATCAGATCGCTCTGTCTGTCCGTCTATCCCGGAACAAGGGCGAGGAACAGTACCTCCGGTCATGGAAGCTCCCCATCGAGGCGGAAGCATTCGCTTGCAAGGAACGCCCAAATGCAGACGCTCCATTGTACTGTCGGAAACATCAGACGCCGACACGTGAAGACGGCAGTCTCGAGACGCACGATTCATTCGAAGACAATGGCTACTCTACGTGATGGCCGGCATCAATGCGAGTATCGTGTCAGATGCAGCACGTCTGCTCGTACTGTGTGGCCGGGACCTGCTGCGGTCGGGGCTCGAGGGTGCATTGATATTCTGCGCTAGTCTCAACAGAGGCCATGGCTCTCGTCACCGCTTTCGAGCATGTGCCTCGGTCGAGATGGGCTCGAGCTCGCCAGGACAGCTTCAGTGCGAAGCAAGGGGTTGCTACGATCCGTTTAAAAGCATCGCAGTGGCACTCCCTTGTCAGCATCGCATTCGCACCTACATCTGTGACTCATCTATCCCCGTCCTGGTCGTGGTGACAGCGACGGCATCGGTCGCATAGGACACACTCCTTTCCATCCGCATCATCCTCACATCACTATCGATATCCGTCGTTCGATAACTCTCTGTCACAATGGTGCGCATAGTGAACAAGTTCCGCGCTTTCACGGTCGACGAATTCCATTTCCCCCACGAGATGAAGACCAATGGCGATCTCATACGCTTTGCCAAGCCGCTCTTGTGTCCAAAGCCCAGCAAGGCGGTCGAGATCTACATGATCCTGGACATCATCCAGAGCGTCATGACTTTCGCCCTCTGCATGTCGGTCATGTTCAAGAAGGGCCGCACCAAGAACTTCCGCATCTTCACACTGCGCAAGAGCCCGCATGGTACCTTCATCGTGCCCAACGCCATCGTGTGGCTGCTCGGGCTGGTTTCGATCTACTTGTTGGCCTGGGCAGGGTTCTGCAGCTATATCTTGTTCGTGCAGGAGACGGGACGGCCGTTGATCGAATGGTTGTGGTACATTCCCCTTCCGTGGCTGCCGCTTGCGCTGGGTACATTTTACGCTGCATATGGGTTCGTCCTGACGTGCACGCCGAGGTCGCCCATCTCGAACCTGGCGCCGACCAACAAGGCGTCGCACCTAGCGACAAAGCTCAGCTGGATCCATCTTCCGCTGCCTCAATCCGCGTGGGTGATGAACACCTTTGTGCTCGGCGTGCCGAGTGCGATGGTGGTATACAACATCGTCATCACCGCACTCAACGGCCAACAGCGGGCGCTGACGCATCGAGAGGGACACGATCTGTACCGTCAAGTGCTCTCCAAGACGCATTCGCAGGAGTGGCTCGACGCGGCGCCGACGGAGGAGCTGCTGTATCTGACGCGCGTCGCATGGTGCGATCTGGGCAACGTCTTCCGCCTTTGCTGCGCAGCGCTCGCCTCGTACATGGTGCTCGTCCTCCTCGTCATTGCCATGGTCGTCTTCTACTCGATCCCGAATCAGATCTACCTCATGGATCATCTGGTCGCCATCTATCCAGACGACGACTTTGTCCAGCCCACGCGTCGCAGCCTGCCCAACATCCTTCGAGCTCTGTGCAGGATCGGCCTGCCGCGCAATCTACACGGTCCGGCGTATTCGGCGTTCAAACGGACGTGGATGATGGTGCTGGTGGGTCACACTCAGATGTTCTGCGTGCTGTTCGGTTGTTCGGCCTTCATCGTCCCCGTATTCTACCTCTATTTTGTCCCCTGGCACAGGTCGCTGTTGGGCGAGTCGGCCGACCACGAAGTCACCTTCATCGTAGCCTACTGCATCAGCGCGGCGTTCCTGACGGCAGGATGGGTCACAGCCATTTCTGGAGTGCTGACGTTTGACGACATCTTCCGTGCCGTCTCTGGTCTCGCCGGTCCGCAAGCCGAAGTGACGACCAAGACCCAACTCGTTCCCGAGCAGCTGCGGGGGAGGCGAAGCTTGGCGCGCGGATTCAAGGGGGCATCGCTCAGTCTCACTCCTGGCACACCCTACTCCGCCGTCTTCGCCAGCTCTGCAAGCCCGAGCACGCCCAGCTTCCTCACCTCCCCACGAGGCGCCGCGTCCACCCTCGGACCCCCCTCCCCAGCTTTCACCAAGGAGAAAGATCCCAGCGAAACCCTGTTCGAGCCTCATACCCACAACACCGTCCTCATCACCACGGCAACAGTCGTCCGATTCGAACACCAGGAGCAAGATGTCGAAGCGATGCAGACCGACATGTTCCCATACCCGCCACCGGCTGCCGCGAGCCCCTTCGTTTTTTTGACTCGCACAGAGAAGTAGTACAGTATGTTTGCATCTGCATGGATCGCCTTGGAATCGGACACACTCTTTTTGCGCTCAGACAAGACTCCCTGCGACTTGAATCGTTCCGTCGAGAGCTTGTGACGTTCTTCAAGTGAGAGTGATAGCTGGCCAGCGCTCCGGTCCTCCTGAAGCGGTGAGGTCCTCGGTGCGAGTGGTGCGATGCTAGCTTCATTCTCAACGGAGCTGAAACGCAATTGCGCGTGCGTCCCATCTAAGAGCCGGCGCCGTGTGACTGACTCAGGACGGGAGAGTTCGGGGATCCGAGCGTCGTGAGCACTCATGTGCAGTGTCGCCTTCATGGACACCATGGCTAGACTCAAAGTCGTCGACACACGCACCGACACACAGCAAGAAAAGTAATATGCAATGACTACCTGCGGTTGCAAATTCGAGCAGGAAAAGGAATGTCATGAGCGGAAAGAGAATGAATGTCCATATGCTTGCAAGCGAGTCAAGGTACTACTATCAACGAGAAGCCTGCCGCATCATTGCGCGGGGTTGTTCCAGCCGTAGGTCTGGAAGCTGCCGCAAGGATTGGGCAGGGAAGTGTAGAAGTTGCGAACGTTTCCGCCTTTTCCTGGGTTGGGCATGGTGCCAGCGTTGACGAGGTCTACGTACGAGTAGAGCTGCATCAGGTCGCTCGACAGCGCCAGCACCGGATTGCTGGACGAGTTGGCCTTGAAGTTCCAAAAGATGGAACCTGCCGACCAAGCATAGGTGGAGAGCTGCATGTTCAGGTAGGAGGTGGTGTAGCTGCTGGACCCGATCGCTTGAATCGCCGAGAATTCGCCCATGAGGATGGGGACACCAAATTGGCCGCCGGCCGATCCGTACTCGCAGACGGAGGTCTGGATCTCAGCGCGACCAGGTTCAGGCACGGTGAACCAACCGGGGTAGGGGTGGTCCTCGTAGATGAGCATGTTGGGATCCTTGCCCGAAACAAAGGGCCTCCAGAGGTTCATCTTGTCCAACACGGTGCCGGGTGCGAAGCCATTGTGGAAAGTCATGGGGATGTTGTTCTTAACGCAGGTGGCGTAGCTGCGCTCGTAGAAGCTCTGGGTGATGGAGAAGCGCGTGTTGTTGAGCGTCCAGTCGTCATTGACGATGCGTGGCTCGTTGACAACGCCGATACCGTTGATGATGGAGCTGTAGTTGCTGCCGGTGGCCCAAGCCAGGACGTTCTCGACAAAGGTGTCGGAGCGGTCCTGGTTGGCCTGGGTGAACCACTGGATGTTGGTGGTGTTGTGCCCCGAAGACTGGTCACCGTTCTGGGAGCCAGGCATGGCGTGGAGATCGAGCATGACGTACATGTTACGCGAGTAGCACCACTGGAGCATCTTGTTGAGCTGGTTTTGGTACATGGTCATGTCGTTGAGGTAAGGCTCGCCAGAGACGGTGGGGATGAAGGCCCAGAAAGGAATGGGGATACGGACAATGTTGACGCCGGCGTTCTCGAGCGTGTCCATATCCGCCTCGGTGACCCAGGAGTTTTGGTGATCGGCAAGGACCGAAGCGGCACGGTTGCCGAGATTTTGAGTGAGGCGGAACTCGTCCCAGGCGTTGGCGCCGCCCTGCTGGACCATCCAGTCCTCGAGCTGCCATCGTTCGAGGACGAGCCAGGAGCCGAGACTGACACCGTAGGCTTTTGTGTTGGTGTCGGTCCAGCTGTACCTGGCGAAGGGGGTGATGGTGGGAGTGGGAGTAGCAGAAGCGGTGGGAGTGGCACCGCCGGTGGTCTTGCTGCCGCCAGTCGAGGAACCGCCGTTGTGATGGTTGTTGCTGTTGGATGTGGAGCCAGAGTTGCCATTGTTGCTGGCGGACGAAGAGAGGTTCTTGTCGCTCGACTTGTTGTGAGCAATGCCGACACCGGCGCCGACACCACCTGCAATGACAGCGATGAGGAGCAACATGAGGAAGGCAAAGAGGAAGGGCCGGCGTCTCATAAAGTTGGGACGCTTCTTGGCAGCCGCAGCGCCGCCTTCGAGAGCGGCGACGTTGGCAGCCGGGTTGTAGCCTTGGCCGCGTCGGCCTTGGTATTGGTAGCCGGCGTCGGCGCCAGGAGCAGCGCCTCCCTCCTTCTCAAAGTAGTATGTGCTGGAACGCTGACCGTTAGCGCCGTCGACGGCGGGCAAGAGGGTCTGTGCGGCTGGTGTGTTGGCTCCATCGCGATCGTACTTGTCCATGTAGGTACTGGCGGCCGAGTAGCGACCGCCGAAGCTGGTCATGGTACCTGGTGTGCCGGGACGCAGGGTTTGAAACTCGGTGTAGTCGGCGGGAGGCGAGAAGGTGGGGGTCATAGGATCCGGGCTATAGTAGGCCTCCTCTGGCGATGTTGATCGTGGACGAGGCATGGTGACGAGGGCTGTGATGTGTTTGGATGGTGAAAAGAGGGACGAAGGATGGTCTGGCAGACGCGCAACGAATCGAAGAGTGCTGAAGACAAGAGCAGGTGTAGGATCGTGACAGTTCTTAGGTCGAGATGGGTAGCTGTAGTATGCCGTATAGACGGGGCTTGACTAGGCTTCCGATGGCAATGTACTGAAGAGAAGGAGCAAGAAGATGTGACGAGTAGCCAAAGGAAGAAAAGGTGAATGACAAGGGAGTATGGGATGGCGGTGATGAGGGCGGTGATGAAGAGAGGGGGAGAAGAGACAGGAGGAGGAGGGGAAAGGGAAAAGGGGCGGGCGGCGTCAGGAGCGGTTGCTAAAAAGACAATGAAAGAGTGATTCGAGTACCCGTACCCAGCAGAGCAAGGCGAGGCGAGGCGAGCAAACACAGATCTCGGATGGTCAGAAGTGGCCAATCCAACGGAAGCTCACTAGACTAGCTCAGCGGCGGTCAAGAGGATGTGAGCAGCATGTGCACACGAGCTTCCCGTCGATCAGGCGAGCAGGCGGCGTCGGAAGTACGAAGATGGGGAAAAACAACGGCTTGGACAGCAGAGTGTCACGATGCAGCCGACGGAGAGGCTGACAAGCCAAGCACAAGCCAAGCGAGATCAGATCAGAGCAGAGCGGACTCTGTTTGAGAGAGGCTTCCATGGGCAAGTACGGCCAGAGAAGCGTCGTCGGCAAGAGACGAGCCGTGATGGTCTCAGAGAAGCCAGTCAGACTGTCGAAAATTCCTTTCTGGCGAGAAACAGGGAGACCTCGCAGTTCCGAACAACAGGCGCGCGTGTAGGTCAGTGTGGCTTTGCAGAGAGAGAGAGGGGGGACCGTCCCACTTTGGCCGATTGGGTGTTGCAAGCGAGCTGCAAAACAAGCGGCAAGGCGACACATCACACGGTCACCCAATAATCCATTTTCTCAATTTACGTTTAATTAAAAATTCGAGGGTGCACAATCACACGCAGCCAGGCCAGCAAGCAAGCAAGCCAGCCTCAACCAAGCTACGTAGACTCGGGACGCGTTCTGACAGCGTTCCGAGAGGGCTTCGGCGTGCACAACACAGGGGTCGCCTGACCAATTTGGCTGTCCACGTATACGCAGGACGGGACCTTGCATCCAGCTTGGTCGTCTTTCGAGTTGGTCTGCCGTGCTCGATTGACGAAGCTGAGCTCAACTGTGTGGCCTTGGTCAGGGCGAATTCAATTTGGATCCCGTTTTGATTGTTTGTTTCTGAGCCTGAGTCTGCTGCGCCCTGCAAGCGAGAATTTCGTCCTTTGGGCCGTCTTACGCGAGACGGGCGAGCATCAGCGATCAGCGGAAAATCCGTGGATGGATCGACCGACGGCCCGAAAATGCGCGATCGCCTTTCTGAAATGACAAAGACGAATCATTTGTATTGCAGCTGCTGACAGCAATGATGAGCGTTGCACGGCTGAGCTTGGGCCTGGCAGCGTGGCAAGCGGTACGGGGTCTCTAGCTCGACAAAGTGTTTGGTTCCTAAATCCAAATGAAGCGGAGGCATGCCTGCTTAGCGTCGTCTTGGCGTGGGGATCGCACGGCGTGACCACAGCAGCCTCGATCGAGGACAAGGTTTGTGTTCTTGTGTCCCTCCGCTTGCTTTGTAGTCAAGCTAGGCCTCGTTTGACTCGAAAAACAGAGCTCGACTTCGAGACGGCGATGATGCGCTCCCGCAGCAGCGTGTGGGTGGATGGATTCGGTATCTCGTGCAGGGGTGGCAGGTGCGGGTGGCTTCTTTGAATTCTTCCTTTTTCACCCGGGCCCTGTCTCATGGGCGTACGGAATTCCGCGTCCCCAGCAGCTTTGAGCGAGCCGACAGCAGCAGACAGCAAGCGACATTCGAGCCAATCGAAGCGCGCTGAAACCCGCCCACCGACCTTGTTCGCGCCGAGGCTTGTTCTTTTCCCATCGACCAAAGTCACGGGTCCAAGAGAAGCTTGGCATGCTCGGCTCTTGGATTCAACGGTCTCGCTAATCGGCATCCACCACGGCACACGCGGATGGCTCCGTGTACGATCCCAGGACCCTGGCCTGCACCCTTTCTGGTCAACAAGGCGGGACAAGTGCGTGCCTCGGGCGAGGGTCTGGAACGCCAATGGAAGCGGTGGTCTACCTCCAGCATAGCACAGCAGCTGTCACGAGGTGTCTTTGGGAATGGAAAGAAAACGTCAAAAGGGAGATCCTTCTGCGCGAAAGAAAACAAAGCTGCATTCTCTGCAGCTGACAAGACCGAGTGCGTGCTGGCGTCTGCACACATCTGCCGCTCCTTCACGTTTCTGCTTTGCCTTCCCGCTCGTGCAGGCTCGTTCGAGAGCATGCTTGGTGGCTCAACAAAGCCAAAGTCGGGATCATTCCGAGCCAGCATGTCGGTCACGCCTCAGCGCGCTTACTTCGGATCTCGCGACTCACACCACTTGATCACGCCTTTGCCCAATGCAGGCGGAGTGTACCTGCAGCTGCGTGAGTGTCGAGAGCTTGAGTCTCACTCTCTGCACATGCTTCGCGCCAGCATCGGGAACACAGCCAAAGGTCCCACGCTCTTGCCTTACATTTTGCCAAGGCTAGTCTTCACATTCCGAGCTCGCGCTTAAGTGGTTAACGCCAAGCGCATTCATACCGGTATGACAGTCTTTTCAGATCGGTGAGCCGCCACAAGGCCAGCTTGACTTGCATGCCAAGAACTCCGTGGACCACCTCCCCGCGTCCCAACCAAAACAAGGCTCCCCACGCTGGCGGCTGCCCATCGGTTCGGAGTGGACCCTGCATCGCGTGCCTCGTCCTGTGCCTCTACTGTATCGCGATGCTGTCTGGCTGCCACTCGCAAGCTGGATCGGCAGCGTCGAACTTGTCACTTCGAACATCGATACATCAGTCAGTCGATGGGAACTTTCCCACGCATGTATAAGTGTTAGATCAGCAATACGTACATCTTCCCTTTTTTGACAACCAACTCTCGAAAGTGTCACTTTTTTGACTTTGCAAAGTCACATTGCGCAGCAGCTACTGCACGGACCCTGACCCTCCTCCACTCCGCCTCCAAGCTTCCTTCTGATCTTTCACTCGAAGACGTCCCCTCGCTCCTCGCTCTGCGACCCCTCTGCCATGTCCACAGCGATACAGCAGTGGCCAGGCCGATTCGAGCATGTCGATCGCATCCTCGACAAGCCTGGCCCTACCACCGACGATGCCTTTCAAGCTGGCGCACCAGTCAAGGACTTCCTTCGCACTCAATCCAAGATTCTCGTCATTGGCGCCGGCGGTCTCGGCTGCGAGATCCTATCCAATCTCGCGCTCAGCGGCTTCCACGACATTCACATCATCGACATGGACACCATCGACGTCTCCAATCTCAATCGCCAGTTTCTATTCCGCGAGAAAGATGTAGGTCATTCTAAGGCTGAGGTCGCAGCCGCTTTCGTACAGCGTCGGGTTCCTGGTGTCCGCATCACGCCCTATCACGGCAAGATTCAGGACAAGGACGAAGCCTACTACAAGCAATTCAACATCATCATCTGCGGCCTTGACTCAGTTGAAGCGAGGAGATGGATCAATGCAACGCTCGTCAATATGGTCGACGAAGACGATCCCGAATCGCTCAAGCCCCTCATCGATGGCGGCACCGAAGGCTTCAAGGGCCAAGCACGCGTCATCCTACCCACCATCACCTCGTGCTACGAATGCAGTCTCGACATGCTCAACAAGCAGACCACCTACCCGATCTGCACAATAGCCAATACGCCACGTCTCCCCGAACACTGCATCGAGTGGGCCAGCGTCCTCGAGTGGCCCCGCGTCTTTGGCGAAAAGAAGCTCGACAACGACAATCCTGACCACATCTCTTGGCTCTTCGAGCAGGCATCGACTCGTGCAGCGTCGTTCGGCATCACCGGCGTCACATGGAACCTCACCCAAGGCGTCACCAAGAACATCATCCCCGCCATTGCCTCCACCAACGCCATCATCGCCGCCGCCTGCGTCCTCGAAGCCTTCAAGTTCGCCACCACCTCGGCGCCCTTTCTCAACAACTACATGATGTTCACCGGCAACGACAGCGTATACACGTACACGTTTGAACATGAGAAGCGGCCCGACTGCCCCGTGTGCGGCGGCGAGGCGCGCACCATGTCCTTTAGCGCAGAGGACAAGGTCGAGAGTCTCATCGAGCAGTTGGGCGAGTTGGCGGATTTGCAGATCAAGAAGCCCTCGCTGTCGTTAGCCGGAAAGCCGCTGTACTACCAGGCGCCGCCACAGCTCGAGGAGGTAACACGGCCAAATTTGGAAAAGAAGCTGTCCGAGGTGTGCAAGGAGGGAGACGAGATCACTGTGACGGATGCCAGGTTGCCGTTCACGCTGGGTATCATTGTCAGTTTCACATGATTGCAATCGAAAGTGAAGCACAGATGTCATGCGACGATGCGTGCGAAGATGCGCGCGATGGCAGCGTTGGAGCTTGTCCTGTGGAGGATACAACGAGCGGCAGGTGTTAGAAATGTCAGCGGTGCTGCGACTGCTGTCTGCGTGCAGCGATCGATCGTGGACTCACATGGCTGCACCGTCGTGCTTGACGCCCGGCACCCAGTCAACCGTCCACAACCGCTCTCCTGTCTTGCCAATACTGGCCTCCATGCGCTTCAAATGGCGGTGGTAGTTGACGGCTCGCTCGCGTCGATCAGCACCTATGATTGCGCAAGACACTTCAGCAAGCTGTTCCTAGGTCACGCAGCGGATCATCAAGGCAAAACTCACCTTGGGCCATAGCTTCCGGTCGGTCGTCGCCGGTGCCCCTGTCCGTTGCTCCGTTGACAAAGTGGATCTGACGCTCTTGCAGCATCCGACTGAGGTACCAGTGCGGGTCTTGCTGTGTCTGGATCCCCGGATAGATCGGAATGTGGGTCGCGATATTATCGAAGCCATCTGGGGAGTAAGACGAGCAGACAAGAGAGATACGTTGGTCAGTCGACCTGCAGAGCGACCGCAGAGGTGGTCTGGACGTACATTTGTATTCGTTCATGTTCTGTCAAGCAAACACGATCGGGGTCAGCTCTTGTACTCTCAAGCCTGGGCCAGGGGCAATGCACTTACGGGAGCAGGCGGGCCCTCCCGTTCGCCGCTGAAGTACAGGTAGCTCGCTGCGTTCATGACGACGTACTCCACCTTCAGATCGCGTTTTGCTGCGGGCAAGATTGGCGAGCTGAGAATCGAGTAGCGGTGCACCAGCTGACCGCCCATGCTGTGTCCAGCTACGGAGTCATCAGATGTCCCTCCGTGTCAGTTCTCGTATCGGGGAGGTTTGTGTTTCGCCGCGGGTTTGTGATTCGCCGCGGGATGCTTACAGAAGACGATCCGCTCAACGCCATGGTACATCTGTCGGTTCGCGAAGTGGCTCAGAATCGCGTCGAGCGCTTCGAAGGATGATATGCCTGTGTTGTCGTTGCTGACAGACGCTTTGGGACGGACGCTGGGGGATCCCTCTCCCCACTGTCATGAGAATGAAGCTTCTTGTCAGCTTTAGCGGCGATGCGACACGGAAGACGATCGGGACACTCACTCCATTGCCTTTCCATACGAGCAATAGATCCTGGTTTGCCGGCTGGTACTTGGACTTGTCGAGGCCGTTGAGCTGCTCGACGTGGATAGTGCAAGTCAGCGCGACTGCTCACTTCGATCATATCACCATCTCAGCATGTACGTACGAATTGAGGCACCACGAGGAGCGTCTTCTTCTGCTGATCGACGGACAGCCTACCTCGCGCAGCAGCGATGTCGGCCCAGGCGATGTCTGCATCTCTCTCTGCGCAAAGGGAAAGGTCGAGGACGACCGTCAGTTGCGATCCAAAGCGTCAAGACCAGACCGTCGTGCTCACCTTTGCCATGCACGTGAACAACGACTTGCTCGATCGATCCACAGGTGTTCGAACTGAGCCATCGGTCCGTGTATACGGGCAAAGCAACCTGCTCGTTGCTGGCCTGCGATTGCCATTGCAGCAGATCGACTCGTGCACCACCCACTTAGAGCAGTCGGAGACCAAAGTGTGTCAGTCAGAGCGTTCACGTCGAGTGTCTGGGTTCGCGCTCACCCTGTTCAAGTTGGACGCCACTATCCTCCCGGCAAGGTACGAGGTCTGGCAAGAACGGTCGACCGGCCATCGTTGGTGCTGACAAGGAGCAAGGTGAGACGTGGGCCCTTTCTGCATCAGACAACGGTTCCGTGTTCGTGGTAGTGACGAAAGCTTAGCTGGTGATGGGTCCGTGCTCAAGTCACAGCTCGCCAGAGTTACAATTGAGCTCCTTCGCGCCTGAGGCTCGGCACGTTCGTCGTCAGCTCATCAATATCAACTTCCATCGCATCTCGCTCAGGCACACACACACGATCCCACGCAGATGAGGATGGTAGACAAGTACCATGATTTACCTCTGCCTCTACGCCCGGCGCTCAAAAGCGCGCGCTGTTCAGTTTCGACTCTACAAAGGTCATGATCAGCGAGAACAAGTTCCCTTGAGCGCCTGCGACCTCCTCGGCCGCTCTCAACGCAGACACGATGTCCCTCGACAGCCCCGACTCGAGCTCCTGTCGAGCCATGTGCTCGAGCTTGGCCTGCTCCTGGTGCTCCTTCGACCTGCCCGCCGCCCAGATGGCGGCCTGACTGGCGGCGAGGCCCAACGCTTGCTCGAGCGTCGCCGAACAGCCCTCCTTGTCGTCCGCCGACAGCTTCGATTTGTGGGTTCTGAGGTAGTCGGTGAGATGCGTGCTGAGGTCCAATAGCGTGCCGAGCGTGGCGATGCGCACCGCACTGGTCCGGGTCGTCGGACGTACGATGGCACAGCCCGACTGCGTCGATGGCCAGGCGTCTGACCCGCGGCAGAGCACCGATATACAGTTGGTGTGGTTCCAGAGACTAGCGATGAGGATCGACACGATGGTGCGGATTTTGGCCGCGGTTGCCTCTTGCACGACTTTGGTAGCTTCGGCCGCTGGATCCAAGCCGAGAAGGCTCGAGAGCTCGTTAGGGTGCTGCAAGAGGTGGACAAGAGGCTGGAGCGTCCAAGCCGAAGCCTCGGCAAGATGCTGCACGATCGATAAGCCGGCGACGTTGCTGTCGGCTCGTGCAGCGGTTGCTCGCGCCGACGGCTCGGTCCTGGTCAGATTGTAAAATAGACTGTAGATGAGCTCGACCTCCTCCAGCTGCTCGAGACTCACAGCAGCACCAGAGCCAGCGTGGCCATAATCCTGCGTAGACATGGGATGACCAAGGATGCCAGACATCGAGTCGAGCCGAGCATGCAGCTCGCCGAGGCTGGTTGCCCTATCGATCTGCCTTTGGTAAACACGGAGGAAGCCGTAGACGTCGGTCTCAACAAAGCGTGCGCTGACGCCTCTCCAGCTCGGATTATCGGACCCCGCTCCGAGGTTGTCGATCAGGTTGACGACGATACGCAGCATCATCCTCCAGCACTCGTGCGACGGATTCAGATCCCCAGAGAGCAGCAGAGGCGAGATCTGGCCGTTCTCGAGCGGATCGGTGAGCATGTTCGAGGCCAATGCGTTCACCGCACCTTGCAGAGCAAGCTCCTCGCTCGAGCATGGCTGCGACGCAACGGCCAGCAAGAGCGAGAGCAACGGCTTCATGAAAGCGACGTGGTGCGCACTGTTTGGGTTGAAGTGCGTGTCGTTGCCGTTCGCACTTTCGGGGCGCAGAACCGGCGCTCGACCGAGGAGGCTGATGGTGAACTGCAGGAGTTGGGTCTCCTGCACGTGCGCCAGCCATACGGTGGTCTCGGCGCCAACGTCGCGTCGGATGGTCATCTCGAAAATGCTGACGAGAACGTCGAGGTCGTCTTCAAGGTACTGTGCGTCGAAGTCGTGGCGTTGAGCGGTCTGCAAAACTCGCAGCGCCGACTCGATCTTGATGCGAAGCGCTTCGGTGGCCTGACGGCAGAAAAGCTCGACCGATGCATGCAGCGCCTTGTGGCTCTCGATCGTCTTGTCGTTGGGTACCACCATGGACCCCTGCGATGACAAAAGCGAGCGAATGCGGGCGACGCACACCAGGACCATCTCAAAGACGTCGCGGTGGAACTCGGGAGGCACAGTGCCCTTCAAGCTGTCCTCAACGCGGAAGAATCCATGCGTGAGCAGGCGTCCGCAGAGGGTGGCAGCCTGCACGATCTGCTCTGTGCTGGAGGCTTCCTTGCTGTGGCTGTTTCCCCAGGCCAGCTCCATAAGTTTGGTGAGCAAAGCAAGTCGGGTGGCATGCACGCCGCGCATAAAGTCGCCCTCCCGGCCTTCATCGGCAGTGAGCGTGGCAAGACGAGTCCAGCTTGCAATGACGACTTTCCCGAGCAGAGATACCTTGTCCTTGCTGAGCGCCTGCGCGACGATGCGACCCATGCATGTTTCAACGCACTGCGTCCACGCCTGGACCACAGAGTTCTGCACGTCGATCAAGCTCCACTCCATGTTGATGGTAAAGAGGGACAACAGTCCTTCCTCGATCAGTGCAGCCTCGCCACCAAACTCGCCGTCAAGAACGCGACCCTCGGCCTTGCTGCGGAAGGCAGAGGTGCTAAAGTGATAGTTGTCGCCGTATCGCTTGTCGAGATCAAAGTCGTCTTTGCGTCGAGGATGACGCAGAGAATCGATGCAGACGGTGGGGAAAAGTTCCGCCAGCTTGCGTTCTAAAGCAGCGCGCAGCGAAGGATCGCACGGCATGGAGAAGCTCACTTCGATCGCGCCAAGCGTGCGGTCGGACGACGTGAGGATGTCGAGCAAAGCGTCGACGCTGGCTCGGCTGGACGAGCTGCTCTTGGACTGATCTTTCAGGATGCTGCCCAGCTGGATGTCGTGCTGCAAAAGTCGCAGCGAGCGAGCCTGGCACATTTTCCTGTAGCAGTAGCTTGACACCTCGACGTCGTTGCTCGAATGCAAGGCGGTGTCAGATTCGATGACACCTTCGGCTAGTGTCGAAGGAATTTCGCTTGGCTCGCAGATGATGTCTGCCAGGGCACGGAAGAAGGCCGAGTTGGTGCGAATCGTGTCAAAGGCTGCAACGTGCTCGGCCGCGTGCACCCAGGCCACATCGAGGAATCGGAGCACAGCTTCGAGCAGCTGCGGACTGCTGGTGTGAGGTGCTTGCCAGGACAAGATCGCCTCGGAAGCAACATCGAGCGCTGTCTTTACTAGCGCTTGGCCGTCATTTGCGTCGGTCGTCTGCGGTGGAGGTGCCGATCCTGCGGACTCGTTTTGCTTCGAGGAAGGGTCAGCCTCTGTCCTCTTGAGACGCGTTTCGGTCGTCACTGCAAGGTGACGGCCCGTCAGTAGGAGTGTTCCGAGGGCTGGCTGCGTGTCGACGATGGCTGCTAACATGGTCCAGACTTGGACTTTGAGGCCAGGATCCTGATTAGGGTTGCCGACGAGATCGACAAGACCGGAGAGGGTCTCCTCGAGCTCTTCGAGGGTGCCCATATGTCCGATGAGGCCGGGTGTCGGCTTGCCCGCCGAGGCGAGGTCGGCGACGGATCTGAGGACAGAAGTGACGAGCTGCGCCGCCGTCGAGCTGATGGCGGAGGAGGCTGGGAAGAGCACGTACGAAAAAGTCGCACTGGCCAGTTCCACCCGGCTCGACCTACGGCTGCCGCTCCATGCTGTTCGAGAGGCTACGATCGTATGGTCGAAGAAGAGTCGTTCGAAAAGACCCACGTTGATCCTGGCAGACATGGCTCTTCTTGCTGTCTCTGCCGGCAGCGTCAAGAGATCGCGAAGAGCAGCGATGGTGAGCTCGCGCTTGGTAGAGACAATCTGCGTGGCAAGACGCAACGAGGTCGAGATCCACTCTTCGGCCAAGATGGCGTCGTTCTGTCTTCCAGCTCTGCCCAGCGCGTCGAGCAATTGCTGACCAGTGCCGATGCAAGTGATGAGAGGGGCGAGGCCGACGATGCTCGGATGGGTCACGAAGCTCCTTTCTGCAGCCTCATACAGGGCGAAATCCGGCCCGGCTTCGTCCATCAGATCGGATGCGGGTGTCGACGACCTGCGCCAACTCCTCTCCTCGAGGACCATCTCGAACAGTTTTGTGCACTTGGTGCCGATCTCGAGCCTGTCTGCCAGTCGGATGTAGCGCCAGCTCTGGTACTCGGGCCAAACGCATTCGTAGATCCAGCTAAAGGCGCGCAAGAGCACGTTGGTCTTGGTCTCGAGGACGTCTGTGGACAGAACAGAGTACGACCGGCGCAGCTCGGAGAAGAGCGAAATGTGAAAGTCGAGCAACGAGATGAGCCCACCATAAGAGGCGTGGCTCATCTCTTGCGTGAGAAGGGCCGACACAGAAGCGGCGCCTGCTGCCGCAGTGCCCTTGGACAGGTAAGGTACCGAGCCCGGAGTGCCGATGAGCGCGTTCGAGGATCGCACTTCCTGCCAGATCGCATCGGGATCATACGGCAGGAGCACCGTGAGCAATCGCAGTGAAGAACGCACGAGGCGAACGTTGATGGGAGCCGCAATGAGGGCATGCGACAAGAGGCGGACGGCCACGGACGAGAGGCTCTTTGCGTGTGCGAGCTCTTCCTTCTCCTTTTGGATTTGCTCGAGCTCTTCGGGTTCGTAATCGAGGGATAACTCGTCGGCATTGATGTCACGACCGTCGAGATGAGCAAGCAGCGTCCAAGCGAGCTCGGCACTTGCCGAGATGATGCTGGCAAAGAGGTCGAGCACATCCGAGGCAAGCTCTTCCCAAGGCTCGTCGCAATCGGCCGGAGCGAGGTGAGAAAAGCGGACGGCCTGCTTCTGATCCCGGAATGGGTCGGCATCGGGTTGGGTCGTAGTGGGCTCGGCGTACGCAGGTGGGAAGGAGGAGAGGACGTCACGCATGAGCTTCCAGGCGCTGATGGGTCTTGCCGGGCTCCAGAGGACGATGACAGGCTCTTTGCCCAGCTCGGAAATGGTGGAACCCGTGGTGCCAGGGGCAAGACGGACCTGGGTGCCTGGAATCCGCAGGGTACGAGTGATCCTGTAGGTGACGGATGTGTAATCACCGCCTTCCATGGTCTCGAAGGGTGCGTTGGGCGTGTTGGCTCCGACGGGCAAGACCTGAGCAAAGGTGGGCACGTTTGCGAGGTAGTCAAACACAGCAGCGCACGCTCGCTCTTCGGTCTCGGGACGCGAGCGCCCATCAAGCAGAGATGGCCATGATGCTCGTGCGTCGACCCTAGCGTGGCCAGAGAGTGCTTTGGTGAGAAGGATCAGAGGACGGAAGCTGACGGGCCATCGCCGCCTGGCTGTGTCCAGGGTGGTGCATCTCGACTCGTATCTGCTGTCGACCTGCCAGAACTGATCGCAAAGGGCAGCAACACCCTCGACGGCAGACTGACTGAGCTCGAGAGCCAGGCCGGAGCCGAATGTGGCCTCCCACAGGCTGACAAGGGCATTGAAGTTGGGAAGGAATTCAGGCTTGACGAGCTCGGTGATGCTGAGCAAGAGGCCCTTGAAGACGGCACGGTAGGCGAGAGCCGATGGTCCGGCCACAGCCGGGGTGCTGGCGCCGTTGCTGCTGGTCAACAGTGGCGAGGCAAGCAGAGACATGAGGGTGTCGAACAGACGGAGCTCGGGCGCAAAGGCGGCTTGGGCGAGTCGTCTCCACAGAGGTGGGCCACCATCGTCGGTCCGGATGACGTTTGCGAGCTCCGCAAGCGAGTCAGAAGGTGGAGTAGATGTGTCCAGGTCGGCTGCGTCGAATTGGGCTGCCAGAGCATCTTCGAGACGGTGGAGAACGAGCGCCCATGCGAGCAGGATAGGGGCGTGCAGTGGGTCAGCTGAGGTGGTGCTGAGAAGGTCGAGGGCCTGCTCGAGGCTGGGCGGGTGCTTGGCCATGTGAGACTGTGAAGCGTCGTTGAGGTCTAGGCCGTCCATGACCTCTTCGAGAGAAAGCATCTCGACAGCGATGAGAACAAGCAGATGGCTGACGCATTCTACTGTCTCTGTAGCCTCGTTGTCGAAGAATCCGAGATTGGCTTGGCGTCGACCAACCTCGGTCTCGTGCACGGCTCGAAGGAGAGCCAGCAGCGAGGCGGGAGACGGGGAGAGTCTACCATAGAATAGGAGGAAGACGATCTCGAGCAGGCCAAATTGTTCTCTCAGGATCTGCTTGGCCCAAAGAGACGAGTATCGCGGCTGCAGGCGTATTGATTCGGGAAGGGAGAGGTTGGCGAGGGCGCAAAAGTGCTGAATGCAGGAGAGAGCAAAGGTCTCGTCGGCGAAGAGGTCGAGGATGTCATTGGCGAGATCGTAAAACTCGTGTTGTGGATCCTCTGTGATCCGGATCAAGGACGAGATGGTGCGGAGGAGATACATGCGCTCCTCGAAGTAGAAGATGTTGAAGGCGTCGAGCAACTCGGGATTGGGTGGCTCTGTCTTGCTCTGTGTGGACCTTTGGAGTGCGGAGGAGGCAGTCTTGTTTCGCGTTGTTCTTGTCTTGACCGGAGTGGGTGGAGCTGCCTGAAGATGCGATTGGACGATGTCTTGGGCGCCTGCGGCGTAACGATGTTCCGAAGCTCGAAAAGCGGAGAGCTGGACGAAAGCATCTTGGTGGGGAATGTGATACTGGTCGGCGATCTGCTTGCACAGCTGTCGCGTCTCCTGCTGTAGGTTGTGTGTGCTGCCATCGGAGAGTTTGAGGGTGGCTGGTGGCAGCGCGTCCGAGGTCGAGGTAAAGTCTGGACTCGAGTCGACTGGGAAGGGCTGAAGACACGATTTGAGTTGGTCGCTGCGGCTGGAGAGGATAGACTGAATCTGGTGGGCGTCGCGCTGATGGCGAGCGAGCTCGAGGTGCTCAAAGATGTCGTGGTAAGAGACAAAGAGGCTCGACGAAGACGACGCAGCGCCGGCTTTCGAGGTGGAAGGCTGGCTGGTGGATGGGCCAGCCTGGGCGGTAGGCTGAACCATGTTGTAGAGATCTTGAACAGCCAAACCTCAGCTGCTGCGCCGACCAGGAGAGGCTCGAAGGAACGCCGATGATTGCAAGGGCGACCAGACCCGTTTGATGATGGTGATGGAAGGGAGAGGCTGACCACGATCTTGTCGGTGTTGCTTCTGTGTTGATTCGCGAAGAACAGCCGCTCTGCCTTTTCTCTCAGAAAAAGGGCGACTGTGCGTTCGCAATCGGCTCCACTGTCTCAGATCGGTTCGTATCGTACCGATCCTTTTTCAACCAAATTTGTTAGACCTTGGCTTCGTATTTTCAAAGTCCAAGCCAAAATTGACGAAACCACGCTGCAGCGTAGAGTTGGATTCGAATCCAGTTGATGACGTCCTGGGCAGCAGGACAGTGTGTCTCCGCCAATGTCTTTCATGCTGTCCATTGAGTCAAGGTGGCAGGGTCTGTAGGAAGCGGATGTGATCGACTCAGTCGTGTTGGGTGCGAGCAGGCGAGCTCGCCATTCAGTGGAGCTGCACGCAAAGGCGAGAGGCGGGACCGCTTGCTTTTGGCGAGGAGCAGAGAGAGGGTTCAGCAAGGGCTCTCGCCAATCGCGCGCTGACCTGCCCAATTCGGCAGCCATTGATCGCCCTGAGCCGGCTCAGCTGCAATCACCGCCGCGTCTGCTGCTTTGCTGCTCAACTTAACTCAGCCTGTAGATAACGGCCTCAACCATCGAATTCAGGCACTTGATCAGTGCTCCACACTCCAACACACCAGCACAGGACCCTGACCAACGCTCACCCGCTATATGCCCCGCCCGCGAACCGTGTTCTGCTGCCCCCTTTCGGCATCGTAACGCAGCTCAGATCAGACGACCCTTGCACCATCCATCCATGCTCACACCTCATCCATCAATCGACACCATCACCACCACCACCACCACTACTGCCACTACCGCCACTATCAGTTACAGCTCCATCGCCATCGCACTCGACTTCAAGACCTGCCTAGACTAGACTCGTTCCCGTTCGCGCTCCTTCTCGATCAACACCTCCGTCCGCTTATCTTGTTTACTCCCGTCCAGCTCACCTCATAGACCCTGCTGCGTTGATCGCCAGACGGTCCCGAATCCCCTTCCAGCTTACTGGCATTCAGAATAGACGTCAGACGCTCCTTCCTTGAGCGCATTAGCCACTCTCTCGCTGTTTTTGCACTGATGGCGGGCTCTGTCAACCGTGGGCACAAACGCCTCTTTGCACTCATCGCCCTTCTGCCCTTCTGGCTCAGCTTTGCGGCTCTCTCTTCAACCGCCAATGCGCACCTCGTAGGACATGGCGCCGACCGCCCTCAGGACCCATCCCGCAAGTCGCTCGCGTGGGGTCCCGAGCACGTCCACAAGGTCTTCGCCGATGTTGAGGCAGTCAACGAGTCAGCCGCTCCCCTCAAGCGAGGTCTCGACTCCAACACTCGCAAGCATGCCTATGCCGCTGCTATCCACTACGTCAACGCCGAGGATGGTCCAAAAAACCCTTACTCGGTAGCCACCCGTCTGGCAAAGCATCTGCTCGGCTACGCTCAGGGTCTTGCCCCTTCGGGTCACGACTTCTACGTCCGTCCCGACTCGTACACCGACCCCTCGAGCGGCATCTCACACTACTTTGTCCGACAGCTCGTCAACGGTCTCGAGGTGGCCGACGGTGACCTCAACATCAATATTTCGCCCCAAGGCAAGATCCTCTCCTTCGGTTCCACCCTCTTTGCTGGTCACGCTCCTCCTCCCTTCACCAACCAGGGCGTCTCCGCTTCCGAGGCTCTCAATGAGGACCAGACCGAGCGTCACTGCGCTGAGGTGCGCTCCGAGCTTGAAGCTCTCCTCTTCCCTCCGACCTCTTCCGCTGAGTACACCGAGCATCCCGGTGCTGACTCGACCAACACCCAAGAGGCTTTCGTCCGAGGAGGCGTTCACCAATTCGTCTTTGATAGCCTTGCTGGCCACCAGAACCAGAAAGAGCATCCTGCTCGCAGCGCCAACGTAGACCCGCACACGTTGCTGCCTCTGCAGGAGGAGCTTCACGAGCTCTGCGGCGTGCCTTCGGACGACCCGCTCCTCCAGGGCGCCGACCTCTCGTCGCGCATTGCTGGCGCGCTCCCGCATCTTCGCTCCAAGCGCGATGTCCACGGCCCCGAGAGCCTCGTCGACCCTCGGCTCGCCCTCATCTATTTCCTCAAGCAGGCGACTCCTGATGAGGGTCTCGCTGCTCGTCTCTCGGACCCGCACGCCGCTGAGAGCGAAGCCGCCCAGATCTTCACCACCTTTGAACACAAGCTTCAGCCTCATGCTGGCAAGACCGAGTCGGGCGCACAGGGCTCTCACACGCAGATCGAGTACCTCCACAACGTGCCCACCGCCAAAGGTCCCGTGCCTGCTCAGCTCGCCTACGTTCAGACCGAGGGCGAGGGCCTCAACCTGGTCTGGAAGTTCCAGATCCCTCTCGAGGACAATGCCTACGAGGCGTACGCCGACGCACACCGCCCCGGTAGCATCAGTACTGTGGTCGATTGGGTGCATAGCATGCCCCGCCCGCGCGCTAAGCAAGCCGTCAAGCCTGCTAACGCTGGCAACCGCAAGCTTCCCGAGCTCGGACGCCCTGACTTTTCAGACTACGCTCCGGAGAAGCCCTCCAAGCCAACTGAAGCAGGCGCTCCTGCTCCTTTGAGCCACGAGCCTATGTACCGTGTCTTCAAGTGGGGCCTCAACGACCCCACTGAGGGCAAGCGATCCGACGAAAGGGGTGAGCGCTACGAGGAGGCTTCCCCCGCAGGCTGGCACACCGTTCCCGGCAAGACGTCTCCGTTCTCGTCGCTCGAGGCCGACAGCGCTTTCGCAGTGGTCGGCAACAATACGGTGTACTCGGACACCCGAGGCAACAACGTGTTTGCTCAGGCCGATCCTTCGGGCAACGGCGAGTGGAAGTCGAGCCTCATCAAGCGTCCCGCGGGCCGTCTGAGCGATGACAATTCGACCGACATGATGTTCAACTACCCTTACATGTGGCGCAAGTCGGAGAAGAAACACTCGGAACTGCCTCCTGCCGACTACGTCGCTGCCGCCACCGTTCAGCTCTTTGTGACCATCAACGAGTACCACGACCTTCTCTATGCCTACGGCTTTGACGAGGCCTCGGGTAACTTCCAGGAGCACAACTTCGGCCGCGGCGGTGAAGGATACGACGGTGTCATTGCTTTCGCTCAGGATGGCGCTGGCACGGACAATGCCGACTTTATGACGCCTCCCGATGGACAACGCGGCAGGATGCGAATGTACGTTTGGGATCAGTCGACTCCCTTCCGTGACGGCGACTTTGAAGCCGGCATCGTGATTCACGAGTACAGCCACGGTCTCTCGACGCGTCTGACCGGTGGTCCCGCCAACAGTGGCTGTCTCGGCTGGGGTGAGTCGGGAGGCATGGGCGAGGGCTGGGGCGATGCGCTGGCTTCGATCATCCGCCGAACTGGTGCGGCTCCGCACGACTGGCCCATGGGTTCGTGGGCGTCCAACCGCGCCAAGGGCATCCGAAACTACCCCTACTCGACCAACAAGACGATCAACCCCGAGACCTACTCGTACCTGGACCACGCCGGCTATTGGGGAGTTCACGCGATTGGCGAGGTGTGGGCGACCATCCTGAACGAGGTGGAGGAAGCGCTGGTGCTCGAGCACGGGTTCACCACCAACCTCTTCCCTCCTGCCACCAACGCCACTGCCGAGGAGCAGGCGCGCTTCTTCCTTGCCGAGGACGAAGTGGCTTCGCTGGGTGAGCACCGAGTGAGCAAGCGACGCGTTCCTCGTCACGGCAACTCCCTGCTGGTGCAGCTGATCCTGGATGGCATGAAGCTGCAGCCTTGCCGACCGAGCTTCTTTGATGCGCGTGATGCGATTGTGCAGGCGGACAAGCACCTGACGGGCGGACAGAACCGATGCCTGCTGTGGAAGGCGTTTGCCAAGCGCGGTCTGGGCACGGATGCCAGTGTGATCGGACGTACGCCTTGGGGAGGAGGAAAGCGCAGTGACGGCTACGCTGTGCCCCACGACTGCAAGTCTAGCTCAGACTAGGCATATCCATGCATCGTGGCGAGCACAGTGTCGCTCAGCTCGTCTCTTGCTCCGTTCCGTCGTCCGCTATCCACCGTCCCGCCTCCAAGTCTCATGCACGTCGCTTCGCTCCATGTCCCCGCAAATCAGCCGCTTGCCTCACTCTCCAAGGACCCGTCTCGCACCTCGAATTCGTACTTCTCCATTCGCAGTATCTTTCTCCCGGACTGTTGTTCCCAATCACAATGATCGTCCACGCCTCTTCACTTATGTCTTGCACACGCAATCGAATGTTTCCAGAGCCTTGCGCCTCGTCGCACCGGCATCGTGTGCACAATGACGCGGAAGGAGCATTTGCAAAGTGTTTTTGCGTCTTGAGCAGAATGAAAGACCGGCAGCCTCATCCCACTTTTGCCAAGATTCTTGACACGTCCGCGATAGCAGGTACAACCGCGTGGATATCGGCGTGTCAAAGCTACTGTAGTTCAGGAAGACACACGGACATTGCTGCTCCACGACCTAGCCACGTTCCTGAGTCGCCCTGATGCTGCAGGCGCGACGATTCATGTTCAGCTGATCGAATAGCGACGAGGAAGCAGCTGCCAAGAAGCTATGCTTGCCGTGGCAGCATGATTACCCAGAGCCTAAGCGAGGATGCCTGAATACAAGCCGTTGCCGCCTATCTCCCTCTAAAAATTGCGAAAAATCAGGTTCAAACCGGCGAGTTCGCTTAGCCTTGATTCAAGTCGACGGCGAATCGCGCGTCTATGCCGCCCTGTCAGCTGCTGCTGCTGCTGTTATCGGCCCGCTGTCGGCGCGCAGTGGACCTGCATCTGCTCGTGCGGAGACAAATCGCGCCACCTCTCCTGCGCTCCACTCTCACCCGCTAGAATTCACAGGAACTCAGAATTTGTGATGGCACAATGAGAGAGTTCAAAATGAACGGCCAATCTACCTTCAGAGATGACCGGCCAGATGGCTGCAGCATTCACTTATCGAATCACATCCTGAAGCGCAGTCAACGAATCGTTCTCGGTCACCATCACCATCATCATCCTACTCACTTTCTATCGCCGTCTCACTCGTGTTCGCTGCTCGACCTTTTCTGCTCATCTTACTTGCCATCATCGCGACCTCGATCGACGAGAGGACATCGCTCCCTTTCGACGCCACGTCGCCGTCTTTGGACACCACTCTTTATAGCCTTCCAGCTGTCCGAGAGCTGCCCATACGTTACCGCCTTCCGCCAACACAACCTTCCTTTCGCATCGTCGAGGTGTCGCCACTCGCTGCCGCCGTCGTCGTCACCGTTCAAGATGAATCCATACCACGCTGCAGCATCGGCGCAAGACGATGATTCGTCCTCTTTTTCGCAATTGGCATCCAACTCCTCTTCCGATCAGGATCAGAGCCAGGGCCCTGGCATCGGCCCACTCAACCCAGATGTCGTCGCAAATCCTTGGAACACCTCTTTGCTGTGGTCTTCCGGCATTTTGGACAACCGAGATCCGCGCTCCACCTTCTCGCCCTCCGCCAATTGGCGGAACATGTCCATGCCAAGCAATGTCGACACCGCTCCCATCAGCTACTACTTCTCCTCGTCCACAGCAGGGGACTCGGTCGATTTTTGCTTCTCTGGCCACGGCCTGTCCGTTCTTGACTATCGTGGTCCCACACGCGGCAGGTACAATCTCACCGTCGACAATACTACCTCGGTCATCATCGATGCCTACTCGAGCACTGATGAGCTTGCCAAGGCGTCCGGTGCCGAACTGCCCCCCGCCATCTGGACTTCCGAGACCTTCGACGAAGGCAATCATTACGTCGTCATGACCAACCTCAATAACGTCTCCGACATGAACTTTTGGGGTGTCGTCATCAATCCCAACAACTACAGGCCAGGCAAATCCTTCGTCTCCTCCGGCACCAACACCAAATTGATCATCATCGCTTCGTCGGTCACCGCTGTCGTCATGTTTGGCATCTTCATTCTCATCGGGTCGCTCATCTACTACTACAAGCTCGTTCGACCTCGAAGACGCCTTCAGGCACAGATTGACACCGAGCGCAAGGACGCAGCATTGCTCACTCGCCCCTCGAGCTCCAACGTAGTCACTGATAGCTATGGCAGGTCGTTGTCCAGCTCCTCATCGACGCGACTGCGGCTCGACACTAATTTTCTCGCAAGTCAAGGTGACCTTGGCAGAGCACCCAGCAGAATCACTGCCACCACGAACGAATCACAATTCTGGGTCCGATCCGAGACCGACTTGGCCCTCGCTCTCGACAACAGGCGCTCAACCAGGACGCCGGCGGTCTTCCAGGAAATTCGGCTCGGGTCGGTTCGAGACTCTGCTGCATCCTCTCCTGTCGATCTCAGCCCTACAAGCGACTTTGACGCCTCTTCGACAATGTACAACACTGAGCTCGGCCAGCCTCTGTCCCCACTTTCACCCACGAACCCGGCTTACGCCCCTGCACAAACATTGAGCAATCAAGCATCCTTCTGGGGTGCTGCTCCTGCGCTGCAACGCCAGGCCTCGACACATCAGCTGCCGTCACATCGCCACTCGAACTCGCTCAATTCAGGCTCCATTGGCGATCACTCCGCCGCACAGGCCGCAAGAACTGCCGACACGTCGCTGCAACATGTTCGAGCCGCCTCAACGCCCGACGCGAACCCGTTCAAAGATCCTCGCTCGACCATGGCGCTGAGCAATCTCGCAAGGACCGGCTCGCGTCGTCCGCTTCCCACCCCTCCCACAGCAGCAGCTTCGCCTGTTGGCCCGATGCCACCTCAATCTCCCGCAGTTGCAGGTCCGCCATTCCCTGAAGCCGGCCAGAGGCACTCAACGTCTATACCCGAGCACCCGTCGGCCTCTCTTGGTCGCAGTGCGTCCCAACACTATCGCTTTGAGCAAGACGCGTGCTCCTTCCACCTCTCCGACGACGGCATGGTCGATGATCATACCGGCGAGACGCTGCTTCCTCCACCCTACGCGCCCAGAGACATGGGCAGACATTTCAGATAATTAGTCCGCACCTAGCACATCGTCCCTTTGTATACCACCCTGTGCTCACGCAACTGTATTTTCCTCGGCCTCCTTCCACGGGAGTAGACGGCCGGGGCCCCAAGATTGCATCAGTATGTGACCCGTATGTGTGTGTGAAGCATGTTATCTCATGAGTCCGCTCTTATGAGTGCCAACCTGTCCTCTCAGCCAAGCGCCGGTGTCGGCAGGAGAGACACCATCTCTGTCCCAAACCGGTAAAGAAGGCTTTGGTCTCCGCAGCTCCAGCCGTGCACTACAGCTGGCTTGCCTTGCGTTGCCGTCGTCGTACAACTGCGCGACCCTTTCCTCGCGTCTGACTTGAAGCGATCTCGACTCGTCTTCACGGTCGAAGCTTTCATGTGAGCATGTGTGGTGTGAGCGGGTTCGGCGTCGTTCACTTTGTCTATCATCCGGAATTGCCAACTCCGGGCTCAGCTAACAACCCCGCAAGCTTCTAGACGTACCAACAGGTCAAAGTGAATGAGCAGATTTTTGGCATTCAGACACAAATTATTATGCCAGGGCAACCTTTTAATCTATGCTTTGCAGAGTTGCAGAGCACCAGAAGTTGGCAGCTGTCCTAATTGTTTGGCCCTAAAATCCATTTTCTCTTCTCTCTCAAATCACAAATGTTTTTTTGATGGGCGGTCGCTGGCAGCTTTTAGAGCAGCTTGCATTTGTCACCAGATGTCAGTCGCAAGACGTCGAAAATTGCGACTATTTTTGAATGCTTTGATCTGTCTCGCAGGACAAATGCTGGATTTACCACCAAAATTCACGCTTGGCCAGCAATCTTCACGAAAAAGCTGCTTTGTCGATTGTATCTGACGACGAGATTGCGAGTCGAAAATTTCAGGTATTAGCAGCTGCGGGGTATAACGATCATTTCACCAGGATTTTTGCAACATTTTGTATGCTCGGCTCGGGTTTTCTTGCGAAATCATGGATAATTTTCACCAGATACGCGTTGCGCCGGGCAAAAAGGGCTATGCTGAGCGTGACGATGGGGCCTCTGACGCGATACGCGGTTTCTATGAAGATGGCCGCTTTGGCTCTGTGGGGATTGGACCGGCAGACAAGTTGTCCTGTCCGGTGTCAGTGGCGCCGACAGGGTCATGCTCAGCATCGAAGTTGATAGCAATATGACAGAAGACGACGAGACAGGTGTGCTGCGTACGTTGCAGCAAGAGGTGAAGCAAGTTTGAGAAGAGTGTAGGAGGCAGCTCCCGGCATTAGTCAGACTTATGTATGAGGGGTCTCGCGCTTCCAGGGTCCTGGGCAAAAGTGGAGTTCCCCTGCAGCGTCTCTGGGAGCTTCCCTCCTTCCCATCCTCCACCATCATCCCTACTACCCCCCGACAGCATCCAGGCTGCCTTCATACGATGGCGAAGAAGAAGAGAAAGGCGCCTCAGTTCGAGGCATGGTGCTGGTACTGCGAGTGAGTTGGGCATCCCAACATGCGATCGCTCGCACGGTTCTTCGCTGACCACCGTTGATTCCCTTTCCAACCTGCGCTCTGTCTTGCATCGCAGTCGAGACTTCGAGGACGAGAAAGGTAAGCAGCACGGTCCGCTCGTCTGTCCATGGTTACACATGCTGATCACTCGCTCTGTTGCGCTCCTCCTTCAGTTCTCCTGCAGCACCAAAAGTCGAAGCACTACCGATGTCCGCAATGTCCCCGACGACTCAACACGGCAGGCGGTCTGTCCGTACATCTCACACAGGTGCATAAAGCAGAACCGGACAGGTAAGTCAAGACCGTGACAGCTGTTCTTTAGCCGCATCGCCGCTGACGCCCGCTTCTTCTCACTGCGCACAGGATCGAGAACACATTGCCCGGGCGAGATTCGTTCGAGACGGAAATCTACGGGATGGCAGGCATCCCCGAGAAGGACTTGGAGGAATGGAAGGCGCGACGTGCGCTACAGAAAGCGGATGGCAACGTGCCGACAGAGAACAAGCGGCCACGAATCGAGAAGCTGGTGCTGTCGAAAGAGCAATTGCGGATCCAGCTGGAAGCACACAAGGCACTGATGAGCGGCAAGGCGCCGATACCGGGCATGGTGCCAGGCTTTGGTGCGGCGGGGCCATACTCTGTGCCTCCACCAGCGCTGATGCCGGGCTATGGAGCACCACCACCCAACTTTGCCAGACCACCGCCCGGCTTTGGTGCACCACCATCCGGGCTCCCGACAGCCGACACGGCGAGGATTGGGCCGCCCTCCACCCAGCAGCAGGCAGCGCCACAGTCGAGGGACGACGGGCGTGAGGCGCATAAAACAAAAGCCGCGGATCTCTTCTGAGCGATCCCTAAAACCCGACGGCAGCATCATGGACTGATTTCAATACCACATGATTCAGCATCGACTTTCGGACACCTTATCGTGCAGTGTGACCGCATGGACCGTCGAACGGGGTTGGCGCCGACACTCGCCGACACTCGCCGACACTCCGTCGCAGCCAAAGAACTCAATGCTCAGCACAAGGACGTCACAGCAGAGCAAACGAAAGAGACACAGACGAGACGGCAGTGATGGTGAAATTTCTCTTTTGGCATTGCTCGCAACGATCCTCAATCTCTGAGCAGCCTCGCCTTGTCGCGGAAGGCCGAGGCTGCAGAGGATGAGACTGAATCTGATCTGGTGCTCCAGCTGGACGAGATTGCTTTGAAGCTTTTGGTAGGGCCACGAGCATACGACAAGGTGCTCAAAATGACAAGTGATACACCGACCGCGAAGGCAGCCGTGAAGGGAAAGTTGAAGAAGGCGACGCTAAAGATGAAGCTGAGCACGATACTGAAGCTGACAGCGAAGCCTTTCAAGATGTTGTCGGCGTGCTTGATGACCATGGCGACGGCGAGACCTCCAGTAACTTGGAGCGCAACCGTGGCCCACGCGCTTGCGCCGAAATGCAAGAAGGGCGAGGAGGGGCCGTGACGGGCCATCTCGAGGAGGACAGGGAGCGCAGCGGGAAGCAAGGACCAGCCGGAAAGCTGCACGTTCCTCGCCCAGAGGTTTGCGCTCGAAGTCTTGAGGACCATTTCGAAATAGACGCCAGCGAGACCAGAGGTGAAGCAAGCGGCGATGACTGCGAGGAAACCCTGAATAGGCTGCATAGGGGTATCTGCTTTTGCGCTTTCCTCCATGCTCATAGAAATGCGAGAGCCATCAAAGGAGGGCGAGGAGGGAGGGAGTTGGTCGTAGTTTTTGGTATCCGAGCCCGAAAGGAAGGAGCCGATGCGGTCGAGTCGCTCTGGTGGCGGTGCGCGGTGAGCGTCGAAGGGAGGAGGTGGTGGTGGAGGGGGCAAATCGGCGACGCGGCCTGCGGAGACGTGCCCGTATCCATGAGTCTGCACCTCGAATGGGACGAGGCCGGAGACCGACTTGCTCTGGATCTGGACGATGGCGACACCTACGGCCAACATGCCAAGGGAGAGCCACTGCCATGCGCCGATCTTCTTGCGCAGGAGGACGATGCTGAACAAGGCTGTGGTCAAGATCTTCATCTGGTAGGCGCAAATGAAGACGGGCGGCTCGAGGTTGGAGACGGCAATGTACTGTAGATTGTTCTGCAGGACGTAAAGGAAAGCAGGGATGGAGAGCTTCCAGTAGTCCTCGGCCGCGACCTCGTCGAGGACGACTTTGAGCTTAGAGCGCGTTTTTGCGGACGCTCCGCCATCGGCTGTATGCGGAGAGGCTGAGAGCGAGCTGGGCCGCAATGCATCGTATTCGGTATTCGACTGTCTACGTTTTGGAGCTGCTGTGTGATTTGATGATGTTGGAAGGGGCAGCGAGTCGCTGGATGCAGGTATTGAGACGGCGGCGATGGCAAAGGATATGAGGCATTTGAGAAGCTCTGTGAGCAATACCGCCGTGGGAAAGAAGTAGGCTTGTCCGACGGGTGCTGACACACGACTTTGATGCATCACAACACCGAGCGCGGTGTTTTGAAGCGTGAGAACGGCGAGCGAGACATGCTTGAGAGGCAGACCGAAGACGGTGCTGACCATGATGGCGCGATGCAACAGCTGCACGGCAGCGTGCAGATGGCAAGCTGGAGCGGCGATGTGTTGCGGTGCGAGAGTTATGACATGAGGCTGAAGAAGGATGTGGCCGTGCGAAGCTGAAGGGAGTGCGCCAACGCTACTCAGCGAGTCGGTCTCAATCCGAGATGAAGTGGGCGTCCGTTGTGCCGGAACCGCCGCCGAGTTGATCACTTGCAGTCGGATGGTCCAGGAGCGTGCGAAATTGTCGTCGAGTGCTGTCTGCTGTTGCGAAAGCCCCGCCCAAGCTGAGTCCTTCAACAGCAGTCTAGGGAGCGGTTGAAGTCAGCAAGCAAAGGCAATCGAGAGAGCTTGGTGATGAAAGTAACACCAAACCCAGCTTACTTCTGAGAAAGTGTGAGCGTGTGCGTGTGCGTGTGTGCGCAGAGTAGAATTTGGCGCGTCGATCCTTGCACCGCATCCCCAGGCCGAACACGTCTCGCCTTCTTGACAGCAGCCACTTCTACCGAAGACGAGGGTCCAACAAAAGACAGACAGCCTGAACCCTCGCAGCATCTTTTTGGCTCGTGCCTTTTGCCGATTTGGCCTGCAAACCTCCACTTTGCTCGCTGTGCTCCTTGGGACCGACACGTTCAGCTGCAGTCTGCAGTCGTGAGCGGAATCGCGCAGGTTGGCGTCATTTCATCCCCGCACACCAAAATAGCCTTGACAATATCGTCGTTGACGGTCGCTGGAGGTAGACCTGTTCCCGACCATCACCATCTCCAGCTCCGTCCTGGACCGTGGCCACTAAGCAAGTCGGGTCCTCCGTATCGACATCGGGCAGGCCGACATACCACACCATGGCTCCCAAATCTGTTGCCTCTCAGGCTCCTGCTGCCGCTGACCATGGTCCGGACAGCGAGCGACAACCTTTGCTGGCGTCCTCCTCAGCAGCAGCGGCTGCTGACTACGACGCCATCCCTCGCGAAGCAGCAGCGCCACCAGCACAGCGCACAAGGCGGTCACCCTATCTCACGCTCTTCCTCCGCTTCTATTTCGCGGTGGGCGCGCTCCTCTTGCTGCCCGTCACCATCTTGCTCCTTCTGCTCGTCATCAACTTCTTCGAGCCGATTCCCTTGCTTTTACCCCCTCACCGATCGCCTGCCGTCTTGCCTTTCTGGTTCTGCATCATCTCCATGTCCATGCTTGGCCCTGGATTGATCTTCTTCGAGCTCGCCTCCCATGCCACCAACTTCTTCCACCTCTTCGTCCTTTGCTGCACCATCGGCGACGTCGTGCTTCTTCTCGCCGTTCCAGAGTTTCGCATGACTCATTCCTATCTCGGATTTGCTTCCGCCGGACTCTGCCTGCTATCCACGCTGTGGGCCTTCTTCTCGTCCCATCACCTCCAAAAGCAGAAAATCCCCTTCACCCTCAACCCAGACGTCGGCGCTCCCATCGTAACGGAGATTCCATTGGCACGAGCTCAGGCAAAGTGGAGGAGACGATTCAAAATCTTCCTCGCCCTCTTTGGGTGCCTTGCTATCGCCTCGATCTCGGCGCTGGTCACCTTTGACTTGGTCCTCGACGCAGCTGACTCGGGCTTCAAGCCTCTCGGCAACCTTACCCTGGTGCATCCCACCTCGCTCACCAAGCAGCCCGTATACCCTCAGGACCCTGCCGACGTCAACCCATATCCAGTCTCTTTCCGACTTCACCTTGCTTGCGAGTCAGCACCGGCTCAGCCCGAGTCCCTCAAATCTCGCAACACATCCGACAATGTTCCCACTGCCCTTGTCATGTCCGAGCGAGGCGTGTCGGGTGTCATTGCTGCCCAGTTCCTCCGTGAGATGGTAGCCAGGTCTGTGCCTGGGCCGGACCAAGGCGATGACGGGCACCTCGCCCTCACGCGCGTCTGTTTCTGGGATCGCATCGGCTACGGACACTCCGACTTTGTCTACCAGCCGACCTCGGTACGTCTGCAAACAGAAGCACTCTACCACGCTCTTCAAAAGCACGACCAGGTGGATCTCAACACTAGCCTCACTGAGAGCAAGAGCAAGAAGGACAAGAAGGGTGACGGCGAGAAACTCGGCAAGTTCATGCTCGTATCCACAGGGTACGGACACCTTTTTGCTCAGGACTTTGCCGTCCAGCATCCAGAGCTCGTGCACTCGTTCCTCACCATCGACGCTGAGACCCCGGCGTCTTGGTACAGTGACAAGGTGACGCCAGGTACAGGTGCGCGCGCAGGCTACCTTGCTCGCCGACATGGCCCCGTTGGATCGCTCTTCTACGACCTTCTCCCTGCCATCCTCGAGCCCACGGGCGTGACACGCATCATCGGCCTGCTCAAGGGCAAGTCCGTTGTCGACCGCATTCTCGCCCCGGGCCAACGAGCACGAGCAGCCCGTGAGCACGATCTGGGGGGCGGAGGCTGGCGCATCTACGGCGCTGGCGGCGGCAACCCGCGCCTGCTCATGTCGTCCTGGCTCGAACGACTCGATGCCAATCTCGGCACTGCCAGCCCCAACTACGCCCGCCTGCGCAACTCGACTTCCGACTACCGTTCCCTGTTGTCCAAGCGACCCGTCGCCGTGCTCTCGTCCTTCTGGAGGGTGCACGCTGACCTCAATGGCTGGGGTCAGGAGCAGCGCGAAACCCTCGTGGCGCCCGCCAAGAACGCTTCGACGCTCATCGGATGGTGGCGCATCGGCGACCGAAACAAGAGGACCGGTGGCGGCGATGCCGGCGGTCCCGCCGGCATCTGCTCGACCAAGATGGGCGTCATCTTCTGCGAAGAGGCCGTGAGGAAGCTCATCGCCGCGGGTCAGATGTGGAATTCGACCGCTGCGTCGCCCTGAGGTCTTTGCGTGCTCACGTTGTTTCCCAAGACAAGGAAGAATGAAACCTTTGTACATTTGCAGCGCCTCTTCAGGCTCGGAATGTGTGCCGTGTCAGGCATCAGACCACAGTGGAGAGCGATTGGGCTCGTGCTGAGTGAGAAAACAACGCCGCAAGCCCACGGCTGGGAGGAGCATGATATTGACAAAGGGAGTGAAAGACAGGGAATGAGAGATAAACTACAGAGGCCAAGACTGGAAAGAGGGCCGTGGCTCAAACGTGGGCGTGTGCATGAGCAGACTCCAGCGCGTTGCTCGTCACCTTGAGAGGAATTTCGGGTATCCAAAAGGTGACAGCTTCTAGACGTTGACGACTGGTTCAATGCGCTGGCGGGGACTGCAAGGGAAAGCAGTGTGAAGGCCTACAGTGACGATCTGAAGAGCGCTTCTTTTGGTTGAGCGGTTGCTGACAGAGGCAGTCTGCATCTGGAAGAAGCAACGCGACTTTAAGCCTCAAGCTTGGTCTCTTCCACCTTGTCGGCCACCTCGTTGACTTCAGCTTCAGTGGTCTTGTCATCTTCCTCGTTGGCTGCAGCTGGGCTCTGCTCACTGCCGAGCGCACCCGAAGGCTTGCGTCCTCCGCCCCAGGCGCCTGTAGGTGGCGCAGCACGGGGTGCCTTGGCAGCCGCGGGCGACGCGGTCTCTGCAGCCGGCGAGGCAGCCTCGGTCGTCTCGGTTGGCGCACCCTCAGGAGGGGCGGGAGAAGCCGCCCCAGTCTTGTCCTTCTTCTCCTTGTCCGCCTTTGCCTTTGCCTCCTTCTTGGCCTTGATCTCCTCTTGCCTCTCCTTCTCCCTTTGCGAAAGCTTCTCCTCAATCTCTCGCTCGCGCTCCGATGCGTCGATAGGCTTGGCGGTACCGAAAGGGCTGGGCTTGGAGCTGTTGGTGGAAGCGGTGGCCGCGGCGGCACTCTCGGCGGAGCGAGGCTTCAAGTCGAGCTTCTTGCGTTCAGCGGGAGCTCCAGCCTGGGGGGCAGGGCTGGACGAGCCCGAAGTGGGCTTCCTAGCGCTTCGCCAGGTGTCGGTCGAGTCAGAAGCCGCGGGGGCGCCAGCGGTCTGGCCACTGGCACGTCGGTCAGCACCACCAAAGCCGAAGCCCTTCTTTGCGTTGCCGGGGCTCTCGGGAGGGGTCTGGTCCGGGGTGAACTTGGAGCCAAAGCCCATGCGCTCTTGCGATGCAAAGCGTTCATCCACTTCGTTGGCGTCGTTGCGGTTACGGAACGAGGCTTGTCGCTCCGAGTCGCCGCCCATACCGGAAGGGCGACGCGAGGTAGCGGGGGATCGGCCCTCGACAGGCTTGCCAGTCCTCCACTGGCTGGCTAGGTCGCCCTGGCTAGGTTCAACAGGCGTGAGCTCGCGTGGAGGACGGCTGGAGGGAGCAGGCGCGGACTGGAACTTGCTGCCAAAGCCACTTCGAACACCGCCGCTGATGTCCATGTTGTCGAAGCCAGAGCTGTCGTTGCGAGGCACGCCGGAGCGCTCAGGACGAGGAGCGAAGCCGCCGCGAGGCTCTACAGGTGGAAGAGGGCCAGCACGACGCCACTGGGAGGCATCATCCGCCTGGCTGGAAAAAGCAGCTCGGTCACCGCCGAAGGCACTCTTGGGAGGCTCGGCGACGCTGACTCGGACGGTTCGGTTGGCGAGCTGGGTGCCGCTTCGGTCGAGAGCGGCGCCGAGGTCGTCGCGAGTCTGGAACTCGACATAGCCGAAGCCCTTGGGCTTGCCATCGTGGTCGGAGACGATGCGGACACTGACGAGCTGGGAGGGCGCAAAGAAAGCCTCGACGTCGGTGTCCATGACGTCGAAGGAGAGGTTGCCGATGAAAGCGGTAAAGGGAGGCTTGTCGGGGAGAGGGAGCTCCTCACGAGGAGGGAAGCTTCGTTCGGGGCGCTCGAAACCGCGGTCGCGGTCGACACGGTCGGGGACGGAGGAGAGGAAGTCGCCTCCCCTGCGGTAGCTCGAGTCGCGAGGAGCCGAGGAGATGGGAAGGTCGTCCATCTCATCAGCCCACGAAGTCTTGCCGGTGGACTCGTCGGCCAAGAAGTCGTTGAGCGCCATGGTCTGGCCCCTTCCCTTCTTAGGCGCTGTTCGCATTGGAATACGGCACATATGGAGTTGTCAGAAAGAGTCGCTCTGTGAAAGGCAGGTGTGCCAAGGATGGTGGGTACTTACGCATGGTGGGCGAGTTGAGCTGTCGACGGAAGTCGACGAGGTGTGAGAGTTGGTTGGAAGGATCCGAGCTGTGCGAGCTGGACCGTTGTACGAGTACGACCTTGCGTTTGAGGAAGCAAGGCTTGTAAAGGTTGGATGTGGTGGTGATTGAGGCTGTGACACTTTGCAAAGCAAAGAGAAATGAAATCTGGACCACTCGGGTCACGGCTGTGACGATTTGCGTTCTTCGCAGAGAGAAGGCGCACCCCAACTGCAGTCACGGTCAGTCCGTCAGTCCCTTTGAGCGCAGAGACAGCGACAAGCTTGCTCTGGCGTGTGGCTCAAGGGGAAAAAAAGATCTCAGCAGGAAGATTCCTTTGGCCGATTTCTTCTTACAGCCTCAGAGCAAGCACCAAAGCAGACGAGAGAATTGAACCCAACCCTCAATTCACTCGACGTAACACGGTTGAATTTTCCGCCAACGAGTTGGACCCTGAGAGCGGCGTAACAGACTCAGACCGCCGCTTCCACGTAGCAGCCCAGCCATGGCGAGAAGCAACTCAATCTGATGGTGCCCCTTCCCATCACCACCGTCCATTTGCGACGAAGACCACGACCTACAACTGCAACAATGGCAAAGTCAGAAGCTGACAAGAAGGTCAGCAATGACCGGATTGTCGTCGACAACTCGAATCTCTCCGAGCTCAAAGCCACCTGCGACGAAGCTGTCGAGCGCATCTTGTCGCGCCGCACCGAAGCAGACGCATCAAAGACCAAGTCACAAGCTTTTGTCCCGTTCAAGGTCAGCCATCTTCATACCGACTTGCGGCTCATACTCGGCTTCACTGCTTCTGCTATCATGATCGGCACCTCCCTCTGGGCATACTTTGTTGAAAAGGAATGGAAGCGCAATAAGCAGGCGTGTGGCATCGCTGTGGTGGTCTACATCATCCTGTCCGGCATCCAGTTGGCCGACTCCTACCTGCAAGGTAACAACATCTTCATCGGCACTCGTAAAACAGTTTCGAATCGAATCGAATCCGAGCACCTCACCATCGCATCGCCTTCTCTCCCAAAAGCCGTCAAGAAGGGCTCCAAGACCTCGGACGGCAAACCGATCCTCACACCTCCAGCCTACACGCTCAAGTTCGACTACACGCGCAAGAGCAACAAGGGAAAGTCTCTTCTGGCCCGCAAGAGTGGGTCGTTACCGCTGGGGCATTTAGGTGAGTGCAGACGCAGGTGCGAAGGTGAGAACATTGCAGTCGATACTGACACTCTTGATTTACGGCACCACCAGGCGAATGGTTCACCGAAGAAGGAGAGTTTGTCGAGCATGTTTTTGAGCAAAGGCTCATCTCGGGCCTCGAGAAGGCATTCGGTCAATAAGCCAGCAAGGAGCCCGTCCTCGTGCGGCTGGCGAGCTTGCTATCTTCTTTAGCATCTGTCACTTCGATACCCTGCACACGCGCTTCACATCTGCTCCGCAATCCAAGCTTGAGCATCATAACAATAGCGCAGTCGGACCTCTGTGCCGTGCGTCTATGAGGTCGTTACAGACGGATGTTTCGTTGTTGATCGGGTCAGTCTTCACCATTGAGCAGTGTGAGTGTTGCTTTGTCCGAATTGTAAGTTGGCTCGATCGCCAACACGTCTTTGTTTGCCATTTTCTTGGCCAAGAAGAAAAAGCAGAGACCAACACGGACTCGAAAACGAGCCGAAGTCTTAATCTCAAAATTCGGCCGTTGTGTGCCTCTCGTTGAAAGCTGCACGTCCTTCCTCTCCTCACCACATCCTTGACCTTGACTCATCGGCGCAACTCGAAGGGAGCATCCTCGGACATTCCGATCCAAGTCGTCACCATGGCGACACCTCCTCACATCCCCAAGGACCAGGGTCTGCGTTTCCAGAGGCCAGGCAATGCCGCCTACGCAAAGGCTGCTGCTGCTAAGGACGCCGCTGCTGCCAACGCTTTGCTCTCTCGTCGGAACGCTCTCTTCCAGGACTATGCTAGGGCACATCAGAAGCCTGCCTGGTCGCCTTCAATATCTGCCGCCTTCCGCTTCCTCATCATCATTCGCGTCTCTTCCGCCATGTACTCGGTCATCAAGGACTGCGACGAGACTTTCGGCTACTGGGAGCCTCTCCATCTGCTCGTCTTTCCCCCGGGCAAGCACCATGCATCCGTACCCTTCCAGACCTGGGAATACTCGCCACAATTTGCTATCCGCTCCTGGGCCTTTATCGCTCAGTATCTGCCTTTGACAAAACCTCTCGCCTACTTCGGTGTCGGCAAGCGTCAGATCTTCTTCGCCGTCCGACTGCTCCTCGCTTTCATCTCGTCTTTCGTCGACGCCAGATTCTACAAGGCTGTAGCCGACGTCTTTTCCGCCAGAGTCGGGCGTTACTGCCTCATGGCTCTGGCCACAAGCGCCGGCGTCTACGAGGCATCCATCGCTTTCCTGCCCTCCACCTTCGTCATGCATGCTACCACGCTCGCCTTCTCGGCCTGCCTCTATCCCGCACGCCTGCCCTCCTCCGACCCCTCGGTGCTCTCCAATCCATCGCAACGCCCTTTCAGGTCTGAGCGACTTCTTCTTGCCACTCTGTCGTTCGCTGCCGGTGCCATCATCGGTTGGCCATTCGCTATCATCCTTGCGCTTCCCTATGTCCTCGAGCAGCTCTTCCTCCGAGCAGACGACATTGTCGCCAACGGCAAGGCTTCGAACTGGACAGTCTCGAGATGGTCTACCGCCATCGGCGCAGCTGTACTCGCCGCAGGCCTTGCTATTCCGGCCTTCCTCATCGACAGCCTTGCGTACGGCAAGCTCTCCTTCGCCCCGCTCAACACGGTTCTCTACAATCTCTTTTCCGGAAGGAGAGGCGCCGGTCCCGAGCTCTACGGCACAGAGCCATTCACCTACTACTTTTCCAACCTGCTCCTCAACTTCAATGTCTTTTTCCCGCTCGCACTGCTGTCTCTTCCGCTGCTGCTGATTAGCGCCAGGTTTGATCCGAGACGCTTCCAACGCCCAGTGCTCGAGAGCAAGAAGGGTCATGCCGCCGTCGAACAGCCATCGAGCCTGTTCTCGCTTGCCCTCCTCCGCATCGCGCCCTTCTACTTGTGGTTCCTCGTGCTCAGCATTCAGGCGCACAAGGAGGAGCGCTTCATGTACCCGGCTTACACGCTCCTCTGCCTCAACGCTGGCGTCTCGCTCTACCTCCTCCGCACGCTCGCCGAAGTGGCCTTCGTCAAGGTCACAAAGTCACCGTATCGTGCCTCGAAGTCGAGCCTGTTCACCACCATGACCTCCTCGATCCTCGCAGCTGGCCTGTTGCTTGGCGTCCTGCGATGCGTCGGCCAGCTCAACAACTATCACTCGCCGTTCGACGTCCTCTTCCACTTTGAAGGGTACGAGCTGCCGCGGGTCGTCGCCGAACTCTTCCCAGAGACGCTCAACGCCGCCGTCCAGCAGCGCATCGCTCGAGGTCTCTCGCCCGTCGCAACAAAGGAGGAAAAGGACTACAACGATCGAGGCTACGGCGAAGAAAACAAGGGAGTCAGTGTCGATCTCACCATCGATCTCTCGCCGCTCGCGACGCTCGACACACCGGTGCGTCTGTGCTACGGCAAAGAATGGCATCGATTCCCAACGCACTTCCTCGTGCCAGCGGGTGTCGAGGTCGAGTGGATCAAGAGCGAGTTCGATGGCATTTTGCCTAAGCATTTTGATGTAATTGGATCGTCCGCTGTGCAGCCTGCTGATGGGGTTGTCAAGGCTCTCGATGCTGCGCTTGGGTGGACCTGGCCTTGGGCGACGGTGACGCGTCGCATTCAATCGGGATTCAACGACCTCAACCGCGAAGAGGCCGATCGCTACGTCGAGGCAAACACGTGCGACTATCTGGTCGACCTCGACCTGCCCCATCGCAGCCTGGCATCCAAGGAGTCGCAGTACGAACCGAGGTACGCGACCATGAGCGAGCAGTGGGACCGCGTCTTCTGCGGCGCGTTCCTCGATGCCGAGTTCAGCCGGCCCGTGGTGGACCCACGAGACTCGCTCCCGAGCAAGGTGGTGAGGAAGGTCGCTGCGGCGTTGCATCGGGCGTTCTGGCTGCCCAAAGCGTGGCCTGGCAATGCCAATGTCTACGGCGACTACTGTCTCCTGCGCAGTCGCGAGAGCCGTTTCAAGCCTGCGAGCAGCTCATGAGGCGTCAAACAATCACAATCAAAGATCAAGCATTCACAATCAAAGTCAAACAGCAGCTGCTGGGCAAGGACATGTCCGATCGAATGTGCGTGTGAATCCATCAGAGCATCTTCCTCAGCCGTTCGTCGGGATCGTGTTCGAACGCCAACCGCACCTCGTCCTCCTGGCAGGCGAGCATCAATCTCGCGAATCCAGCCGCGCGACCCGTCCCCGCTCCCTGTCCCACACAGATGATGAGTCCCAACGACGACAGTGTAGCCAAGGGGCCATTGAGGCACGTCTCCTCCTGCGCCGGCTGCGGGTTGAAGCTCGTTGTGGTCGTAATGCCGTACATCCTACAAATGGCGTGGTGGTGAGCCGAGATGTCTTGCACCTCCGCTTCGGCTAGTCCGCTGCGACGGAGACACGAGAGAAGGCTGAGCAGCAGCACTTTGGCGTGCAACGGCAAGGAGAGGATGTGCGACACCTTGCCCGATTTCACCATCGAGTCGAGCACGGATTTCATGTCGAGGATCGTCACCGGTTTGGGGGTGGACAGGGCGGCAGTGCGCGCTTTGAGCTCCACGAGTTCGATCGAACGGCGACAGACATCGAGCATGCGTCGTGCGTCGCCGGAGACGTTGGATACGCGCTTGGAGACGTACGTGATCGCGTCGAGGCTGAGGACTTTGCTGCACCCACTTGCGTCGTCTGTCGCCGCGGCAGGATCGGTGGTGTCAGGGGTGATGCCAAGCCGAGACTTGACGATTTCCACCAGCTGCTTGTCGGTGTACGGCATGAAGGTGATGCGCGTCATTCCGAGACGACTTGCCACTTTAGCATTGAGCGTTCGTTCTGGCAAATCCATCGTGTTGGCCACCGCGATGACCACGAGTCGCGACCCGCGCGTGTTGGGCCAGTTGAACATGTTGTACATGACATCCTGTCTCGCCGTCACGAGCTGATCCAGTTCGTCCATCAGCACCACCGTTGCTGCTCTCCCTGGTCCCGCGCCCACACCCGCACCGCCCGCCGCACCGCTCATCTTGGCCCCCACCCTCGCAAAGTGCGAGCTTAGCAACCCCAACGCCGTCTTAGGCGACGTCCTTTGTCCACCCGAAATCGCACTCCACAACAAAGTATACGCCTGAGAAGCATCCGCCAACTTCATACCATTGATCTCGACAAATGAGAACGGGTTCATCTCGTTGCGCTCCGCCCTCGCCGTCAGCGCGCGAATCACCTCGCGCACCGTCGCAGTCTTTCCCGTGCCAGGCACGCCAGAGACGTAGACGCACCCACCGATGCCTTCCTCGACAGCGTCTTCGACGCAGGCCATGATCTCCTCGTACTGGTCCTCGCGGCACGGGAGGTGGTCGGGTGTGGCGCCTACGTGCAGCAGACGCTTGGCGCGGTCGTGTGCGCTCAGCTTCTCTTCGTCGGGCAGAAGCGAGAGTTTCGGTGGTCGTGCGGGTAGAGCGGGATGCGGAAGATTGCGCATCTTGAGCCCCATGAGTCGCGCTTTGGATCGAGGCGTCGCCTGCGCCTTGGCAGGACTCGCTAGCCCGAACGCCATTTTCTGCGGCGTCGACAGCACGCGTCGTTTGGTTGGCGTCATTGGTGGTGCGTCCTTGGCGAACTTGGCCCGCTTGCGAGGCGTTAGGTTGAACGTCTTACCGAAGTCGTCGTCGTCGTCATCGTTCTCGGGGTCGCTGGGAGGGGCGCTGAACTGCGAGCCTTCGTTGTCGGACGACTCGGGCGTGTCAAGGTGCCTCGCTTTGACGAGAAGGTTGTCTTCGACCTCGAACTCGTCTCCGCTCTGGAAGGAGTCGTCGGAGGCGAGATCAGAGTCGGACGAGAAGCCGCCATTGGCCTTCTTGCGGTTGTACTTGCGTTTGGGCGCTTCAACGCCGGCCGAGAGCGAGTCTTCCTTGCGTGGCCGTCCCGGTCGTCGTTTCGGTGCAGAGTCGTTGATGTCGGCGACCGAGGAGGGGGTGTCTGCGCGGCGAGAGCGTGTCATATTGGAGGTGGACGCGACAGAGGACGGTGTCGAAGCTCGCACGGCTCTACGAGGCGTGGCAGCGGGGGTCAGGGTGCCGCCTGACGCCACATGAGCATCCCTCTGCGCTTGCTCGACGAGGTCTTTGACGCCTTGGCCTTGCGAAGTGGCCACGTCCGAAGAATCATCCTTCAAATCCCAGCCTGCCCCTTGCTTTCCCTTCTCGATGAGTCTGGACCAATCGATCCTCCAGAACAGCTCTCTGTTCGGGTCCACTGCACGCTCGCAGAAGAGATGCGTTGGGAACGACTTGTTCTTGTAGAGTGTGTGCGTCTTTGCTGGCTTCTTTTTGCCGCTCGATGGACTGTCGACTGGGAGGTTTGTCTGTGCGGCTGACAGCGCAGAGGACTCCTTGATCGCCTTGGAGCATTCTGGCTGACTCGAATGGATGTGAACCTTTGAAATGATCTCATCAACATCGAAGGAGTAGTCGTGTAGTGAGGGTCCGGCCTCGAAAGCGTCACCTTCCTTGCCTGATCTTGTGCTGGTCTTTGTTCTGCGTTTGGTGAGCGATGTGGCTTTATGGGTGTAATAGATCTCGTGTCGACTGGTGATGCCTGCCATGCGCTTCTTTGCCATGGTCGACATCCATTCTGGCCAATGCAGGAGACGGCAAACGCCGAAGATCTTGCCCTCCTCGGTTGCATCTGTCCAGAGATGGGTCAGGACGCCAGCGAGAGGAGCCTGGTAGGAAGACGGCAAGTAGACGACATCGCCGATGCGGAACTCTTCTTGCTCGAGCATCTGCTTGGATGTAGACGGTGATGCCTTTCTGAGTCGAGGATCCTGATTCTCGTCTTCGTCATCGGAGGACACGTCCTCTGCGTCCGAGTCCGGTACCTCTTCGACTGTGCGTGGTTGACGAGTGAATGCTCGAAAGTGGCTGGTGGAGGAACCGGCCTCTGCGGATGAGACCGGTTCGAGCGGCTCGAAAGCGTATACTGGCGAGCTGGCTGATGGCATCTTGCTGTTGCTGGGAGTGCCGTGTGATGAGAGATAGGAAGGAGGAGAGAGTGTGGGGGTTGAGGTGGTTTGCAACTGCGCCATTCGAAACTCGAAACCAACACTTTGGCTGCGGTGTCTCGCTTTTGGCTCCTTTCATCTGGCATTTCTCAGTTCCAATTTCCCTGCACTTTTTACGCGTGGCGTAAATTGAGGCTCCAAAATTGAGACGCGTTTCGAGTCGGGAAAGGCCCAATTCGCACGAGAAAGAGCGCACGAGCCTCTGTCCACATGGCACACGGCACAGCTCTAAATCTCAAAACCTTCAAAACCTTCCGGTGTTGCTGAGCATTGCCCTCCGTCTCGTTCCACCGTAGCGTCAAAGGCACCGCTTCTACTATCGAGGATGATGGTCAGATCCGCAATGACTGGCCTACGTTCAGGCGCCGCGGTCCTCCGTCGACCACACGCAGTATCGCCAAGTACGCATCTCCGAACGCTCTCGTCCTCATCACATACCGGAGAGAAACGCTACTATCCACCACCAGAGCCCTTCATCAGCAGCAGCGGCGGGGGCGACACCATCTCGATCGAGCCCTCTCCCTTCTCCACATTTGGCGCATCGCCGGACCTTCTCACACACTATCTCTCGCTTCAGCCTGCTCCTCTGACGCTTCGTCAGCTCATGGCTCAGGGCGGCAAGCCTGGTCAAGCGCTCACACCAGAACAGCTCCTTCTGTCAGCACAACATACACATCGAGAACTTCCCATTCGTCTGGCCCGAAGGGTAGGCGGCTTTCGCGCTTTGCCCTTCATCGTCGGCAGCAACCCCTTCATCTCCAGGATAGCCAGGCTGTACGCATCCAGCTTCGAAACCCTCGTCAAGTTCGGCCAGATCCAGACGCAGGAGGACAACCAGCGATTCACCGCCGTCATCGAAGACCTCGTCTCCGCCCACGCGCAGAATATCCCTACCTTGGCACGAGGCTTCCAAGAAGCGAGAAAGTACATGGAGGCACGACAGATCTCGGCCTTCCTCGATGCCGCCATCCATTCACGAATTGCCATCCGCATGATTGCCGAACAACATCTCGCCTTGTCAGCCACCTCTCATGGTCTCGATCCTAAGCCTGTCACCGACGCCGACCCTTCCTCTTCGCACGACGACCACCCACACCACCTCGACCCCGATCTTCCCGCCGAAGGCACCTCCAATCAGGGCCACCACGAGTACGGCAGCCCCACCGCCGTCGGGATCATCGAAACGCAGCTCAGTCCCGCACGAATGACCCGCATGTGCGCCGCCTTCGTCCGCGATCTCTGCGAAGGCACGCTCGGCGCAGCCCCCGAACTCATCCTCGAAGGCGACCTCGACGTCACCTACACCGGCGTGCCCGTCCATCTCGAATACGTCATGACCGAGCTGCTCAAGAACTCGTACCGCGCCACGACGGAAAACTTTTTCAGAAAGGGAGCAGTGGGCACGATGCCGCCGGTGATCGTCACCATTGCTCAGTCTCCGAATCATGTCTCGTTGAGGATTAGGGATCAGGGAGCGGGGATCTCGCCCAGTAATCTGCCCCACGTGTTTAGCTACGCATTCACCACTGCGGGAAGTAGCGAGATCGAGGACGCAGAAGAGACGGGGGGCGGACCGTACGCCATGCAGGCGGTCGGCGGGACGGGAGGAGACGCGCTCGCCGAGATGGGTAAGATGGGCCTTGCATCGGGATTAGGCACGCTTGCAGGACTGGGTTACGGTTTGCCCATGGCAAGGATCTACGCAGAGTACTGGAAGAACGGCTCCGCCTTGGATCTCGTTTCGCTCTATGGCCATGGCTGCGATACCTTCGTCAAGCTCCCCAGGCACATCGAGCTGTCCAACACCGTCATCTAACGGCAACTTGCCCGGGCAAAAGAGAGCCGGAAATCGAAGGCTGCGGCAGACTATACCACTTTCATCATCATACACATCACAGACTGTATTTGTATCTCGTTCATCACATCGCATTATCGTCTCACCAAGTCGTCTTAGGCAGATCTGCACACTTTGCTTGCTTGATCTTCTAACATCCATTCGCGTCTGAGGTGAACAAGTAGCAGCTACATAGTTGGAAAAGATTAGGTCGGGAGACGGGACGATTCGGAGGGCACTCGACTTGGCAGTGCCATCTTACTCGATCCTGGGCAGGGGGAAGACGGGGAGGATCTTGAGTCCCTCCTCGGCGAGCATGACCGAGGTGGCAGCGTAGAAGAGCGAGACGCCGGTAGCGATAAAGAAGGCGCCGGCAGCCTTGAGGATGGTCTGGTTGGCCTCGCCCTTGATGTAGCCGCCGCCGAGGCAGCCGAGGGCGATGACGATCATCAGCGCCGCGCCCGAGGTGGGGCCCGAGGTTCGCATCGATGCGAGGAAGATGAGGAAGATGGGGATGAGCGAGATGAAGTAGACCATGGCGGCGGCTTTGTAGTACTCCTCGAGACCGGCAGCCTGGCTAGTGCCGCCGAGGATGTAGGTCGCCTGGATGCCGGTCCAGGGCAGGAAGAGCAGCGAGGAACCGCCGATCAGACCAGCCAAAGTGCCGGCCGTAGTGGCAAGGAACGTAGAGCCCTCAGCAAAGGAGAACATGCACGCGGCAAAGTTGCCCACCATACCCAAGGGCAAACCCAGCGCCATGAGGATCGCTGGGTTGCGAATACCGCGGTGTCCAACCAGAATCAAACCCAGCATCAGCAGATACGCGCCCGTAGCAATGGTCACCAGAGGGAACGGGTTCGCAATGCGACGGTGGTAGATGGGGAAACCGGGCTGGGAAGAGTCCACCTCGTGGCCACCGGCAGTCATGGTGCGCGTCAGTCGGTGTCCCTTGGAGGTGACGACGTGGTCGCTGCCATTGGGGTCCTCCGAGAGACCCCACTGCTCCTTGAGGTTGGGGTGCTTGTAGTTTTGCTGCGTCGTCATGGTTGCGAGACTTGCTTGTGTGGCTTGAGGGATACGACAGGGATGAGAGATGGAGGACGTCGAGTGTACGAGATGGTGGGCGGGAAGGAGACGGTGATGAGGACAAAGGAGAAGGGCGCTCGAGTGGGACTCAGATGACTTGTTGACACACTCAAGGGCTCGATACAGTGCGGTCAGATCAAGGGGCCTCCGTTGGGGCGAGGATTGCGGGGAAGCTTGGACCACCCTTGCTCCTGTCGTCGACGAAACACGGTCGAGCGAACATTGCCGATGCTGCTGCCGAGGTGCAAGCAAGGAGGGAGAGTCGTTCTCGGCTGGACGCATCTGTGTTGCTCTGTGCCCCCATCGGTCTGTCTCATTCGACAACGTAGGCGGCGGCCAATCGTTCAGAGAAGCCACAGGAACAGCATGATCCATTGAAGCTGCCCTAAGGCACAGTCAAAACACGCTAGTCACGGGGCACATGGCCCCTAGCTATTGAGGAGCAAGAGGCAGAGGCTGCCATGTCATCAGAGCGGGTGTGCGGGGATGAATCTCGCGGACTGGAGCGGCGTTCGATGCTAAGAAAGTGCCTGACGAAAACGAGCCGCGGAGAATGGGGATGCGGGGTGACACCGCATGACCTCTGCATGGTGTCCGCTTCGGCAAAGCAAATCCCAGTCCGGTGATAGTTGCCGAGCCTCGTCAGCACCAAGGCTGCCCTGTGCGTTTGGAACTCCTGCCTAAGCACACCGCATGGTCGTGTTGTACTAGAGACACTCCCGTGTGTAGTCATGATAGATCCTGATAGACTGTCTTGGCAAGTCATGCGATTTGGATCGAGCCAGCTCGGCAAACGAGATCCACTCGGTCGGACTCACAGATGTTTGCATTGCTTACACGCAAAGTGACGAATTGAGATGCCACATCCTCAGACCACATGCGGTGAGCTGAGACGAGATAATGAAACGGGGTCACATGGCCGTCTACACTCCCGCTCTCCATCGTTGAAGCAAGAGATGCACAGGACTATCGTGACCAACTCCACACTAAGTCCTGCCGATCGGCCTGGGGTTCGGACGAGCAAAGTGCGGGGATTGATTGTGGATGCCGACGGAACAGAAAATTCTGCGATGCGCGCGCGGCTGGAGGCGGCCATAGAACAGGCAAAGGCTCTTGGTTCAAACCGAGCGACAGCGGCAGAGGATGAGGAAAGGGGTCGATGTTGTTGGGCGAGGTGCTCGCTGAGTTGCCGAGTGTTCCGTCAAGATGCTTTACCCCGCATTCGACCAGTGTGGAGAGAAGCAAAAAACACTCGCCGACCGCCGCTGCCGCCGCGGCAAATCGGTCTCGGATATCAGTCACTTTGTGCAGAATTGCACTCTCCGACACCTTTTTCTCCGCGGCCGGGTACCACCGCAGCATCATCATGACCACCTCGATGCAGCTTCGCCTTGTCCACCCTGTCATCAACTCGCTTACCACCCGTCCTCGTACGTGGCGCGGCTTTTGCAGTAGCATGGTCGCCTAGAGGCGTAAACACAGTCACAATGTACCAAGTAGCCATTGCCGACTCTTTCGCCTGTTGAGTGTGTCATTCTTACCCCGCTTCCGTCCTTGACCTCCCTCGGTTTCCCACATCTGCGTTTGCCGAGGTCTCGCTTTTTTGACCAACAGACCCTCGAAAGTGTGGGGAAAGAGAAGGAGCATGGGCCATCAGGTCTTAGACAAAGGCTGCACGCGCGCAGTGCTTTGCACGACCGTTCCTTGTTATGGTCTTGCAGTGGACAAAGTGCTTGTCTCCTCTTTGCAAAGCCGGCTCTCGCCTGTGCAGATTCTGCAGAGAAGAGTCCGTCCCGCATGACCCCACCGTATCCTCAATGGACGGGGGGCCTCACCGGATCTTTTACCCCTCCCAACTTGTTCATCGCTCCTCGTCACTCGTTTCCCCTCTTCGCTCAAGATCGTCGTCTCCATCGTCACGCACACCACCACCGATCCTCCCTCCTAGCATTCACACACCTTCGCAACTATGTCCGCAAACGGTCATCAGATGACTGCCGCCGCGCCCGGCACCACCATCGGCAGCAACTCTCCCTCTGCCCTGGATGCTCATGCTACCAACGGCCATGCCACCAATGGCCACGCCAACGGCAACGGCTACTCCAACGGCAACGGCAATGGCCATGGCAGCTTTGAGAACGAGAAAGCTCATCAAGCGCCCATGTACCACGGCGGCGCTGGCGGTGGAAACCATCTCAGCCGCACCTTGACCCCCGGTGGGCACTACGCCGATGACGACCTCATTGCGATCGCCAACGGTCACAGGAGGATCGCCAACCCTCTTCCCCTCGGTGGTGAGTATTCTGAAGCCTGCAGTCTGACTTCGCAGCCATCATAGACCTCGTCTGAGCAGCCATACTGACATGTGAATGCGTCTTTTCCCTCATAGTCTTCGGTTTCTCAACGACGACCCTCCTTCTTTCGCTCTACAACATCCAGATTGAGGGAATTGCCATCCCCAACGCGGTCCTCGGCTTCGCGCTCTCTTACGGTGGTCTGGCGCAGTTCCTCGCGGGTCTGTGGGAGTTTGCAGCGGGCAACACGTTTGGTGCGACCGTCTTCTGCTCCTTCGGCATGTTCTGGTGGGGCTACGCGGTGATTCTCATCCCCTTCTTTGGCTTCATGGGACAGTACGATGGTCAGCCCGGTATCTACTCGGCCCAATCGCCGTTTGCAGCTGAAGCCGATAGCGCTATTGGCCTCTACCTCTGGATCTGGTTCGGTATCACCACCATCTACCTCATCGCATCCACGCGTGGCTCGGTCTCGCTCTTTGTGCTCATCTTCCTGCTCTGGGTCACGTTCATCTTCCTCGGCGCCCACGCCTACACGGGCAACGCAAAGCTCCAGACTGCCGGCGGCGCCTTCGGTATCGCCACCGGCTTCGCGGGCTACTACCTTGGTATCGCGAGCTTCCTGAGCCCCTACAACTCGTTCTTTACGCTTCCGGTCATTCCTCTCGGCAAGAAGGACTGAGAGACGCTCGCTCGAACAGCTTGCTTTACCGCGACGGGGCTGCTCGACTTGGTCGGCCTTCGACTGCGTCGCGTTCCTCTCGAACCCCTCTCTTTGACATCTGGCACCTGATTAATATTTGTAATGAAGTACATGTCGCTCCTCGTGAATGACAGCAATGCACGCGCAAATTTGTCGAGCTGGCTCACTCCTGTCCGATTGAGGAGCCGTACTCTGAGCAGGGCTTTGCGCCTGTGAGCATCAAGGTGTTGCGTGCAGCCGGCTCTCACAAGGCCGTCGAGGAGTGTGTGAGGCAGCCGGAGGTCTCGGCAAAGGCGCCAAAATTGTGAATGTTACGCCGGCCTTACTGCAGGCACGACTCTTGTCGGCTATGATCCCGGTTGCGAGTCGACTTCTTCTCAAGATTGGCAGCATAGCCGGCTTGCAGCGTCTTGTTCGTCGAGCTCACCTTCTTATCGTCGACATTCTCCCTCACCATCATCTCCGCCTCACTTGCAGGCAGCATCCCTGCAAGATGGACATCGAAGGGTAAGTGGCGACCTTTCCATATAGGACGACTTCCACTACGCTCCCTATCTGACCATCCCCCACTCTGATGTGCTCCTCATCTGCCTCCGCTCGCACAGCTTCCGCAAAGCAGGCTACGCAGCCGTCGACCGAATCTGCGACTATTACTCGTCCCTCTCCACCCTCCCCGTTTCCGCTCAAGTCCAACCCGGTTTCCTCTCCTCCTCCATCCCCTCTCACCCACCTATCGCCGGCGAGCCATGGTCCACCATCGACAACGAGTATCACACCACCATCATGCCCGGTATCACCCACTGGCAGCATCCCAACTTCTACGGCTACTTTCCGTGCAATGCCTCGTTCGAAGGGTGCATCGCCGATCTGTACTGCGCGAGCATCTCCAACCCGGGGTTCAACTGGAGCGTGTCGCCGAGTGTCACGGAGTTGGAGATTCTGATGGTGGATTGGGTGGGGCGGATGCTCGGGTTGGACGAGAGTTTTCTGAGCACGAGTGAGGGAGGGAAAGGTGGAGGGGTGATCTTGGGTAGTGCAAGTGAGGTCGCGCTGACAGTGGCGATCGCTGCGAGGGAGAGGTGCATCGGGTTGCTCGCGGAGGAGTATCCCATGCCCACCCCCAGCGCACCCGAAATGAATGGCACCGCGAGGACCGAAGACCAGAGTCTCGATGCGGAACAAGACATCGCCACATCCACCCAAACAGCAGCACAGATGGGCGAGTCATCGACGCTCACCGCAAGCACGCGGCTCGCACAGTGGCGCGGCCAGCTCACTTCCCGCTTGGTCATGTACGGCACGACGCAGACGCACAGCATCGCAGCCAAAGCAGCTCTGATCCTCGGACTGGACTTTCGCGCCCTCCCCGTCTCCGCACCGGACTACTCGCTCGACGGCGCCACGCTTCAACGCGCCATCGACGAGGACACCGCCCTGGGTCGCGTCCCCTTCCTACTCATCGCCACCATTGGCACGACCTCCTCTGGCGCAGTGGACAACCTCACCTCCCTCCTCCCCATGATCCAAGCCCACCCGACCATGTGGCTGCACATTGACGCAGCCTACGCCGGCGTCTGCCTCTCCCTCCCCGAACTGCGCGAGTCGATGCACCTCGATGCGATCAATTCCGGAAAAGGGGTGGACAGCTTCTCCACCAACCTGCACAAATGGGGGCTCGTCCAATTCGATTGTTCCCCACTCCTCGTCCGGGACCGTGGAGATCTATCGCGAGCACTCACCGTCACACCCGCCTACCTGCGCACCAAACACGGCGATGCAGGGGACGTGCTCGATCTGCGCAATCTCCAAATTTCCTTGGGAAGACGGTTCAGGAGTCTCAAGATTTGGTTTGTCCTCCGCTCCTTCGGCATCCAAGGCTTTCAAGCGCATCTACGACGAACGATCGAGCTGGCAGGAGTGTTCGAGCAGAGGTTGAGAGAGGAAGGTGAAGGACTGTTCGAGATTGTTGCGCCGCCAAGATGGGCCCTTGTTGTGTTCCGGATTAAGCCACCGGCAAGCGAGGCAGGTGGGGAAGGGGAGAGGTCGGACGCGCTGAATAGGGCGTTCTGGGAAGATCTGCAGGAGTTGTCGGACAAGTTCGTCTTGACCCAGACGACCTTGCCGGGAGTAGGGTTCTGCGTGCGATTTGTGGTGGGCAGCCCGCAGACGAGGAGCGAGCACGTTGAGGCTACGTGGGAGCTGGTCAAAGGGACGGCGAGGAGGACGTGGGCGCGATTCAGTGGCGAGGGCACGGCGTAGAAGGGTCGTTGGAGGTAAGGGAGGAGGTTGGAACGCTGCATTTTTGGAACTCATTAGCATTGTCTAGAGCAGATCGCAATACAAGGAAAGTCCGCTGGTGACGAGTGCCGTAGATCAAGATTTGCTGATTTGGATTGCATGATGAGTGACGTTCGTGTTGCGTCGAATGCTACCTGGATCTCGGCCCAAATCCTTACTTGAGCGGACTGAAAGGCAAGGGCCGCATGATCTGGGCATGCATCTTGTCGATCAGCTTGACCGTCTGGCTGACGGTATCGTTCCACGTCTCGACCTGCCATGCCATGTCCCTGGTCTTCTTCCTTTCCTCCAACGATGGGTATTCCCAGATGTGGAATACCGTGTGAAGTCCGCCAATCTGAGTGAACCAGGCGCCGATGGGTTCAACGAACTTCCTCCTCGCCTCGAGGCCGCGTCGCCAGTGCTGCTCCCATTCGAGCAAGTGGCCTGGCTTCAAGTGGTATGTCCTCAGCTCGTACAGCCCGTTGGTGGTCTGAGGTGGAGACGAGGGCCAGAAGGAGAATTCCTGGGTGAGCCAGTTGGATCGGTTGGAAAGCAGCGGTTGCAAACGTTTTGTGAGTTCCTGGAAATCGGGATCGGATCGAAGGGCAGATTCGGCCTTGTCATAGCCCGCATAGCCATCGTACTCCCAGATGTGGTAGAAGGTCTCGAGGTCGCCGACGATAACCTCCCAGCTGCCGGTGAGACGCATGGGAAGACCCTTGTCGGCGAGCTTTGGGAAGTATTCGGCGATGAGGGAGCGGTATTCGTCGGCGTGGGCTGGCGAGACGGATTGACGCTGGATCTCGTGAATGAACTTGCCACGGGCGACTTGATTAGAATGGGACTGGGTAGTGACGCCCTCGGCTTTAGCAGTCTCGGAGCCGTGGAGGAGCGACTTGAGGAGGCTTTGCTTGGGCTGCTGCGAGTTTTCCGCTTGAGAAGGCTTCTTCGCTGCCGAGCCCTGATCGGCTAGCACGGGGCGCGAGGGAATGATGAGCGAGCGCGATGCTACTAGAGTAGTGGCAGGTGTCTTGAAAGCGCTTGTGGACCAGCCTCGGGTGGCCGCTCGCATGCCTCTGCCAGCAACAGAGAGCGTCATTTTCGTAAGATAGCACGGAATGCAGATCTTGGTTCGAGCTTGCGTTGACGATGAATCCTGGACTCGTTCGTGACTCGGTCTCCGTGCTCGATCGAGGGCCTGGGGGTAGATGCTTCTTGCGGGAATTGGAAACGGCGGGTGATGGTAGGAGACGGAGGGGAAGTTGGAAAGAGAGCTCAGCTTTGAGCAAGCACATGTGGGGAAACAGGAGGCGACGCTCGAGCCACGCACACCCACTGACTCTGTGAGCTTAACGAACCTGGAATTTGCGGAGAACTGCTTTCTGACTCGCAGACCTCCGGCCCAGACTCTCTCAGCTCTTCATGCGAGTGTCTGCAGCACGTGACGTCAGCTTTGGCAAGGGGAGCAGAGGTCTAACAGCACTGGAATTTGTGCAAGGGCGTGGTTGATGCGAGACAGTCGCCGCAAGCGGAGCGTCATCGTCGTCTCGGCACTCAAGCCAAAAATCCGTTGAGAGTCTAATTTTGTGTATTCTCCTGTCTCAGAGACCACAGCCTTTTTGCCTCTTGGCTGTCAGCCGCAACTCCACTTGTGCTCTCTCGTGTGAACACAGCCTCGACATCTCCCAACTCACAGCCGCTTTGCATCTCCGTGATCACCACCATCGCCAAGCATCCTTCGGCATCCATCCATCCGCGTACCAACCTCATTCACCCACCACCATCGTCGTTGCACCGAATCCGATCCGACAAGGAACTACATATACCCCCTTCTACGGATTCATTTGGCAAGCACTCGATCTCACTATCCTACATACCCTATCGAGCAAGCCTATCGCACCATGTCGTTCCTCAAAAAGGCACAGCAGCAGGTGGCCCACACCTCCAAGCTACCCGCCCTCGGCAATCAAGACCGCAGGCAGCTTCAGGATGTTATCAACTCGGAAAAGACCTTCATCCAATCCAACACCAAAGCGGCGACTGACTTCAAGAAGAATGCAGAAGCCCTCAAGGCCTGGTCCGCCGAGGAAGGCCCAGATCTCAACGATGTAGCAGGCAAAATCTCGCTACTCTACGATCACTACTCTGCCTCTCAAAATCGCCTCAACGCGCACCTTGCCACGGTCCGTCTTCACTTCAAGTCCATTCGTACCCGCGAAGAGGCGCTCTCCAATCTCAAGAGCCGCAAGCGCTCGCTCGGCTCTGATATCGAAAAGGTGGAGAAGAAGCTCGCCAAGATGGGTCCTGAGAACAAGGAGCTCACCAAGGTCACTACCCAGCTCAAAGAGATGCGCGGCGAAATGGAGGGTCTGCACATCGAGGTCATGAACGAAGAAGCTGCTATTGGCGATTTCAAGCGCAGAACTGTGAGAGAGGCTCTCGGCATCAAGTCAGGCGCTCTGCTCGAGATGGCCGAGAAGTTGACCATTGTCGCCGAGATCTCCAAGCTTATGCTTGACGAAATCCCACAGCAGCCCACTCGACCCGGCATGCCTCGCGCCGAATACTACGGCTTTGCAAAGACCGAGTCGCTCCTGCAGGAAGCAACGCGATCCATCGCTGATGTCGGCTTCCACCCTACCGGTCAGTCAGCGGGCATCCCTCGATTCAACGACATGACTCTCGCAGACACCACGGGCAACATGTCGCGAGACACGGACCATGCGTACGCAAACGACGGCGAAGTGTTCCACGACATGCCCTCCCAGGGCGACCACGGCGAGTACGATGCCGACCCTGGCTACAACCCGCCCCCCAACCGGGGTGTCACCAACGACGACGTTGCACGCACACCCATCTACGCTCAGCACGCTGCGCGTTCGCAGTGGGCTCAGGAGGGCGCTGCTGGCGCCAATGCAGGCACTAGCGCTGGCGGAGCAGCCGAAGTGCCTGCACCGGACGCCTCCACCCACGAATGGGCACAGTCGAGCTACGAGCGTGGGGGCGACACTTCGGCTGCTTCCGCTGCCGCCGCTGCTGCTATGGCCGCCACCGCTGGTGCCGACCTGAACGCCGTTCCCGGTCACGGCGACCCCAACCAGCCAGACGCCGGTTTCCTCATGCAGAACAGTCAATCGCACGCCGGTTCCGGCCCCAACTACGGCTCGAACCGCAACAGCGGTGCTGACTATTCGTCTGCTCAGGGCGGCAACCACGCCGCCGGCGCACCATCCGGCCTCGCCGACGTCACCGCCTCTACCGAAGGCCATCAGTCGGACGCCTATGACGGCTACACCGCGGGCGGCGCAGGAAACGGCAGCTCAACGCAGCACGAACCACCTTCGAACCCTACCGCCATGCTGGGCGCTCCCACCCTGCCACCCGTGCGCACCGCCACGCCGCTCACCAACTCCGGTGCACCACCGGTGAGCTACACCTCGCCTACGGCAACGGACGACTCGGCCTACTTCCAATCCATCGGCGGTACGCGTGCTCTGCAGGAGGCGGTGCGTGCGCCCATGTCGCCAGCCCAATCTGGTGCTCGGCTGTCGTCGTACGGTGCACTCGGCAGTGCTCCACCTCCGCAACAGCCAGGTGGGGAAGGGAAAAAAGTCACCGCAGCGGCGTTCCGTCGCGGTTTCTCGCGCAACCCTTCCGGAACCCCTGCTGGCATGTCGCCCTCCACCTCTGGTAATCCGTACGACGACGGCGCACAACAGCAGTGGGCATCCAATCCCTTGCCTCAGATCCCCAATCCTCACGCCGGAGGGTATGCCAACTCGCACGATTCGGATCACGCCTCGGTTCCACCGCTGCATATTCAGAAGCGACTCTCCAACTCGCACAATCCGTTGGCGGCAGCTGCCGCAGCAGGGACGCCGCAGGGCATGCAGGGGAGGAGGTACAGTGGTGAGTATGGCGTGTCAGGCGATAGTAATCCCGCCCCGCCGTATCTGGGCGACCAGGGAGGGCAGAGTGTCGATTACGGGCAGGGTGGATATGGAGGATATCACCCACAACACATGCAGCACCCACAACACCCGCAGGTGCAGAGACAGCAGAGTAGCCAGTATGCCGAATACGCCGCGCCGCCACCTCCTGGCTACGGGTACGCGTGAAGAACTCAAGATGTATGATTTGATGTAATGATACCACATGTGAAATCTTTGGGCTTGCTGCTTGGTGTGTCGAAAGGACAAGTGCGGATTGGACTGTGGTTCAGCGATGGGCTCGTCACGCTGAACAGCCGCGTGATGCTTCCGCTCCCGCTCAGGATCCCTTTCACTTCTTCCTCACACTCTCACACTTGAGATCGACAGTAACTGTAACACCCTTGGTCATTGCATCACACATTCCTCCTCAACGGACTCGGTGCGTACTCTCTCTCTCCCACCGCGGGTGCCGCTTTGGGCGTGTCCAACGGCTGTGTCCTCCCATCCTCCCCGAACGCGGCGACGGCGGCCGGCGTGGGGGTGGCCATCACCCCACCCTCCGTTGGGGGGCTGACCCTTCTATGGTCCGCAAAGTAGTTGGCCGCCGCCGGCGGATCCGGCAGAGTATACGGGCTAGGCGGGAAATGTCGGCTCTGGGACGGGCTCATCCCTCGACTCTGCGGTCGACTCGCTTGCAACCCCGAGGCAGCAGCCGTGATGATCTCATCATCGTTCTCGTGTCGATAGGGTTGCGGCGTATCATACGGAATCTGGTTGAACAGAACGCTGACACTCTCACCGTAATGACTTCGACGAATGGTCTCGGCGAGGACGTGCGAGATGTCGATCTCCTCGATCTTGCTGCATTTGGCGCGGTTCTGCGACTGGGGCAGGGTGTTGGTGACGACGAGCTTTTCCAATCTGCTCGAAGCGATACGGTCGAGTGCTGGTCCAGACAGGATGCCGTGGGTGACGATGGCAAGCACTCTCTCTGCGCCATACTCGATGAGTTGGGCAGCGGCGAGTTCGAGTGTCCCGCATGTATCCGCCATGTCGTCGACGAGAATGGCCACTTTCCCTTCCACGTTGCCGACAAGGACCATGCGGGAAACCTCATTCGCCCGCTTACGCTCCTTGTGGAACAAGGCAAAATCCAGTTCCAATCGATCCGCAAGGGATGTTGCGCGTTTGGCTCCCCCCGCATCGGGCGACACAATCACCGCCTTGTTCACATCCACCATCTCGCGGATGTACTGCAACGCCGCCGGTTCCGCATACAGGTTGTCCACGGGAACGTCGAAGAAGCCCTGGATCTGAGAGGCGTGCAGATCCATCGTGATGACGTGGTCGCATCCGGCGTTCTCGAGCATGTTGGCGATGAGTTTGGCAGTGATGGGCGCGCGAGATTTGTCCTTCTTGTCCTGACGAGCGTAGAAGAAGTGCGGGATGACGGCGGTGATGCGTTTGGCCGAGGCGGTCTTGCAGGCGTGGATCATGATGAGCAGCTCCATGAGCGAGGTGTTGGGGGAAGCGGCGGCGCCGGTGGGGGTGGGAGAGACGCACGAGGTGTTGATGATGTAGACATCGTGTTCGCGGACGGACTCGGCGATGCGGACGATCGACTCGCCAGACTCGTTGCGTGTGACGGTGGCCTTGCCTAGCGGTTGACCAAGTCGTCGGGCGACGAGCTCGGCGAGCTGCGGATGCGAGGTGCCGGCGAAGACCTTGATGCTGCCTGGAACAGTCGACATGGTTGGGTTTCAGACCTGGCAAGGCTCGTATAGGGTCAATAGAGGAAATAGAAGGCGAGGAAGATGCGAGATGGGGTGACCAAATAGAGGTAAGGTGTCAAGATGAGATTGAGTGGGTCGCTTTCACTTTGTGATGATCCTCGCACGACCAGCAAAGTGAGCTTTCTTTCTTCTTGGCTCGCAACCGCCAAAATTTCAGTGTGATGGTGGGCCCTTGTGTGGGGCTTGAGAAAAAGTTCTAATTTCACGAACCCTTGTTTCGGGCGAATCATGCCATCCTACTCATCGGGCGATCCATCATTCCTTCTGCAAATCGGCAGATTTTGCCCTCCACACGGCCAAGTCCTGTGCCGTCATACAACATGCAGCGTGGGCGGGCCGTGTTTGACAGCTGCAGCCCGCTTCGTGGCTTAGAGATTAGCAAAGCCGATCTGTTGGTTTCGCCCTTGCCGAAGCGCGGATCTTTGTCGTCATGTCGGCCATCCAGTCTCCGCTTCCGCTTCCTGAGGGGAGGGCCCTCGGACTCCGTCCCCAGGGTGCGACGTCACGCAGAATACAGCCGGGAAAAGTACATCCTCACTCTTGCAATCCATCCACATCGTTTCCAGCAGACCCTCTTCTATGCAACGAACAGCGTCACGCCTCTGCTCACTTCTACATTCTATCACCACCACATATCCATCTGCACGGCTTGCTCGACTTCGACTGTCACTCTTCCTCCCAAGGCCACCCACCTTCGACCTCCCAAGAACACCTTTCAGTACCGCCAACATGGTCGCCTCCAAACGCAAGCCCGCCACCTCGCCCAAGCCCGAGCCACACGACGAAGACGAAAAAGCTTTGGACCCGAAGCTCGCCGAGCATCCGGACGAGGACGAATCGGAAACGTCCAAACCACCCACCAAGCGTCAGAAGAAGTCCACCTCTTCTTCGCCCTCCAAAACCTCCTCACGTTCGGCGGTCGTCCAGGGCGGTGCCAAGGTGGAAAAGTCCTACGGAGGCGCAGCGTATGCCAAATCTGGTGACGGCTGGCATCGGTCCGACTTCAATCCTGCCCCCAAAGGTCGTTCGGACAACCGTACGCCGCTGAACGATCTCGAGGCCGCGCTCAAAGACCACGCCCCTTCCAAAAACAACGACGTGGGGGATGGCAAGAACGTCGTCTACTGGATGCGCATGCACGATCTGCGCGTCCACGACAATCGAGCACTCGCACACGCGAGTAAGCTCGCCGAGGCACGACAAAAGAAGGGCAAAGGAGGGAATCTCGTTGCGCTGTTCGTCATCACGCCGGCGGACTATCGGGCGCACGATCGCGGCGCGAGACGCATCGACTTTGTCCTTCGCACACTGGCCAGTCTCAAGGAGCAGTTCGACAAGCTCAACATTCCCTTTGTCGTCTACACCCACGAGGGAAAACGCACGCAGGTGGGCGAAAAGGTGCTCGAGCTGTGCGGCCAATGGAACGCCTCCCAATTGACGGGTAACATCGAGTACGAGGTGGACGAGCTGTGGCGCGACATCTCCGTTGTCGAATCGGCCAAGAGCAAAAATGTTGCGTTTAGCCTGTTCCACGATTGCTACGTCGTTCCACCGGGTCGGGTGCTGACCAACGACGGAAGGCCGTATAGCGTCTTTTCGCCGTGGAATCGGAGGTGGACGGATTGCATCGCTAAGGACATGTCGTTGATCGAAGCGTCGCCCGATCCGGCGGCGAACGAGAAGAGTATTCACAAGGATAGCACGCTAGGGAAGCTGTTCAGCCTCGATAAGCTCGGTGAAGGATACGGTATTCCCAAGCAGCTACCCGGGTTCGAGTGCAAGGACACCGAGTATATGGCCAAGCTGTGGCCTGTTCGGGGCGACGCACCCAAGCAGGTGCTGGACAACTTTATGAAGGGCAAAGGCGGGGAGACTGCGCTTGACCGACCAGCGAACGAGCCGTCGACCGCCGACGTCGGTGCCAATGCTAAAGAGTCGCGTCTCGGGCGGTACGCGGAAGGTCGCAATCTGCTCAACGAGAATGGCACTTCGCGGATCAGCCCGTATCTCGCAGCAGGGTTGGTGTCGGCACGCGAGTGCCTGCGCCGCACCAAAGAGGTGACGAAGAACAAGCTCACCGTCGGCCGTGACAGCGGCGCGGCCATGTGGAACACCGAGATCAGCTTCCGTGATTTCTACGGCCACGTCCTCGCCGCCTGGCCCAAGGTATGCATGGGCCACGCCTTCATCACCAAGTACGAGGACGTCAAGTGGGAGACGGACCCCAAGACGCTGCAAGCATGGAAAGAGGGCAAGACGGGCTACCCCATTGTCGACGCTGCCCAACGACAGTGCATACAGCAGGGATACATCCACAACCGCGGCAGGATGATTACCGCCATGTTCCTCACCAAACATCTGCTGCACGACTGGCGCGAGGGCGAGAGGCATTTCTCGCTCAACTTTATCGACCAGGACTTTGCCAGCAACAACGGAGGATGGCAGTGGAGCGCCAGTACCGGCACGGATCCTCAGCCCTACTTCCGCATCTTCAACCCACTGAGCCAGTCGGAGAAGAGCGACCCACAGGGTGACTACATCCGACATTTTGTTCCCGAGCTCAAGAACGTTAAGGGCAACGCGATTCACGATCCCTTCCACCGACTTGGCAAGGCCGAGTTCGCCAAGCTGGGGTATCCTGAGCCCATTGTCGAGCACGCAGAAGCAAGACAGAGGGCACTGCGGAGGTACAAGAATCCCGGAGACGAGTAGACGAGATATCAAACGATAGAAGAAGGCACATAGAAGAATCGTTACAGTCATAGATTGCTCGTGGCGTAATAGCAGTACAAACACCTACCTGCTCTCAAGTATGGCTGCAGTCCGGAATCGTGATCTGCTTCAACTTCTTGTCCTGATCAAACAAGCCCCAGTGAGCCTCGACGCCACCATAGAGCGCATTCTTCCACTCTTCGTCGTAGAGCTCGAACCAGAAGTAGCCGGTTCCGTTCTTGTTTGCTGGGCAGACGTAGCCGTCCAAGAAGGTTTGCATCTCCGAAACGCCAGCGTGGGCGCCTGTGACGGTGCCTTGGTCGTTGACGTAGGTGAGTGCCTTGGTGTCGTTTGCGCCCGAGGGCCAGCCGGTCTCGGCGATGTAGGCGGCAGGCTTGTTGGGTGCAGCAGCAGCGACGTTGGCGTCGTTGTCTTCAAAGTACTGGTAGGTCCATGCCGGGCCGTCGGAGACCAAAGTACCGGCGAACCAAGCGTGGACGTTGGCCATGAAGTAGTCGACACCAGCAGCGACGGTCGCAGTGAGCATACTGCCAGCATCGGCAGTGCCGACAGGGAAGGTCCAGCTCTTGGATGAAGCGAAGGTGCGGAATCGCTGGACGTAGGCGAGCAGATCGGTCGCAGAACCACCGTTGAGCAGATACTCATTTCCGACCGAGATACCTCCGACATTCGAAGTGCCAAAGTTGTCGAGAGCAAAGGTGATGTTGTCCAATTGACGAGTCCAGGCGACGTCGCCAGGGTCCGACAGATCGAGGTAGATGGCGGGATAGATGGTAAGATTGACCTTGGTGCGCTGAATGGCGTCGAGCATGAGCGCAGTGACGTTGCAGTCAGCGCCGTACAGACGGACACGGGTGGTAAGTTGCGAAAGAGTCTGAACATCTTCGACAACGGAGGCGAGGTCGACACCACACCCGTACGTGTACTGCGAGTTGAAGGGAGTGTAGCACATTCCGTAGAAGCTGTTGTGAAGGGCAGAGTTCTTCTTGAACTTGGACGGATCGCCAGAGAGGACGTTGCTGTTGCCGCTGGAAGAGGGAGCGCTCTGGTTGCTGTTCTTGTGCTTGGCAACGACGATGCCGGCGACTACACCGGCGATAAGAGCGACGGCAAGGATGGCACCGCCGAGGGTCCACCACAGCTTCTTGCGGGTGCGAGTTGGAGCTGCGGCGGCATAGGTATCAGGTACGCCTGATTGACGCTTCTCGGTCCAGCCAGCGTCTGGATCGGCAAAGCTATGAGGGTAAGCTGCGTTGGAGAACGGCTGAGAGCCTGGAGCAAGCGGTCTGCGCATGTCCTCCATGGTGTAGTCTGGCGAGTAGTTGTCCGCGGCGAGTGCTGGAGTGGGAGCATCATAAGCAGGTTCGTCGGCATAGTGAGGGTACTGCGGTTGCAGCAGCTGCTGACGCGAGGCGCTGTGATCGTCGTATGCGTCCGGAACGTTGCGCTCGTAAGACATGCCTGGGCCTTGCGCTCTCGGTGCTGAAGGCGATGACATGGCGGAAGAAGCTTGCTGGAGATGCGTGCCTAGGCGAATGTGACTCTCGATGATGGTGTGTAAGAGGATGAGGGAAGCGCTCGGCGCTGATCGAGGCAAGGTCGTATGAAGGAAGAAAGAAATCGAGGCGCGAGAGAATGATGGGAGTCAATCAAAGGTGGAATCGCCAGGCATCGATGCTTCGAGATGAAGAATGGCTAAGTCAGGCGAGGGGAGATGATAGCCAAGGAGGCGGCAAGGTGCAAATGCGTAGTCAGGCTCGACTGAGAACGGCCATCGGAATGACGATGAGCCACGCCTGCAGCCTGCGCTTAGCCAAGTCCTACATCAAGTGACAGGAGTCGAACGAGCGGCATGCTTGTAGAACATCACAAGGCAGTGCTGTGACGTGCCAAAGTGTTGGTCTCTGGAAGCTGTGCTTTGTGCCGAATGCTTGTTTGTCGGAGTTTTTGCGTGCTGAACCCTGTCTGAACCCCTTTTTCGTCCACAAGGTCCAACCGCGGGCATCCGTGCCTCTGCCGAAATTTGACAGGCTTCTACCTCATCTTGCCGAACACGCCTCGCCTACACCTCAATCGGCGGACTAGCAAAGCGAGGTTCGATCGCGCTCACGCTCTCCTTTGCATCATCAACCCATTACATTAATTTCCCTTCGACGCTGCGTACATGTAGGTGATACTCGTGTGTGATGGCCTTCGTGCTCAGAGAGCAGCAACGAGCGCGCTGACCGCCGATCCCTGCGTGCCCACGTTCGCCTGGCCCGCAGGCCCGGTCCACTGAACACCGTAAAAGTCGGTTGCGTTCCTACCGAATGCATAGGCCGACAGAGCCTGCTTCTGGATGTACTTGGCGTACGGCTTGCCAGGCAGAACGTGGTTGAGCTTGGCCAGGTTGCGCATGAAGATGCCCTTGAAGGCGTCTTCGTCCGTGCTGCAGTTGGCCGTGGGCTCGCACTTGTCCGTCAGCACGCCCTGGGCGTTGGTGAAAGCCGGGCTGGCGATCACCGCGTTGGCGATCTTCTGGGCGAGAGCGAGGTACTCCGGCTTGCGGTCAGCCTTGCTGAGCTCCACAAGACCGCCAAGGATGACACCCTGGTTGTAGGACCACTCGTCGCCGTTGTTGTTCTGGCAAGCATCGTTGAGTCCATCGTTGACCAGGTTCTGGCTGTTGATCATGCCGCTGTTGACGAACCACGTGTACTGGCTCTTGGCGACCGCGAGCCACTTCTGCGCCTGCTTCTTGTCCTGCAGCCTGTTCGCCAGGCCAGCAGCGAGCGAGAGGTAGAGCTCGTTGGAAATGGCATTCTTGTACGTTCGCGAAGGAATGTCCCAGATGATACCACCATTGCAGGTGCTGCTCTGGAAGCTCTGCAGGTACTCGACGTCGAGCACTGCGTACTGCAGGTACTTGGCATCGTGGGTGATGTCGAACATTCGAAGCATGGCGAGCGCGTACCAGCCCGTGTCGTCGGTCGAGTCGGCACGGAAGATACCCCCGCCGGAAGGCCACCAGGGAAGAGGCTTCTTTTGCTCCTCAATCGTCTTGAGGATCTGGGGCATGTAGCGCATGTCGTGGGTCTTGTGCGTGTACTCCAGCACCGCCGTCATGGCGTTGCCCGTGAGCCACCACGAGGCGACCGTGTCGAAACGTCCATCGGTTGCGTTGTAGTAGGAAAAGAGCGAGTTGAGCGCAGCATCGACTTGCGGGCGGGTGATGTGGGCAGGTGCGGAAGGCACCGGCTTAGCAAGTGTGCTAGCCGAGGAGGTCAGCAGACCGAAGAGAGCGAGAGGGTACAGGCTGGACCACAACATGATTGCTTGAAAGTCGGATGGTATGAGAAACGAGGTATGTGGGGAACTCCTGCTAGCAAACAATGACGGTATAAGTACCTTTCCATGATGTTTCTTATCGCTTCTGAAGCGCACCATCCATATCGTGCAAGCGAGCACCTGCCAAGCGCAACGAAGATCCCTGCGGCTGTTGCATTGCCGTCCGAACCCTAGTCGGTTGCAACAACCCGCATAGCGCTGGTGTCCTCTACTCGGTCTTGTGCAGGTCTGAAGCCATACTTTGCATTCGTACAAGCAGATTCACTGCAAGGCATCCTCGGCAAAGCGTCCTCCGACCTGAGGCACCGCTCCGACCTCGGTCTCGCTTCGTGCCCCTGCGACCCTTACGAGAACCTTCCATCGCCACCGAGGTGATGCATCACGCGGGGTGCGGGGTAAAAAAGATAACGCGGTGCCGGTCAACCCCCATGATACACGGTCAAGTGTTGCATGCGTGCTATTAGGCGCTCTCATCGGTCCGCGAACGGTACGGGCGACGTTCCGGACCGCACTCAAAGCCGAGGGAAAGTGGCGAGGGAGGCAGTTCTCTGACGGCGGGAAGAGAATGTTCTCGAGCCTGCCAAAGTTGGACCCTCGGCCTGCGCGGAATTGGACCCTCGACCCTCCCGCGGGTTGCCGTCGGCCCGACGGTGGCCGATTTCAACCAATCAGCTCGGTTGACCGCGATGGATCGCCTCAAAGATGTCAAAATCATGACCGAGCCTGTCACATGCTCGCCCGTATCTCGCAACGTTGCACCGTGTTGTGTTCACAACGGCCGTTTCCAGACGCGCATACCTGCACCACGCCGCCACGCAAAGCAGCGAGTAATTCAGACAGTCTATCACTCCTCTCACCCACGCAGATATCAAAGGTCATGTGTCTAGATTGCATGAGAAGCAGACAAAGAAGTATGCGGCGGTACTTCTCCTTTTGTTGATCAAACGGACGCCAGATCAGGAGCTGATCGAGGCGATCTTGCCATTCTTCATGGTCACCAATCCCTTGAGGGTCAGGTCCGACATCCTGGAGCTCTTTCCGACCCAGATCTTGTACTCTCCATCGACGACCTCGAACTTCTGCTTGACGACGTCCCAGACGCTGAAGTCGCGCTTGGCGAGCTTGAACTCTGCCTGTCCGCTACCTCCGGGCTTGAGGCCCTGCACCTTGTCGAATCCACGAAGTTGCTTGATCGGCGCATCTGCCGCTTCGGGGTATCCGACGTAGAGCTGGGCCACTTCATCGCCCTGCATGCCGCCCACATTCTTCACGTCGACGGTCACCTCGACGAGGTACTGGAACAGGCTTCCTGGTCCACCCGGTTGCTTGTCGCTCTTGAACTGGCCGTTGAACTCGCTTGGCGCATAGCAGTTTTCCGCCGATCGCTGGATCTGGAGATTCGAGTAGGTGTAGTTGGTGTACGAGATGCCGTGGCCGAAGGGGATGAGTGGCTTGAGACCCATCTTGTCCCATGCGCGGTAGTCGATGTAGAGCCCCTCGTAGAAGTCGACCTGGGGATCGCTTGCGGGCCCACCGACGATCTTGGGGTAGTGCACGGCGTCGGCGTCGGACAGCATCGAGTAGGGCATCTTGCCGGATGGGTTGACGTCGCCGTACAGCACACGGGCGAGCGAGCTTCCCGACTCCTGACCAGGCAAATGCGGCAGAACGAGCGCAGTGATGTTCGGGTGGTCGAACCAGTCGCTCATGAGAACGGGACCGGTCGTGTGCATCACGACAATAGTATTGTTGCTCTGCGAAGCGACGAGCTTGATCAGCTCATCCCCATCGGCGTCGAGACGAAGCGAGTGGCGGTCGCTGTCTTCGCCCGAGCGAGCTTGAACGAAGACGAGCGAGGCATCGGCAAGACCAGCGTTCTGTCGGATGAGCATCTGGTTCTGCTCGTCACCGACATCGTTGAGGTTGTTGAGCACTGCACCGCGGTTCTCCTTGGCAACCTCGGAGATGCCAGCGAGAGGGTCGATGAGGTAGGGGAAGAAACCAGCGCCCGAACCCCAGCCGACTGCCTGCGTACCGTTCGAGGTGGCGTTCGCAGGGCAGAGCTGGGAGCCAAGACCGATCCACGACTGGCAAGCGTTGATGCCGTACGGGTTGGGTCCGGCGTCGCTACCAAAGACGGCGACGCGCGACTTCTTGCTGAGAGGCAGACCCAGGCCAAAGTCGGTGTTGCCCTGAGGACCGGCTTCGTTAGAACGCTTGTTGTAGATGAGCGTGACAGCTTCCTCGCCGATCTCCTTGACGATCTTCCAGTGATCACCCTGAACATCACGGTGCTCGTTGACGACGCTGCCGTTGTAGAGAGTGTTCTGGTAGCCGTCCTTGTACGAGACGGTCGGGTAGCCCTCGTTCTGACCGCGCAGGTACCACTGCGCGAGCAGACGTGTGATACCATCATTGATGCGTTCGATCTTGACTTCCCCTGCATTGAGCGCACGGACGAGCTCCGAGCCACCCACTAAACTCTTGTAACCTCCGGTCATTCCACCGGGCATAACCACATCCGAGCCGCCATTGTACGTGTTGCTGGTATTAAACGCCGCAGACCAGTCCGTCACCACGAAACCTTGGAAGTCGAGCTCCTCCTTGAGGATGGTGTTGAGCAGCTTGCTCGATTGACATCCCTGAGTATTATTGAGCCTATTATAAACGCACATCAGAGCACCAGAGCCAGCACGAACGGCGTTCATGAAGGGCCAGAGGTAGAGCTCGTGCAAGGTGCGGTCGTCGAGGTTTGAGCTGTAAGTGAGTTCGGTGTTGTTGTCGGGGTTGAGCGTGTAGGGGTCCGAAGCGGCATAGAGCTGTCGATAGGTCTCCTGCTCGTAGGCGAGGAAGTGCTTGGCCGTCGCGATGACACCTGCCGACTGGGTGCCTGATACGGTGTAGTAAGCAGCTTCACCATGAAGGTAAGGGTCGGGACCAAAGCCTTCCCAGTTGCGACCCTGGAATGGGCTGCGGCCGAGCGGTCCACCAGTGACAGGACCAAGGTGAACATTGACACCCTTGGCTACGAACTCGGCGCCGAGCGCAGCAGCGCGCTTGTACATGAGGTCGCGGTTCCATGTCGCAGCCGTGGTGACGCCCGCTGGGAAGACGGTGACAAAGTCGGAGGCACGGAAGCCAGCAGGGCCGTCCTGGAAGCAGAGCTCTGGAATGCCGAAGCGGTCGACTCGACCCAGCGTTCCTTCGCAGCGACCACCAGTGATACCCGCCGTGAGGTTGACCTTCTCGTCGAGCGTAAGTTGGCTCACCACGCCACGCGCCTTTTCGACAGCCCACTCCCAGCCGCCGTTTCCGGTGACTGTGTGCAAAGGGCTGTTGATGTCAGCGAGCTCTGGTCCACCGCGATAGAAGGTACCAGCAAGCGGTGCTTGTGCGAGAGCAGAGTTGTCGGACGAGCTGATGTTCCAGTTGATGTTGGTGGTGTCGGTCTGGTTCGAGGCCTCAGCTTGTCGTGCTTTGAACAAGAGGTTGAGGTGCTCGAGCGAAGCAGCCTGGGCGCTAAGCGCATTGGCCGCGTAGATGCTGAGCACCAACAATGACTTGACGGCCGCCTTCATTTTGCGAGCCGTGAGGAGGAGGAGGGGGAAGGGAGGATGAGGATGTGATGTTTGAACCGTCGGCGAACGGATGGCGGAGTTTCGAAGAGCTTATATAGAAGGACATCTTTGTCGATCAGAACCCGCCCGGCGTTCTACGAGAACAAGCACAATGCTTTGAAGGCGTTTCGATCCTTTGTTCCATTCGAGTCGCTCCCGTAGCGGCAGAGCACTGAGCACTACGAGCCCATGGTGTTCACTAGCTGGTCCGTGACCCCTGAGACCGCATGGTACAAGGTCACCGGCTAGTCTTGGCATCAGCGCCACCAACCTTGATGCTGTGAGATTCGCACGCACATACGCACGCACGCACGCACGCAAATGTGCAGCCGCGATGGCCGGCTCGGCTATGTACCATGAGGTACGAGCTGTGGGGGCTCGAACCCTCGTTCCTCGCAGAGCCCAGACAGCGGGAGCACGCTCCCTTTGACGACGGTCGACTCTCAGCGAAGCTCGACATGCCGACAAGGCGCTCGCAGAGTCGTTCCGACTCGATGGCGCATCGCTAACGCGGCATGTTGGGCTACATGTTCTTCGCAAACTTTTTCCTCCATACTAGGGTATAGTGGAGGCCGACTGGACCGGCGATGTCTGCCGAGCTCACCGGCGGAGGGAGTTCTCCGGACTGTTGACGAAGCGAGACAGTGGATGCTCATCTTAGCGAGGAGCGAGCAAGAGAGTGGGGGAAGCCGAGGGATAGATTGCCGAAGCACGAGACGGTGCTTCGAGGCGCCGAATTTGACGCTGTCAAACAATCGTCCCCCCCGCCGGCCTTTGCAGCGGACCGCGGCCAGCCGCAGCAATGTGGGGCCCAACAACGAAATCAGAACAGCAATTTAATTTCAAACGTGTCAGATCGACCCAACTTCTGATTGTCTCCGCACGAATTGTGGCGACTGAGAGACCACATGCAAGCAGATACATTCGAAGGGACTGCAGTAGCCTGTTGAAGAGCAGGTCTCGACCCGACCCATCACTGCTGCAACATCGCTGTGATGCTTAATGATCAACACAACCTTGAGCCAGGCTCAATCGAAGGATCGCGCGCTTGGTAGGGCCCAACGTCGTTGAGAAACACACTCTGATCGGTAGATGGATGTCTTATGTGGGGAAAAGTCCACTCTGCTCGACTTTCGAGGCTCGTATCCGCGCCAAGACCCACCCGACACGGACAAGACGGAGGTAAGCGAGTCATCAGGTCCGTGCCGATGTTTGCGCTTGACCTGTATGATGTCGACAGTTCCTAGCAGGCCTACACAGGGTCCACCGGCGTCCACATCTAGGCAGGGTGCTTCGACGTCAGCGCACACAGCTGTATGTGGTAATCCACTCGATGCGCTCCGTCGGAAGGACGCACGAGTTGATTTCGCTCCCTGACGTGCATTCTGTGCTGCGGCGCGCAAGTGTCGCATGACCCAGTCAATTGAGTCAGCGACCATTTGCGCTTTCGTCGATTTGATCTTTCGTCCTAGAATGATCAGCCGACCAAAGTCCTTGCGGACAGGTGACCGTAAACTTCTGGACTGCGGCGTTCGTTTGTCTGACTGTGGATGCCAGAGGAGCAAACGATCGCTTTTGATACTGTAGAGCGTGTCGTGCAAAGGTGGAGGCGCTGACCGGCGATGTTCGTCTAGCTGGAACCCTTTCCATCTTCCATGTCAACAAGATCGCGGGGCAAAGATTCACGTGGCGAAAAGAGAAGCGTGGACCGGCAACCCTGGAGGGCTGGGGTAGAACCGCGCAAGCGGAGCGCGCTGTTGCACGAGCAAGCCAATCGACCTGAGGTATGGAATTTGCGCGGGGCAAGCGGAGGCCATTTTCCTCGTCCTTATTTGACGCTCCGCCAACGAGAACGGCGAGTACTGCGAGCTAGGCTGGGGTCGTGTCACTCCGAGTTCGCCGGTGTCTGCCAGCTGCACTGATCGCCTCGACGTGGGACCCAAGCGCGAAATCCCCCATCTGCTATACAGCTTGCCAGCGATCCGTCATCGAAGGTGATGGTTGCGTGGTCTGCGAGGATGTATGCGAGCTGAGCGTGAGAAGCGAGCGAGCGATTGAGCCCATCATTTGAGCGAGCTGCAGCGTGCGTGAACAGGTCGTGCCTTGGTCAATGTGTCCGCGTCAGTGTGCAGCTGAGATCCTGCAACTCGAAGATTCGAAAGGAGAAAAAGGTCAATTGGGGCAGTGTGCCTCGACATGCAGGAGAAAGGGTCTAGGGGCCGAAACATCGGTAATTTCGCCAACGACGGGGCCCATTGCTGTTCACGAATAACTTGCGGGCGATCCAGATCATGGATCACCAACGGAGCATCGAGCGACGATGAGGAATAGCGATGGACCTGTCGAAGCCAGCTGAGTCGAACCGGAGCCTTTCACCACCGCAAAGGATGCGCGTGTTTGGCCCACGTGATCGCATGGAAGGCATGCCGACGTGTGGTAGCAGAGTCGACGATGGTCCATGAGATCGTCGCGCAAGTGGTTCCCAGCAGTCACAGACTCGTTCGTGTAGATGACCGTGCTTTGATGAGCTGAATGGTATGCTGAGCTTGTCATTGAGGATCGTCCTTGCTGATTCGAAAGCGGCGCACATGGGAATGGTGGACATGAAGAAGGCTCAGATATATCTGACAAGAGTTCTGTCGAGCTTCAGGCACCAAAGGCAGCCTCAGGCGAGGCGTCACTGCGGTACCGAAAAACTTTCAGCTCAGCTCAGAGCGACTGGGACCGAGCTGAGCAAGACAATAGGATGCTACTGACGCTCCATTGTTCGACACACGCATGTCCAAGTCTGATATCACACCGACACGACTTTCTAAAGTCACACTTTTTGGCGTGTCGACCGCGGTCGGAATTAGCCGATGCGCTCGTGTCGGTTGCATGTGATCTGCTCGCGACATCACTGATGTCACATCGACATACGTCGCCGATGCCTTGGAGAGATGGAAGCGGCGGCAATCATGTCGTAAAGCTTCCGATGTTTGCTCGGTGCTTTTCTTGTGGTTCATGGTGGGTCGGCGACAAAATAGGCCGGTGGCCGAGGTGTTGATCCTACGATCCCGACCCTTTGCTAAAATAATCCCGATGCCGTACCAATTGGTAATATCAAGCGGCCGGTCAACCTCTGGTCGGCTCTGGGTAGCGCAAAAATTGCCGAGATGAGCCAAGCAAGGTCATCTCGTGACCCTTGTCGAATGTATCGCGCTAAGGGAGGCAAACGCTGGCACATAGACCATACGCGGAAGGGCACGTCCCTTGCTGTCGACAAAGGATACACGACGGGCTCGCTTCGAGCGTCAATGGGTCAGCTATTCTTGCCTGATGAGCACGGGTCCGAGTGCCCGTGCACGACAGTACGGCAAGGATGCTTGTCGCACGACAGTGCACCACGTATGCTTGCCCTTGACTTGGAGGCCTCAGTCGATGAGAAGGGCGGGAGAAAGCGAAGGGCAGCAACGTCGCCGGTCGAGGCAGTCTCTCATGGTTCACAGACTGTCGGTCGCGCGGGAACCGGCCTCTGACGTGCATCAATCGTGGCGTCCTGGACTGGGATGCAGAGAGAAAGTGCGGCGGGGCACGCCCGTAAGCAAGAACGACGGAAGGACGGTGAATGCGAGGCTCAGTGGAAGAGAGAGGGATAGCGAGTGCGGGGAACGAGGAGCGCGGGGCGCCGCAAATTGATGGCCTGCAACGCGCAGAGAGGTCGACACGCCAAGCTCGAGCGCGCGAGACCAATGAGAGACGACGGTTGCGGACGAAGCCGGTCGAGAGGGAAAGCGATGGTAGAGCGCGACACAGAGAAAGGGACGTCTCGGCTGTAAAACAACCCTGCATCGTAAGCAGCCATGCATCAATGCTGGCTCCCCGCGTGTGCCTGTCTCTGAAAAGGGCTGGAACAGGCGATTCGACCCTCGGCCAAAAGGTTGCCGATCTGGGGTCTGCCCGGGGAACCTGCCACAAGCCCAAAGACGGCAGCGGACAATGGGGTAAAAAGAAATGAAAAAAAGGGAACAAAGAGGACCCTTGATTTCCACGAGGAAGCTCTCTGGCATTTGCGGAGTCTTGTTGATTGATTTGACTCTCGAGGAAAGGCACTTGAGCAGCAGTCTCATGCCTCATGCACTCCGCTTTCGTGCCATGGCCAGCCAGGCGAGGCGAGGCCAAGCGAGATTGCTGCTTCTTTCCGGGGTTGGACGAGAGAATCAGTGCAGCGGAGTGCGGTTCCCCGTCTGGATCTGTTCATTGCCATGAGGCTCGGCTGTCTTTCAATCGTCCTCGTCGCTCCCTTTTTCTTACTCTCGCGAGCAACACCCCGCGAACCCTGAACCAACGCTCGAGTTTGCCGGTCGCTAAATCCCCCGCTGACCCTCCCGTCGCCTGATTCTTGCTCCGCGAGATGCACCATGACCGGTCAACCCTTTTGCGATGTTGTTACTCGAGCAATGGTCCCGTTGTGGTCACGGCCAACATCGACATGTTGTGCCCATGCACGGCATCGCAACGCTTCGTTGCCAGTGCCTGAATCGTCCGCCGAGGCTGCATTCGCCGCCGCACAATGGACGAGCAGCGCGCGTCGCGCCTGTAGCTCGGCTGTGTCGGTCGCTGATCTTTGCCTGAAACAATTACTTGGCTGACCTCGTCTCCCTGTCATTAAAGCGTTCTCCTTCTAAGCATACCGCTGCAAACTGAAGCGGGAGGATGTCAAGAGAATATTGTCAGGTCAAACGAGGCGAAGAAGGGGGCGGGCGAGGAGTTACACGGAGAAGGCAAGGAAAGAGGCTTCGAGGATGGCGCCTGGGCTTTTTTGCCCAAGCTTACACGGATGGCTGCTGCTCTTGAAATGCTTGTGTCCCGCTCCTTTGTTTCAGCTGTCACTGATCAGATGCCACTTTCCCTCTTGCTCGTTGTCGGCGCTTTGTTTCAGGCACATCAACGGCAAGACTCAGTTTCCGCCCTTGGTTCCATCTCGTTTCATGGCCAGACCCTCGTGGGCATGTTTGCATACTGTCGAGCTGTCGAGTTGTCGTGCTGCTCAGCAATAGGATTCGCCCTACCACACCTTCGGCTCCCGAAAGGTAGAAATAGACGCTGCTTTCCGTCGACTGTCTTCCCCGCTTCCCCACAACTCTCCTTCCCCACCTTCTCCACCCTACCCCTCCCCTTCAAGGCTATCAACATGGTCGCCACCGCTACTACCGGCCAGCAGAGCGAGGTCGCTCAGGCCCTCGCTGACCACCGTCTTTCGATGGTCGGCGCCACCGGCGCCAAGGGTCTCATCAAGAACGCCCGTACCTTTGCCATTGCCGTCTTTGCCTCGATGGGTGGTCTTATCTATGGCTACAACCAGGGCATGTTCGGTCAGATTCTGAGCATGCCTTCGTTCCAGGCCGCCTCCGGTGTCAAGGGTATCACCAACCCTACCCTCGGTGGTTTCATCACCGCCATTCTCGAGCTCGGCGCTTTCGCCGGTGTGCTCATGAACGGTTACGTTTCGGATGCCTACGGACGTCGCAAGTGTGTCCTGTTCGGCGTTTTCTGGTTCCTCATCGGCTGCATCATCCAGGCTGCTACCACCGGTGGCTCGTACGACTTTATCACCGCCGGCCGTGCCGTCGTCGGTGTTGGTATCGGCTCGCTTTCCATGATCGTTCCCCTCTACAACGCCGAGCTCGCTCCCCCTGAGATCCGTGGTGCCCTTGTCGCCCTTCAGCAGCTCGCCATTGTCGCTGGTGTCATGATCTCCTACTGGTTCACCTACGGCACCAACTTTATCGGTGGCACTGGCGAGAACCAGAGCCGTGCTGCCTGGTTGGTCCCCGTCACCGTTCAGATGCTTCCCGCCCTCATCCTCGGTGTCGGTATCTTCTGGCTGCCCGAGTCGCCCCGTTGGCTCATCAACGTCGGCCGCGAGCAGGAGTCCCTCGCCACCATCGCCAGCCTTCGTCGTCTTCCCGAGTCGGACCTCCTCGTCCAGATGGAGTTCCTCGAGGTCAAGGCTCAGAAGCTCTTCGAGGACCGCATCTCGGCCCACGACTACCCCACCCTCCAGGACGGCTCGCGATCGAGCAACTTCAAGCTCGGTGTCGCTGGCTACAAGTCGCTCTTCACCAACCCCGCTAACCTTCGCCGAACCCTTGTCGCCGTTCTCATCATGCTGTAAGTGTTCTCGAGCTATCCGGAGCTTGTCATCGGAAGCCTAGATGCAAGTGCTGACGCCTCTTTCATTGTTTCCTGCACCTGTGCATATTCATTTCCATTGTTCTTTTTCTCGCGTCGACGTAACAACTCAAAATAATTCGACCCCCCTCCTCCTCATCATACCCGATGACTTCAAACCTTCATATCTCCGTCAATCCTTCTCCGTTCGGGCTGTAGCTTCCAGCAGTGGACCGGGATCAACTTTATTTTATACTACGCCCCTTTTATCTTCAAGAAGATCGGTCTGGAAGGCAACACGATCTCGCTTTTGGCCTCGGGTGTCGTCGGTATCCTGCTTTTCCTCTCGACCATCCCTGCCGTTCTCTATATCGACACCTGGGGACGCAAGCCCACCATGATTGCCGGCGCCGCTATCATGGGAGCGTGCCACCTGTCGGTCGCGATCATCATTGCCCGTTGCGGTGGCGACTGGCCCGCTCACCGCGCTGCCGGTTGGGTCGCCTGCGCATTCGTCTGGATCTTCGCCTGCGGTTTCGGATTCAGTTGGGGACCATGCGGTTGGATCGTTGTCGCTGAAGTGTTCCCTCTCGGTCTCCGTGCCAAGGGTGTCTCGATCGGTGCCGCTTCCAACTGGTTGAACAACTTCGCCGTCGCCATGTCCACCCCCGACTTCATCACTGCCGCTCCTTACGGCGTGTTCATCTTCCTGGGTGTCATGTGCCTCATCGCCATCGCCTACGTCATCTACTTCGTCCCCGAGACCAAGATGAAGTCGCTCGATGAGCTTGACGCCGTCTTCGGTGACAACTCCGGCCGCTCGCAGTGGGAGGCTGGTATGATGCTCCAGGCCCAGCGCGATGTTGGTCTCCTCCGCCTTGCCGGCATCGAGGAGTCCAAGGCTGGCCTTGCCCACAACTCTTCGGACGACCAGATCGACGAGAAGAGCTCCGACCTCGCCAAGGACGAGGGCCACGTCGTCACCCACACCGTCTAAGAGCCTCGCTCCAAGCAGTGTCATTGAAGATACCCCCCGTAAAAGCCTTCCTCTTCTTCCTCGCTTTTCCTTACCTCGCTCAAGGAATCGCTCCTTCACCCCCTCCCTTGTATCGGTCACCATCTTACTGTAACCAAAGGTCTTCTGTTACCCGCATCCAATCGTCATTCGCTCATCATACCTTCGACTGTGCTTGTGTCGTACCACTCCGGACCATGAACGCGTTGGGCAGAAGCCTCAGCTGTCAAACCGTGAATATTTTTCTTAAGATATTTTTCGCAGGCTGCAGGCTGCAGGCGTCGAGCCGCCTCGCGGCTGCATGAATGAGATTTCTCCCCCACGTGTCGAACACAACAATGAGGAGGTTCATGCAACGTCGGCTTGCTCTTCTCAGTAGTGAGCGCTCCGAGGTGAGACTTGTGACAGAAGCATGTGCAGCATTGTCAAGGCGTTTTGAGAACATTTCCGCGTTTGTCAGGTCACTGGGCGAGCTGTCAGAGTGACGGCGTTGAGAAGGTCTCGTGCGGGCTGGTCAAGCGTTGCGCTTCGACCTAAGTGCACCGTGAGTCTGCTCTTCTCACTTGTGCACATTGCACATTCTGAACGACCCAGCAGCCGTACCAGACCGTCTCGCGTGGAAAGCTTGGCCACACCGTTATATTCGGAGTCTTCGACGAGCGTCTACACGCCCAGAGTGGCAGACAAAGGCGGACAAGGCCTGGCTTGAGGGCGGTGCCCTGATGGACGGCACAAGCAAGCGCTCAGACAAGCGATCGGATCGCGAGTAGGGCGAGCGGCGGCGAGCTGGGCGTCAAGTCGTGGCCTTGCCTGCAGCCTAGCGTGGCCAGCATGCCTGTATTGGCAGGATCAGCGAAACAGACTCAGCGGCGTGTGCGGGAGGTGCGAGAAAGCTTTGGCAGGCTCAGCCAAAGTGCATAAGCGGGTTCAGCGAGACTGCGTTACTGCGTTGGCAGGCTCAGCGAAACAGACTCGGCGGGACCAGCGAAACAGACTCAGCAGGCTCTGCGAAATAGAAAACAAGCGGAGCAAGGCGAAACAGGCTCAGCGGGACAGACTGAGCGAGCCACCTTTGGCTCCGACGTTCCCATTGTCCGTTTGGACCGACGTTGTGATTCTAGGACCGCACGGAGCATACTGTTGAAAGCACATAAGAGCACCGCTCGCCGGATGTTGAGCCTCACCACGCAGCGACAGAGCACAATTACCGATAGTGGTTCCGAACGTGATTAGCAAGACTTAGAGAACATTCAAATGACACGTAGAGACTGTTTTTCCGATTTCAACCGTACAGCTGCCAATCGTACTTGACATGGCTTCCCCATACCTGACCGCATCCCGCATACTGTCCCGACTGCAGCGACACCGTATCCACGATTGACGATGCCGCTCCTCCGTCCTTCCCGAGTCTGAGCACGAGAGCGTTCTGCTGATCGTCACCTGTGCTGCTCCACCCGCCATACTGGCCAACGTTCGGATTGCCGCTTCTCATGAAAGCGACCCACCTTGCCTGCACCTCCTTGACGACCGCCTTCGTCGATGCGTCGCTAAGCTTGTTCGGGTTGGAGAAGACGAGCTGGATGTCGTCTTCGTGGCACACGCGCGTGGCGCAGTAGTCGTTGCCTGCGTTGGACGGATAGCTGATGCCGCGTTCAAAGAGGGCGATATACGAAGGCGTGTGCGTCGCGTACCGTTGTGCGAGGTTCCAGTTCGGACAGGTGAACATGCCTTGGGTGAGGATGGACTCGAGGTTCTGACGCAAGCCGTCGTTGGCTTTCATGTCCACACTGTATTGCGGTGCAGAAGAGAGACTGGTGCTGCGGCCGGCGTTGAACATCTGACCCAGCAGCTGATCGCGCGATAACGACATCGGGTAGGCTTGCATCTGAGCATTTTGAGCGCCTGCAGACGTCGGCTGGAGCATCGACCCGACCACTGAACCAGATTCGTTCTCCACGTTGGTAAAGATGATCGGTTTGCCGGTGCTCGAGGATCGGCTGGGATCGTTCTCGAATGGCGAGGCGGTGAGCGCACCAGTAAAAGGACGGAACACCTCTGTCATTGCAACGGAAGGGTCGATGCTCTGACCCGCTTGCAGCGTCGACATGCTGGCGCCCAAGAGATCGTCCGCTGACTGGGACCGCAAGCAGGCGAGGTCGGAGCAGCCCGTTTGCGAGAGAGCAAAGTCGCTCACCTTCTGACTGGTGGTCCGGGACTGGGTACCGAAGTTGGCCGGGTCGGAATGCAGAATGGCGCGCTGAAAGAGTGGTGCGGCGGACGGAGCATTCAGGAGCGCGCGGATGAGGTGTGCGCCACTGCTCTGTCCCGCAAGCGTGACGCTGTTCGGATCACCACCAAACGAAGCGATGTTGTCGTGAACGAATTGCAGTGCTTGAATGGCGTCTCGGACGCCTTGGTTGCCAGGAGTGCTGGTGCTGGAAGAGGGAGCGGCAGATTCGTCGGTGAAAGCAGAAGGAGAGAAAAATCCGAACATCCCGAGTCGGTACTGGATCGTGACGACGATCACATTGTTCTTGCTTGCCAGCCACGAGCCGTCGAGACCAGGCGCGGTAGAAGAGCCGGACACGAAGCTGCCACCATGCACCCAGACGAGGACGGGTTTCTTGCCTTGACCAGCAGCAGAGATCGACGGTGAAGGTCGATAAATGTTCAGGTACAGGCAGTCTTCGCTGATACCGTCCTCCGAGATTTCGTACCGCGAGTCCGGTTGCTGCATGCAAGCCTTCGGAAGCTTGCTAGCGTCATACGCCGGGGCATTGAGAGAGGTGAGCGGTTGAGGCCAGGCGAAACGCAACGATCCGACCGGCGGAGCTGCGTAGGGAAGCGTGAAGCGCTGTGCAGAGTAGTCGGTAACCGTGCCGGTGACCGCTCCGAGAGAAAGGTTGACCAAGAGCGGATTGGCGGCAGGACGAGGATTGGTAGAGATCACGCAGTCGTTTCCAGGACAGGGAGGGACAGGAGCGGCACCACATGTCTGCATGCAAGTAACAAAGCTGCAGACCAGGCAGATGAGCGAGCCGACCAGCGACATCGTTGCGTGTGGTCAGGAGGGAAGAAGAGCAGTGAGACTTGTGTAGGTGAGGTGAATGGCAGCAGACGAAGGTGCGTGTCTTATGGGTTCTCGACCGATCGAATGAAGTGAAACAGATTGACGGCTTCCGACAGCGGGAATGAAGGGGAAAGAACAAAGGGACGTCTCCACGATGTATAGCGACCCCCACCAACGCGCCAAATTAGCCGCCCAACTCCGGTCCCTTTGTTCGAGCTCAGCAGTGTTTGACAAGCGTTGCCGAGCGGACGCCATTGCTAGTCAAGACCCTTTGTTCGCCATACCAAGACATCGCCACGCTGGCCACGGATGCAGGCGACGGCAAGGTTGGCGATCGAAGCGCTTACGTCTGTTCATTGACAGCCGCTGACATGCCGCTGTATGATGTCAGCCCAGGTCGACGTAGATCTCCGACAATGAAAGTGGCGGCGCCGACCTGCAGGGACAAAGGGACGTCGAGCTGCCAAAAGTCGTGCCGAGACGCGTGGCCGTTGCCGTGGAATCATGCAGACTGCCGCTTCTTGCTGCCCTTTGTGCGATGAGATCGATTGTTCTGAAGCATTTGGTGGGGTAGCTGCAGCAAGGAGGCAGCAATAAAGGGACACGCCGCTCATTCCCATCTCACCTGAGGAGAGGCAAGAAGCAAGATCCTCGATCAAACCTCGCCAAAGTCACCGTGCCCAGTCTGCTTGGCGTGCTGCACCGCCTCCTTCTCGCCCGTCAGCCCTTTTCCGCACTGTTTGCACTTCAAACTGAAGCTCGCCGTGTCCGTGTAGTACCGCCTCCTCTTTAGCTCCTTGCACAACTCCTTAGCCGCCGCAAGCACTTCATCCTCGTCCTCCTTCAGGCCTAGTGCGGTCAAGTTGGGGAAGATGGTCGTCTCGTTGCCGTCATCGATGAGCGTCAGTGCGTCGTAGTGGATTCCCGAATAGACGACCAGCCCACGATTCTCGTACGCTATATCCTCGCCGAACCGATGCACCGTTCCCGTTGCCACGTCGATCGAGTCGATCTCGACCTGGAAGTGCGCCGACAAGATCGACAGTTCGATCGCACCACCCCACGTCTGCGGTGACAAGATCTTGGAGATGTACGCCTCGCGCGGTTGACCGAGCACGATATCCGGGTAGGCGTCCGGGTCGGATCGAATGGCGGACGCGACAGTCTCGCGAAGGTTCTTGCAAACATCAGAGCCGAGTCGCTGTGAGAACAAATAGCCGACAGAGTTGAACAGACATGAGTTGTCGTCGGGAACTACCTTGAGGGATAGACGCGAGGAAGGGGAGGAAGGGATGGCGACAGAGACGCTGCCATCTGTGACGCTCTTGGCGCCTGCGGCGGAGGAGGAGCTGGTGGAAGATGGAGCGCGTGCTGTGAGGCCATCCTGAAGTGTTCTTGCGCCGAGGCCGTACGACGAGATGGGCCCTGTTGCGGTAGAGATGTTCGGTTTGGGTCCGCCCATTGTGCCGAATGATGATGACGCAGACGGCCTCGAAGCGATAGGGGCAGGAGCCCCAGAAGAGCTACTGCTACCCGCCTTGCGAGCAACGATCACCTGCTCGCCTTTTCGTATCCCCACATCTGCAGAGCTGAGAAGTGCTGCACTGTCAACCGAGTCGAGCTGGAGGGCTTTTGGCGGATACCCGACTTTGAGCTCCTGGTCCGCCCCTGCGATGCCGCACTGCTCGGCAATGTAAATTTGCAGTTCAGCCAGCGTGGTACTGCTGTCGTCCACTTTGAAGGATGTTGTGCCTTGCGGATGTCGAATGCGGATCATGATGGAATAGGTGGACAGAGCGAGAGCGGAAGCAGGCTGGGGGTTGTGGTCAAAGGTCGAACAAGCTTTGGTGCCTTCACAGCAGTGTTGACGCGTCCCTGCATGAGGCTCTCTAACGCCTTTTGGCGCTTGTCCAAGAGCGCAGTTTGGGCCTTCATGGGGTCCGGCCGGTTGACTCACATAGCTCGACTTCCTAGGCCTTGTCACTCATTTCCACCGACTGGAGCGACAGTATCGACTGTCGCTCGTGAGCTCGGGGCTTCGATGACAGTGCGAATCGTGAGCGTCAACGGAGGCAGGTGAACAGCATGCTTCCAGCATGAGGACTCGAATCGGGAGATCTGTCGACCGATCCGGTGGCGTGATTTGAATCTGGTATCGCCTGTTTGAAGAGCTTGAATTCCTTTCGCATGCGTTTGAATACATTTTTCTGTACTTCCTTCCAGGCCTTGAAACGAATTTGGAAGGTGGAAGAAAGCCAAGCACGAGAGGCACGGGGCAACGCGGACACAAGAGAATACTGCAGCGTCTGTGTTGGGTGAGAAGCATCAAGAAGCGCTCTGTGCATTTCATCGATTGGCTGCGTGCCTCAGAAGAAACAAGATCAACACTTCGCTGCGTCACCTCTTCCTCCCACCACCAACACGTACCTCTTGTGACCCACATCAGGTATATGCCGTCACCCGTTCGTGCTAGCGCTTCCACATCGATCCGTAGACTCTCTCAGACCGCTCGTCAGCTGTCCAACGGTTCGTCACCCATTCACACCATGGCTTCCGCTCAGGACTACAAGACCCGCGCCGTCGGTGCGCCCAACACGCTCGACTACCGTGTCTACCTCGAGAACACCAAGACCGGCCTCCCCGCTTCGCCCTTCCATGATGTTCCTCTCTTTGCTGATGAGAGCAAGACCATTCTCAACATGATTGTCGAGATCCCGCGATGGACCAACGCCAAGATCGAGATCTCCAAGGAGGAGAACTTCAACCCGTTCAAGCAGGACACCAAGAAGGGCAAGCTGCGCTTCGTTCGCAACTGCTTCCCTCACAAGGGCTACATCTGGAACTACGGTGCCTTCCCTCAGACCTGGGAGGACCCGCACCACACTCACCCCGACACCAAGGCTAAGGGTGACAACGACCCGCTGGACGTGTGCGAGATCGGCGAGCAGGTCGGCTACACCGGCCAGATCAAGCAGGTCAAGGTTCTCGGCGTCATGGCTCTCCTCGACGAGGGCGAGACCGACTGGAAGGTCATCGTCATTGACGTCAACGACCCGCTCGCCTCCAAGCTCAACGACATTGAGGATGTCGAGCGCCACCTCCCCGGCCTCATCCGCGCCACCAACGAGTGGTTCCGCATCTACAAAATCCCCGACGGAAAGCCCGAGAACCAGTTCGCCTTCTCCGGTGAGGCCAAGAACCGCAAGTACGCCACCGAGATCGTGCACGAGTGCAACGAGGCCTGGAAGCGCCTCATCAACGGCCAGGCGGACGCCGGCGAGATCAGCCTCGCCAACTCGGCCGTCCAGGGCTCCAAGGGTCTCGTCGGCGGTAACGACAAGGAGGTCGCTAGCATCCCCAAGGCCAACCCCCAGCCTGCTGCGCCCATCGATGCTAGCATCGACAAGTGGTTCTTCATCTCGAGCTCGTCCAACTAAGTGTAGGCTTGATCGTCGGATCAGAAATTCCGCGAATTGCACAATGTCAATCGTTCAACGCTCGTTTTTAGGGGCCGTGACCAGACCGCGTGTCTGCGTTGCGGCGAAGTGACTGTGAAGCGTGTGATGTCGTGAAGCGTCCGTGTGCTCCAAGATCATTCACTGCTGTTCCTGCTGCAGGCGCTGCTTCTTCCGTCGCTTCTGCAGCTTCTTCTTTCGGTTCGCGGCTGCATTACCGCTGCTCGTCTTGGCCGCAGCATCTGCTCCCTCGTCCTGAGCCGTTTCTTCATCATCTTCTTCCGCCACCTCGTCGTCATCGTGCTCTGACTCGTCTTGTCTCGCCCTCTTCGCATTCCCGTCCTGTGTCGCGCTTCGGACAAAGCATGCGACGAAGAACCCATTGCAGCTCTCCACGTTCGGCTTGTCGCCGTCCCCAACTCCACCAGGTACGCATCTGATGACGCTGTCCGCGACTTCCTCTCTGCCCTCACACGCCGCCTTGTCGCCTCTCACCGGCCAGGTTGGAATGACCTCGCTTCGTGGGGCCAGCGTCCATCCTCTCTCCTTGGCTTCGTCTGACTCGAGTGCGCGCAGCACAACGCCCTCGTTCTCCGCAGCATGGATGCTGCACGTCGAATAGACCACCTTTTGCAACGACGGGAACGCAAACGCATGACGGAGCATGAGCAGTTGAAACGCGCTCAACTGCGCCAGGCGGCGTTCGAGCTTGGACATCCCCTCGTCCCCCTCTGCAGGATCGGTCTCGACCTCGTCGTCTTCGTTCAAAAAGTCGAGGCGGTTGACGATGCCACTTCCGCTGCAGGAGGGGTCGACCAACATGTGCGTCACCTGCGGATACTCCGATGGCTTGGTGGTGAGAAAGTCTTTTTTCTGGGCAAAGACGTTTCCCATCCCCCCCGAGGTGTGCAGCGCCCCTACGGCCGTGAGACGCTTGACCAGCGTTCTATACCGCACCGGGTCTCGTTCGAACGCATCCACTCTCCCCTTGTCCTGTCCCATCGGTTGGGCCATAAGCGCGGAGAGATGGCTGGTCTTGTTGCCCGGAGCACTGGTTGCATCCACCACACTACCCCCACGAGGCGGATCCAAGATGTACGCCGGAAAGCACGAGGCTAGATCTTGCAACACCACCCAGCTCTCCTTATACATCTCGCTGGCTAACAACGTGCTCGTTGCCTTGGGATGAAACGCGAGGAGCCCGGGTACGTGGCGCGACTCTGCGAACTCTCTCAGCCCCACTTCTTCCCCAGTGACTTGGGTGAAACGGTGCTCGCTGAGCCAGTCAAACACTTCCTCCCGTGTAGCCCGAAGGGAGTTGATGCGCACCCACCGTGGCATGCGAGCCGTCATCTCGTGGTAGAGCGCCCCCGAGCGCAGGTCGGAAATGCGCGCTTTGCCCTGACGGATTTGCTGCTTGACGAGCGATGCGTGCAGCGCAGATTTGTATCGCTCGAGGGTGACTTTGGGTGGCCATGTTTTCGCGGCTTGAATGCCACGCGATTGGAAGAGCAGGTCGTGCGTGAGGACGAGGAGGAGGGCTTCTTTGCTCGGTTGGTCGGACTTGCTTTTGGGAGGAGGCTTCTTCGACGAGGTCGCTTTGGGGTTGGGTTTCGCCTTGCCCTTAGCGGTAGGAGGAGGCGCAAGGGTGAAGACGCGCTCCTCGAGAGTGAGCACGCGAGACTCGCCCAGAGCGTGCAGGAGAGCGCTGCGGAAGGCGAGCGAGTTAACCAGCAGCGCGAGGATTCGGCCTGCATCCGGGTGTGGGGACGCGGCCGCTTTGACCGAGCACTCGTCGCGCAGCACACGATCGAGCGACCGCGCTGAGCGGATATAGAAGTCAGCCATGACTGTTGCTCCCGTTGGGCTTAATGTGTCTACTGATCGAAGGTTGCAAAGGAGGAGAAGCAGCGACACGAGCAGCCAAGTCAAGAAGAACCGTTCAGGGTCCTGCGTTTCTTCTCACTTTTTTCTCCGCACGCCGCTTGACGATTCCGTATTCCGAGAGCTTCGCCCACACGCTGTTATGCCTCTGCTTCTGACGTTACTCAGGTTTGCTCACATTTGGTCTCGCGTTACGAGACGCTGCTAGAGATAGGCTGGGTATGGAAAGAACTGACTGTGATTGACGGCACTGCCGCTTTTGTTACATGACTCAGAAACAATTAGGCTTGTCGATTCACAGCAGCTCCAGTGCCAGGCACGATGGTCTGCAAGGCTGGCGCGGCCTGAACCACGTCATTAGCAGGGGATCGCACTGGCTCGAGTGGGGCGAACGAGGCGCTTGAAGACTTGCGAACACCATTGCTGACGGGCTCCCTGCTGCTCTGTCGCGAGATACTCTTCGGAGGGCGGGGTGGGCTGGTAGGCGGTGCGATGGTGCTCAACGAATCCTGCGTCGCTTCTTGTGCTGCACCGACAGGCGTTTTGGGCACTTCGAGCGCCGCAGGTGTGTTGGAGGTGGGTGGCTCGGTTTCGTGCGTCTGCGATCCAGTGGGTGTCGCGAATCCAGCCGTATCGATGGAAGGGCGGATGCTCCCATTCGCAGTTCCTGGTCTGGTTTGCGGTGACTCAGCAGCTCCAGCTCGGTCCTTGATCTGATCGACCCTGCCGTTCGCTGGTCGGCCTTGCTCTGTCGGGCTGTCTGTCTCTGCTGCGGGGTCCGCGCGCTCCTTTTGCAACGAAGTCCTTTGCTGTGTAATATCGCGTGATGCCGATGTAGAAAGAGGTGCGCCGCCCTCGTTGAGACCGAGTGTGGGAGCGGGCTTGCGGGAGACGCTGCCAGTCTTCGGAGCTGCCGAATCGTCTTTTTTGGCGAAACTCGAGACACGGAAAGATTGATTGCGAGAGGGCTGTGCTGGTGTAGGCGGGAGAGTAGCGACAGACCCAGATGCACTGGGTACGATCGAGGAGCTCGGACCTGCCTCTTCAAAGATGGTGCCGTCGGCAGCGCTGGCGAGAGGAGCCGGGTTGAGAAGCGCGGCTTTGCGCTTGTGCGTGTCCTCGAGGTCCCTCAGATCCTTGAGACCAGCCGACGACTTGGTGACTTCGGCAGGTGTGTCGAAAGAGAATTGGTCCAGAGACTTTGGCAGATCGATGGGAGCTTCCTCGACAGCTTCCGAGTCCTTGAAGGTGGGGATCCACTGACGGCGCTCCTTGAGGAACTTTTGCAGATCGACGCTGGTGGTTGCAGCATCTGTGGGCTTGGTGATGTCGCGAGAGGTGAGGTCGATTGCGTTCCACTGTACGCCCTTGCCTGCAAATAGCTCAGAAGGGCGCGGACCTGAGGGAGCGGCCGGAGATGCCAGACCGCCCGAGACACTCTGACTGATGGCTTGAGCAAAAGAGCTTTCTCCACCCGCAGGAGAGCTCAAGGACGGGGAGATGGCCGAAGGGGTGATGACGGGAGGCGTGTTGAGAATGGCAGCAGGCTGATGCAGACTGGAGCGGCTGTCCCGCTTCGAGCTGGTGCTGTTGAAGTAATCCGAGCCGAGGTTCTTGCTGGGTGGAGCAGAAGAGTCGGCGTCGATGCTGGGAGCCCCCTTTCTGCGGGTGCTTCCGAAGAGCTTCTTCATGCCGTTCGAGTTACGTGAGAGAATCGAGGCGGTGTCGGAAGCGTGCGATGCTCCACGTCGACTGCCAAATTCGGGTGCTGCACCGACCACGTCAGAAGCCTCTAGGGTTGAATTACGCTTGTTGGGACTCGGAGCGTCGTAGGTGACGGATTTGCGTGACTTGAACAGCCCCATCCTCTATGTCAGAATTGAGGTGAAGCGAGGCGAGTCGCGGGAGTGTCGGATGGGTAGGGCTGCCAAGATGTGGATCTAGAACAACGCTGAGACGATCTAGATGATGAGGGGCGATGGCTAGGGTGGAGCAGCGATGCCAGACTCTATAGAGCGAAGAGACTGTGGTGCTTTTGCGACCGATGCGCTTGGCCAGAAATGAGCAGCGAAGGGAGCGTGACTGCGTCGTGGACGAATGGAATGAGCATTCGTTGGTGATGGCGTGGGCAGAGTGACTGTTGCAAGTGAATTGGCGGCGGTCGACGAGGTGCGTTAGAAGTGCGTGTGCCAAGTGCGTTGCGTGCATTCAAAGTCGTGACGTTTGCCTCTGTCTCAGTCTCCGTCTCAGTTGAATCTGCGCTGGGCTTGATGGCCAATTTTAGACAAAGAGAACCCTTTCGCCCTGCTAAGCCACGCTAGTGGGTCGAGCAGATTAAGGTTTGGCTGCGCTTCGAGTCTCACTGGCCCTCAGACTGCAATCTGTGTCTGCCGTTGATAGCAAAACAAGGTGTCATCATATGATGTTCGCTGGAAGCATCTGTGCGGTGATGCGTTGAACGTAGTAGCTCTTACGAAGCGGGCCAGTGAGGAGCCTGGCGTGGTGCGTGCGCTGTGCTTTGTGGAGCCTAGGTCTCCGGCACAGCTCGGCCAACTCCCCTCCAGATCGGGAATATCTGAATTCCAAGTTTGCCCGATCTCCACCTCTGAGCTAGCTCTTGAGAAGAAGCTGGAAGAAACGCGCAGCCAATTTTTGTTGCAGCTCAACCCAAGAACCGCGCGCGCTGTGTGTGTGCACGTCGAGAAAGTGACACTCTCCAGCTCATCAAGATCACTGGGACGATACCACCATCACCATCCTGACGTCACGGCCTCGATCGCATTGAAATTGCACTCGCACCACTCGGCACGATATTACCGACTAGTAACACGCCACTCCAATACCTAGGGATCCGCACGTGAACAAGCGACGCAACCGCCATCATGTCAGGGCAACAGGTGTTCGTCATGAACACAGGGCCGGAGCGCCAGACCGGTCGCAAGGCGCAGATCTCCAACATCACCGCCGCCAAGACCGTCGCTGATGTCATCCGCACCTGTCTCGGTCCCAAAGCCATGCTCAAGATGATCCTCGATCCCATGGGCGGCATCTTGCTCACCAACGACGGAAACGCCATTCTCCGTGAGGTCGAGGTCGCACACCCCGCTGCCAAGTCCATGATCGAGCTCAGCCGCACACAGGATGAAGAAGTTGGAGACGGTACTACCAGTGTTATCATTCTCGCCGGCGAGATTCTCGCACAGTCGTTGCCGCAACTCGAACGCGGCATCCACCCCGTTGTCATCATCTCGGCGTTCAAGAAGGCGCTCGCGAGAGCGCTCGAGATTGTTGAGGAGATCTCCGTACCCGTCGACGTCACCAACGAAAAGGACATGCTCGCCCTCATCAAGACCTCAATCGGCACCAAGTTTGTCTCGAGGTGGTCCGACCAGATGTGCCGTCTCGCCCTCAAAGCCGTCCGCACCGTGGCTATGGTCGACTCGTCAAGCTCAGCAGCGGGCAGCGACCCGAGCAAGACGGTCGACATCAAGCGCTACGCCCGTGTCGAAAAGGTGCCTGGTGGAACTATCGAGGACTGCCGCGTACTCGACGGTGTCATGCTCAACAAGGACGTCACCCACCCCAAGATGAGGAGGCGAATCGAAAACCCGCGCATCATCCTGCTCGACTGCCCGCTCGAGTACAAGAAGGGCGAGTCGCAGACCAACATCGAGATCACCCGCGAGGAGGACTGGAACAAGATCCTCGAGATCGAAGAGCAACAGATCCAGACCATGTGCGAGAAGATCATCGAGTTTAAGCCCGACCTGGTATTCACGGAGAAGGGTGTTTCCGATCTCGCGCAGCACTACCTGCTTAAGGCCAACATTACGTGCATTCGACGAGTTCGCAAGACGGACAACAACCGTATCGCCCGCGCTACGGGTGCAACCATCGTCAACCGCGTCGATGACCTTCGCGATGCCGACGTCGGCACCCGCTGCGGTCTGTTCCACATCGAGAAGCTCGGCGACGAGTACTTTACCTTCCTCGAGGAGTGCAAGGAGCCCAAGGCATGCACCATCCTGCTCCGCGGCCCCTCCAAAGATATCCTCAACGAGATCGACCGCAACCTTGCGGATGCGATGGCCGTGGCGCGCAATGTGGTCTTCAACCCGCTGCTCAGTCCTGGTGGTGGTGCGACCGAGATGGCCATCGCCTACGGTCTCTCCGAGTTTGCCAAGGAGCTCGAGGGCGTCGAAGTCGGACCTATCCGTGCCGTTTCGGACGCTATGGAGGTCATCCCCCGCACGCTCATCCAGAACTGCGGTGGAAACGCCATCAAGACGCTCACCACGCTCCGGGCGAAACACGCCAACGGCGAGCACTCGTACGGCGTCGACGGCGAATCGGGCAAGGTGGTCGAGATGAAGGAGTACGGCCTGTACGAGTCGGCCGCCGTCAAGATCCAGACGCTCAAGACGGCCATCGAGTCGGCGTCGCTGTTGTTGAGGGTGGACGATGTTGTGAGCGCCAAGAGGGGCAGGCAGGCGGGTGGCGGTGCAGCACCGGGTGTTCAGGCTCCCGACGCGGGAATGGGCGAGGACGCCGGACCGGACATGCCACAGATGTAGAACGACCTCCCGAGGCAGAGCCGGAATGAACACGATCAAGCATACGTTGACAAAGAGATTGTGCATGGAAAAATGAATGTGTGGTATCTAAGCAAGTGTTCGGAAAGTATGTGTGTGTCGCGGCATCAGACCTAGGCGTTGGCCTGGCCGGTGAACGTAGCCGCCGCAGTGGCGGGTGGCGAGCTCTCCCCGGACTTGTCCTTCGCCTGGTCCTTGCCTGTATCCGCCAGCTCCTTTCCATCTCTGCCTCTCCAAATCCCATCCCTCTGATCGACCATTCCGTATTGCTTGGTGCTCTGGTTTCTGGACAGGGCGGCCATCCACTCGTCGACAATCTGCTTCGAGTCGACCATGACGTTGATCTCCTGCGAGTGGAACCAGGACTGGGTGTCCTGGTTGCCACTGCCAAGCACGGCGACGTGGCCGTCGAAAGCGGCGAACTTGACGTGGCAGTTGCGCTGCTTACGGACGGCGTTGAGCGGCCGCGTCATGTCCTTGCCCGTATACCAGTAGACCTCGAGGTACTTCTCGTCGCCTTTGCCCTCCCGTCGGAGTTGACGGTAGAACGCAGTGACGACTTGCTCGTTGGTGCCACCTTGGAAGGGCATCGATTCGGATTTGTCGTTGAAGCCGAGATCGAGCCAGAGCTCGACTTTGACGTGCCGACGTACCGCAGCAAGGACAGCCGCCTTGATGGGCGACGCATTGAGCGTCGGCGACTGGATGAAGACGTGCTTCTTGGCATAGCGGAAGCCGGCGAGCCACGCAGCGTCTTGCGGGTTGCGAATGTCCGAGTGGCCGGGCGTGCCGTGCGGACGTCGGTTGACGAGGGCCATGGGCACAGGCTCGTGTGGCTTGTGGAAGGTGTAAGGTTGGAAGTCGAGCACGTCGTTGTGAGCGGCGGCGAGCACCTCGCTGGCGAGCTGGTCGGCTTTGATCTCGCCTTGCACCTTGGAGTTGTTGGCGAAGTCGAGCGACTTGGTGATGGCGCTGAGGCGTTCGGCGGCGGACGACTTGGAGATCTGGGAGAGAGTGCGACGATGCACGCGTCGATATCCGACCGAGCCGGGCACTCCTTCATCATCCTTGGAGCTAGGCGACTTGGTCTCAGAGGCTGCTGCCTCGGTGGCACCATCTTGCTTGGTGGGGAAGATCTCGGTGTTGAACGCAGGAGGAGCGGTTGTTGACCTCTCCTCAGACGACGCGGCGGCCTTGAGAGTGGCGGTATCCTCGCCTGCACCGTTTGTATCCTTCTGCGTAGAGAGGGGGTCATGGCTTCCGACACTGCTGGGGGGAGCTTTGGGACTAGCGGAGCCCTCGTCGATCGCGGTGTGGCTTGGAGCGTCATCGAGGCTTTCTTCCTCGGCTTCAACCGACCTGCGCCAGTTGGACTGATCCTCCTCTGCGACTGCTGTGGGCACGTTGGCCCCCGCTGCGAGGGTTGCTCTGGGACGTGGATTGCGTCTCACTTCCTGCGCGACGTTCTTGGAACTACTCTGCCCCAGACCAAATACTTCGAGCGCGCCCTCGGCCCACGCAGGTGGCTTGTGGCCTTCCTTCTTCATGAGAGCCTCGACGAGGTCGGCAAAGTGCTTCCTTTGATGAGGAGGCTGAGCAGGCTGTGTTGGTCCCGTCTGAGGCAGCGGATCAGACTCTGACCTGTCGAGCTTGCTGGCATTGCTGCTGCTCTGGAACTGGCTGAAGCGCTCACCGAGCACCTTCTGCGCCCACGCCGCACCAGCACTGCGAGCTGCCTTGTCGCCATCCACATGATGCTCAGTGGCAGCCGCGCCCTTGGCGCCGAAACTGTCGCGACGCATCACCTGGTCAACGACGTCGCCAAAGTGAAAGGCGATGGGGCTCTGAGTGCTGCGTTCCTTCTCTAGCTCGGTGGCGGTATCTTCTTCGTGCAGACGCTGTCTGACGTTGCGGGCGAGCTGATGAAGCTTTTCTGTGGTGAGCGAGGGCAGAGTGCTGTCGTTGCCCGTCATGAAGGCCTCGGGCGATGGCGTCACGGGGGCAGGGGCGGTCAGGCAGGGAAGCGCAGGCTGGAGACGGTTGCCCCAGCTGATGAGCGCGTGATCGTAGATCGAGTTGACAATGTCACCCTCGAGACGGATGCACGCTTCGACGTTGGGTCGATCCTGAATGTTGTTGGAGTTGATGAGCGCGACCTGGCGATCGACGATGAGGAGCTTGGCATGGAAGGTGCCCATCAAAGGTCGATGGTAGTTAAGAATCTCCATGGTGAGGTTGGGAATCTCGTTCTCGGTGGGCAGGCCGTTGGCTTTCCACATGCCGGGAGGAACAGGCTTGCGCAGACGGAAGAGGTCGGCCAGGGTCTGAGGACCTCGATCCCACATGAGCTTGACGACGATGCGATCTTCAGCGGCGCAAGGGCCGAGCTCGATATCTTCTGCATCTGCATCGCCATTGGGCTTTTCTTGGTCCTTCTCTGCACGGGAGTGCGAGCCTGGCGCGCCCTGATGCTCGAGGAGGTCGGCTTGCTGTCGTGCTGCTTTCTCTTGGTGAGGGGTATCTGATGGGTTGGTTGTAGGGGCAGACTGACCTTTGCGTCGGGCTTGCAGGGCTCGAAGCTTGCGTCGCTTCTGAACGCGGTTGTTAAGTTCGCGCAGAGCCTCGGCGATGCGATCTACGTTCTTGCCACCCTGCCAGTAGTTGGTGAGGAGAATGACTTCTTTGCGTGCTGCGACGATGCAATCGTAGTAGTGGCCGATGATGTCTGGGCCTGTGGAGAAGATGGAGAGAGGCACGATACCGGTGGTCGCGAGGAGAGGCGGCGAGACGACGCCAGACATGGGATTGCGGGGTAATGGCAAGAGGCAGTCGGCGAGCACCATGAGGTAGAGTCGCGAGGGTCCGCCCTGGTCGGTGGGCTTGTAGCCGAAGCGATGACGGACGCGTTCGATCTCTTGATCATCTGGCTCGCGATTGCCGTCATGGACAGCGCCTTTGTTCCAATTCCAATGCTTGCCGCGACCTTCTTCGAGTTGCTCTTTGATCTTGAAGCGGATGACACCGCGCTTTGCTGCTGATGGCTTTGGGAAGAGGTGCTTTGCGGCTTGCGAAGGCGGTAGAGTTGGATCCGCAGCTACGGCGGACGTGATGGTGGGCTGCGAAGACTGGGGACGCGAGTCTTGGAAGGGCCCGACTTGAGAGCCAGCCGAGAGATGCGCCTTCTCTGCGGCCTCGTTGTGGATGTGCGAGGATCCGCAAATGGGCATATTGAAGCCTACGTCGATGGTGGATTGCGATTTGAGTGTCTATGTGAGCGTGTAGAGATGCGATGCGGATGCGTGTCTTGATGTGGAGTGCGAAGGAGATGAAGCGCAGCTGGTTTTGCAGACAGGCGCGTATAGTATATAGGAGATGGGATGATTTGGCGAGGATAGGGTGTCGAGAATTGGTGGTTAGTGGTTGGTGGGCAAGAAGGATGAGCTGAATGAAGTCGAGAGTGTGACTGAAGCCAAGTGTGACTCTGTGGAGAGAAAGGCGGTGCGAGCGGGCCGGACGAGGTCAGGGCTGTGGGAGTGTGGGAATTCAGTGTGGGTTGGCAGCTGCAGCTCTGCGCAGGCCAGTGGAGGTCCAAGAGTCTAAAAAGGGCTCTAAGCGAGGCAGAGTGACGGTGTCAAGGCCCCCTGACTGACTGAAATTGAGCTGCAGTCGGAGTGCAACCGAGCCACGCTTCTTTTCGGCAGAGTCGATGCCGAATCCACCCAAAGCCAGATGACGCTGATGATGCTGGCGATACCATTGTTGCTTTGGGATGAGGTTAGCGGCGCAGAGGTGTGGGCTTGAAGCGTGGGAGACCGACTCTCTCTTCCATTCAGCTTCATTCCCAGGTCGGTAATCCTTCAGCACAATCCGCATTCTATTGATGCAATGCCCAGAAAAGGCCAAGAAGGACCGTGGCCGTGAGCATTTGGGTCGCTGGCCTTGGCGTTGCATTACGCTCCCATGACGATGTACCTGGACGGCGATACGCACCCACGTTCTTATGATTCCAGTCCATCACTTCTCAGACATGTTACGACCTTTCAAACGCTCTGGAGATTGTTTTGTCACATCACCACCAGAGATCCATTTGATGCGAGGTCAAGCTGCGACCTTCTGTTTACCGACGGGATCTCAAGTATGCCTTCATCAACATCCTCCTCCTGCTCGTCGTGGTCGCTCTCCCGTCTCCTTACCCTAGGTGACCTTCCACAAGCTGTTCGAGCTGCATGAGCCTGGATCGAGGCCCGATATCTGAGATGATTTTTGTCGACCATTGTCAGATCGAACCAAGCATCTCGGAAATCGGATAACCCTCTCCGCGAAGTCAGCGCTGCTCGCATGACACTGCAAGCCGAATTTGAGTCAGGCCAGGTTCTTCTCAATCCTCTCGCCCAAACACCATTGTCAGTCTTTCGGCCTTCATCAGCCGTCGGTAGTGGTCACAATGGCTTCAACATCAGCTGCGGCGACAGCGTCGTCCGACCCGGCACACATCACCTCCAAGATCCAAGCAGCTTCCGCACGCGATGCGCCCTTCTGGTCCTTCGAGTTCTTCCCGCCAAAGACGACACAAGGTCTAGCCAACCTATACAATCGAATCGCTCGCATGAGCGCTAATCTCGACCCGAGCTGGATCCACGTCACATGGGGAGCAGGTGGTACTACGGGAGGCAAATCGCTCGAGCTTGCAGGGAGGATACAGAAGGGCAAGTTGGATCCGGATGTCCAGCTCGTCCAGACAGAGGTCAAGCAGATCGGCTCAGGGTCACAGCAGCACATCGAGAATGTCAAGGGCGGCGAAGCATGGGAGCAAGGGGGTGCAGATGCTTGCGACGTCTGCTTGCATCTCACCTGCACCAATGTTGAGAAGAGCAGCCTCGACGAGACCCTGGAAACGGCCAAACGATTGGGCATCAAGAACATCCTCGCACTACGTGGCGACCCACCAAGAGGCGAAGAATACTGGGTCGCAGCCGACGAACGCTTCCAGCACGCCACCGATCTCGTTCGCTACATCCGCGAAAACCATGGCGACTTCTTCTGCATCGGCGTAGCAGGCTATCCCGAAGGCCACGCGGACTACGTCGACAGGGACGTCAAGCGCGATCTCGCTTACCTCAAAAGCAAGCAAGACGCAGGCGCTCAGTTCATCGTCACCCAGCTTTTCTACGATGTGGAACAGTTCCTCGGCTGGTACAAAGACTGCCGCGACATCGGTATCACTATCCCGATTCTACCTGGCATCATGCCGATTCAGAACTACCAGAGCTTCCGCCGCATGACCAACCTGTGCAAGGTACAAGTCCCAAAGGCCATCCTCGACGCGATCGAGCCGATCAAGAGCGACGATGCTGCTGTCAAAGAGTACGGCGTCTCGCTCAGCATCCACATGATCGGGCGTATCTTCCTCGAGACCGATGTGCGCGGCTTCCATCTCTGCTCGCTCAATCTCGAAAAGAGCATCGAGCGGATTCTCGAGGGTCTCGACTGGAAGTCTGATGCAGGAGCACAGCCAGAAGCAGATGCGCGACTGAAAGGCATCCCATCGCACCTGCATCTGGAGCGAACAAAGAATCAGATGCTCTCGGACCGCACCGGCACCAACACGCCAAAAGACTTCAAAGTCACCACCCAAGAAGCGCTAGCACGCACGCTCGCCCGCACATCCAGCTCGTACCAGGTCCCCGAGACGGCCACATGGGATGAGTTCCCAAACGGACGCTACGGCGATTCGCGCAGTCCTGCGTTCGGCGAGATGGACGGCTACGGTGTCAGCCTCAAAGTGCCACCCCAAGACGCGTTGCGAATCTGGGGTCATCCAGTCACCTCCGTCGATATCTCCAAGATCTTTGCGTCGTATTTGGAAGAGAAGATCGAGTGCATTCCGTGGTGCGATGCGCCGCTGATGAACGAGACGCTGCAGATCCGCGATCATCTGTTGGCGCTCAACCGGCTCGGCGAGCAGGAGGGGTCGGGGAAAGGATGGTGGTCCGTCGGCTCTCAGCCCGCGGTAGATGGTGCCCCGTCGACAGATCCCACGGTTGGATTCGGCCCCCCTGGCGGGTTTGTGTTCCAAAAAGCGTTTGTGGAACTCTTCATGTCGACCGCGGACAAGGACAGGCTGGTGGAGCGGATCGATGGGTTGGGTGCCAATGCGCAGATCACCTACTTTGCCGGCAACGCAAAGGGCGAGTTCGAGTCGAATCTGGGAGAGGGAGAGGCAAACACGGTGACATGGGCCGTGTTCCCAGGCAAGGAAATCGTCCAGTCGACCATCATCGAGAGGGACAGCTTCGAGGCATGGAGGGATGAGGCATTTGAGATCTGGGGCGAATGGTCGTTGTTGTTCCCCAAAGGCTCGGCGAGTAGGAAGTTGGTAGAGGAGATCAAGGAGGGGAGGTGGCTGGTGACGGTCGTGCATCATGATTACAAGGAGAGGGAGGCATTGTGGCACTTTTTGGCAGAGTAGACGAGCATTCGGAAGGAATAGCGTTTATTGCAGCATTACGTTGGGTATCAAGGAGGGAGAGGCTGTGAGGGTGCGGAATCTGCTGTGACGGCGCCCTATCTGTGTCGGTGATGATGACAGGAATGATGTCTGGATACGGGCGGTAGGGTCGTCGTCGTCGAGGTCGAGGTGGTCTCCCAGTCGGACTCGCGTCGGCCGTGTCGATCGCAGCACGCATCGTACCGGCTGTTGGAGCAGCTCGCATGACGACAAGATGAGTAGGCAGGATACTTTGTGGTCGGATCTCGATGACGATGCCGGTGATGATGGTCGAGCGAGTGGTCCCGCTTTCTATGCTTGGAGTGATAGCATTTGGCGCCGTGATCGCATTCAGAATCTGCGGTCGTTTGATGCTTGCATGCAGTCCCGCCGGTGCAGCCTGCCCGATGAGCCGAACAACAGCTGTCCTCCTTTTGCTGTTCCTTCTTCTTATCGGTTGGAGAGGCAGAAGTTGAAGCGTTGGTGGTCACGCCAAGCGCCTTCAGCATCTCCATCAGCTCGATAGTGCCATGTAGCGAGAGCTTGGAAGCCTCCGTGGTCTTTGCCTCTTCCTTGGCTGCAGGAGGAGCCGCTGCAGGCTTTGGAGCAGCGTTGTCTTTCTTGGCTGCGGCTTGTGTGTCCGCTTTTTTGTCCTCTGCTTTGGCTGCGGGCGCCTCCTTCTTGTTGTTGTCTGCTTTGGCTTCCGCAGCTTTGCCTTTACCATCGTCTTTCTTGCCTTCATCCTTCTTTCCTTCGTCTTTCTTGCCGTCGTCCTTCTTAGCATTGTCCTTCGCTTTGTCCTTGCCATCCTCCTTCGCCTTGCCATCCCCACCTCCATCCTTGGCAGGCTGCTCGTTCTTCTTGCCCTCATCCTTCTTCACCTCGTCCTTTCCCTTCTGTTCGCCACCCTGCTTCTTGTCCTCCTTCTTCTCCCCTCCTCCTTGCTGTTGCTGCTGGGGTTGCTTCTGCTTCTCTCCTCCTCCTCCTCCACCTCCCTTCCCACCGTCGACCAACTCAACCTTTCCATCAGCATGAACCTTCAAAAACGGCGCATCGCTCGCCGGTGCGGGCTTGAGATCGATCTTTCCACTCTTCGGATCGAACACGACGTACTGGGGCTTGCTCGCGTCTGTGCCCGCTTTGGCCACATACTCAGCCCACAGTTTGGCACCTGACCACTCTTCCGCTTTGCCAGCTGCGGGGGCTTTTTCTTTCTTTTCGCCGTCTTTGTTGTCTTTGTTGTCCTTAGTAGCGTTCTGTGGGGGCTTGTCTGCTGCAGGCTTGGCGTCTTTGGAGGCAGCGGGCTTTTCGTCCTTCTTGACGGCGGTGGTGGCGGGCGGGGTGTTCGAGAGATTGTGCAAAGGCAGAGATTCTTCGGAGCGACGAGCACAGAATAAAACGGCAGACAAAAGTGCTGCTGTTCCGATTACGAGGCCTAGGACGAGGCCTGCTACCGCTGCTGCACCCATCGTTTGCGTCGCTGTAGCTCTGGCGATGCGGTTGGCGTGGTGGTGGAAAGAAGACACATCTCGAAACTCGACTCCAGATCCACAAACCCGTTCAACCACAGAGAGAACAGATGCAATAGCACGGTAGAAGTTTGACAAGTAAACGTGCGCACAGATAAGCTCGAGATGAAGCCATGGACGGGAAGGCGTCTTGTCGCCATCCGTCAAATGAAGCTGCGCAGATGGCGGATCGGGCGAGTGCTCCCGATCCAGTCACTGCGAGAGGTTGCGTGAAAAGGGGTTGCGTTAATTTCCCCTTTTGTGCTTGCATGCAACGTCGATTACCCCGGCATAAAGCCCACGAGTCGCCTGACTTTTTTTGACGCCCAGTCCTGCGTCGGGAATTCAAATTTGAGTCGAAAAAGAGTAAAAAGGCCAACGAGCGAGACTCTCGTTCGCCTCGCTTAGACCCCCCGCAGCAGGGCAGCTAGAGGGATTGCCCCGGATTAGGCCTTTGCTCTTGGTTTCCCCATTTAGCCTTCTGGCCAAGCTTTGAGTGGTCGCTGTTGCATCCACACCACCATCATCGAGGACATACCTACCTACAGCGTTCGAGAACACCTCTGTCCGCACCCGCACACTCCAAGCCCTTCCAACAGGATCCACCTAATCGCCTTGCTCCCGGATCGAATCGCGCAAGCAGTCCAACCTCACACGATGACACGCACAATCCTCGTTCTCCTCCTCGTGCTCCTCGCAGCGGCCCTCAACCCGACCCTGGCCCAACAAGGTGCACCGCCCTTCACAACGGACAACAGCCAATCTGCGTGTGTCGAGTTCGGCTCGTGCTCCACCGCCGGCGGCAACGGAATCGTCACTGAAACACAAAACGCGCCTGTTACGGCACCCGCCTTCACGCCTGCGCTGGCGACGGTGACGACGATCGACTCTGCGTACATCTCGAGTCTCGCTGCTGCGGGTGCGAGTGCGGCGTACACCGGTGGAAGCAGGCAGAGTGCCGGCGCTTTGACGAGCACCAGGACTGTCACGGGCTCCGGAAGCGGGTCCACCGGCAGCAGCGGCAGTGGTAGTGGAAGCAGCGGGAGTGGCTCGAGTGGTTCGAGCGGAAGCGGAAGCTCGAATGCCGGCAAGGGAGCCAATGCGGTTGCGGTGCAGATGGTTGTCGCTTGCGTAGGTGTTGTGATTGGCGCCGCTGTGCTGCTCTGATCGTCGGGACCAACACACACGATCGTCGGCTCGCTCGGATCACCTCTCGTATCGACCGCAACACGGACTCTAGCCCCACCATGGCTGTATACCTCTTATCGTTGACAGGAGAGACACGCTCTCGACGGATGCCCGTCACAGCCATGCCTGCATGTCGAGTCGACTCGACATAGTGTACTTCTGCCGTATCTCTACACGTCCTGTCATGGCTCTCCTCCCCTCTTCTCTGTCTACGCTTTCGCTTCGATCTGTTTAGGAACAGCACCATCTATAATCCAGGAAACCTACCCCGTCTGTACAGAGATCGTCTCGAGGCTGCGATTTGAGAGACTTTGGAGCAAAGAGAGCGGCGTGTGGGTAGCGAAGCATCAAATGTTGGCGTGAAAAGCAACAGATCACGGATGAAGGTTCCGACGAAGATGCCAACCTTACCAAGCGAACAGGTTTGAACAGAGACGTGCTGCGGGGGAACGAAGCATGCGCTTGCGAGGGCTGAACTCGTCAGCGGTGCCCGGATTCTTGGGTCACGCAAGAGGTTCGAAGCTTGTCGAGACAATGCCAATCGTGTAGGTAGGCGAGGGACCTAGGAGAGCGCTTGGTCCGTCTTGCAGCCGTCGACAGCAGCGAGGCACAACGGAGTGTTACGTTCCCACGGTGTCTTGTTGGCCATGACGAGCGATACGGCAAGCAGGGTCCGCGGCACACGATTCAAAGGAGTCGGCGGGCTATTGTGCGCACAGGATCGGCACGCGGGTCGGATGGAGCAAACCGGCGGCAGGGCAAAGGGGATTTCCGCGCATCACCCTGCACAAGGTGCGTCATCAGACACGGCAAACCCTTTTCTATTCCCTCACACAGCCTTTTTGCTCCTGTACCACCCTCACATGCATCATCACATGCTTGACTTCGTGTCATAACAATGAGTTGTATGTGAGTTGATCGTCGACGGATGACGCCGAGCGCCATCGCAGGACAGTGGAGGCTGTCAGAAGGAGTGCGGCGAAGAGATCTTGCGGCGACCAACGTGGATCGTGCCGAGCCAGAAATCCAACTCGGCACGGGCTGTGATGGAAGCTGGCCTGTGCTGCCGATGCTGGGTGTGAAGTGGACCCTTTTTCCTCGCGGTTGTGCGGTCATTGCGGCTGTTGTTCCACTTTGGCCGTGCTTGGAGCATGGCCCGTGGGTTCAGAAGGCCTTCTTGATCGAGAACGTGGAGAGTGCTTCAATTCACAGTCCCACTGGTGGCTTGCCGATGCTGACAATGCTCAAGCATCTTATTGTGTTCGTGTGAGTGACTTGCTGGCGAGACTCTCGGCTGATGCCGTCCGTGATGGATCAGCGCGGGTCATGGCTAGCCCACTCCTCATCGTATATAACATCCTGGTTGCCGGCGTACCAACTTTCTTCGCTTCCATCATCCAACCTTCTCTGCCTTCCCCGCGACATCGGAACGACACATCTCTCCGTCGCACTTGCATTCTTCGCAATCAACTCATCTAGCTCCTAAACCTCCTCCTCCTCATCGCCAAAATGTCCCTCAGCAAGCACGTCGACCCGGACGAGCTCATCGAGCAAGCCGTCGACCACCCCATCCTGGGTCTCCTCCAGCACCCGGGCGGCAAAAAGTCCCACGCCTACCACTCGCACGCCCACGCCGGTCGCTACGTCACCGAGCCCATCCCCAAGTACCAGATTCCCAAAAAGGGTACCGATGCGCAGGCCACCTACCAGCTCATCAACTCGGACCTTTCGCTCGATGGCAAGCCTACGCTCAACCTTGCGTCCTTTGTTCACACCTGGATGCCCGACGAGGCGACCAAGCTCATGACCGAGACCATGATGATCAACATGTGCGACCAGGACGAGTACCCGGCCACCATGGCTATCCACGCCCGCTGCGTTAGCATGCTCGCCGACCTCTGGAAGGCTCCTACGGAGAAGGACGAGAACGGCAAGCGCAAGCCCGCCATGGGTGTCGCTACCACCGGCTCGTCCGAAGCCATCATGCTCGCTTGTCTTTCCGCCAAAAAGCGATGGCAGCACAAGATGAAGGCCGCTGGCAAATCGTTCAAGGAGCCCGGGCCCAACATGGTCTTTGGCAGCAACGCCCAGGTGGCCATTGAAAAGTTTGCACGTTACTTTGACGTCGAGATGCGCCTGGTGCCGGTGAGCCACGAGTCGCGCTACTGCCTCGACATCAACAAGGCCATGGACTATGTCGATGAGAACACCATCTGCGTCGTCGTCATCCTCGGCTCGACCTACACGGGCCACTACGAGGACGTCGAAGGCATGTCCAAGCTGCTCGACGCTTACGAGGAGAAGACGGGCATCGATATTCCGATTCACGTCGACGGCGCATCGGGTGCCATGGTCGCTCCATTTGCCACTCCAGGGCTCAAATGGTCGTTCGACATTCCTAGGGTCAAGAGCATCAACACGTCGGGCCACAAGTTCGGCATGGTCTACCCGGGTCTCGGCTGGGTGTTGTTCAGGGACAACGAGCAGGTGCCCAAGGAACTCGTCTTTGAACTTCACTACCTGGGTTCGGTCGAGTACTCGTTCGGACTCAACTTCTCCCGCCCCGCCCACCCGATCATCGGTCAGCTGTTCAACTTTATCAACCTCGGGTTCGACGGCTATCGTCGCGTGATGCAGTCGGATCTGCAGAATGCACGATTGCTCTCCCGCGCGCTGGAGAACAGCGGATACTACGAGGTGCTGAGTGAGATCCACAAGCCGCTGCCCAACGCGGGTGCCGCTGCGGGTGGCGTGGCCGAGACGATCAAGGAAGCGGGTGCCGCCCTCGTCGGTGGAAAGGAACACAAGCGCCACCACCACGAGATCAACGAGCATTCCGCCGAATTCTACCGTCCCGGTCTCCCCGTCGTCTCCTTCCGATGGTCCCAGTCCTTCCGCGAACGCAACCCCAACCTCGAACAGCGATGGATGCAAACCCTCCTCCGAGCCAAAGGATGGATCGTACCCAACTACAACCTCTCGCCCGACCTCGAGGACATCGACATCCTCCGCGTCGTCGTGAGGGAGAATTTGAGCGAGAGCATGATCGAACAGCTCCTGGTGGACATTATTACGATCACGGAGAGTTTGGAGAAGGAAGGCACCGAGGGTGGATACCGCCACCTGGCCGAGGCGACCAGCAAGCACGAGGAGAAGCAGAAGGAACAGGGCGCCAGCACCGGTCATCACAATGTGGCGACCGACAAGCACAGGGGTGGTCTGCCCAAGGGCAGTGGAACCAAGGCTACGGGGTATGCCAAGCAGTGTTGAGCGGGCGGAGTTGCGTAGTCCTCAATGATGTTTTCTGATGAGCGTTGATGTATGAGTGTGCGAAGATGGTTCGTGATGAGTGTGCGTGATGGGGATATGTGTTGTACAGCGTCGTTGCGCGACTCCAGTGCCGGTTGAAGCTGTCCAAAAGCGCCCCTCGCTCTCGCGCCAACCTCTCCGCCTCACCTCCCCTCTCTCTTTCACATCAAGCCTCTCTCAGCCCACCTTTCCGCCTTACCCCAGCGCCAATGACCGTACTGACCCTCCTCAACCGCATCCGGACACTGCGCATGCTGGGGGCAAAAACGCTCCGTCCATCCACCTCTTTTTCCTCTGGAGTGGGTGGTCGCGGAGGGATGCACGTTTGTACCACCAACAACCAGCTTCCCTCCCCCACTTGGGCGGCGTATCGAGGTTGAAGCTGCACCAACGTCATCCTGGGTAGGCTGCTGCACGGGGATTGATCCTGTAGCGTATCCTGCCAGAGCAGCGCCAATGCCGGATCCAACTCCATCTTGCGCACCGATGTAATCGTATGCGTGATGTCGCCCTTCGAAGCTATCGGCGGGAAAACGGGAGCGGGAGCGATCGATTTCCTCGACAAACTCCGATGACTCCGTCGACTCGCCGGCAGCGTGGAGGAGAGAGGTTTGAGATCGAACGAAGACAGCGAAAGATCGGACGAAGCGGTGGAGAGGAAGCCTTCATCCGTAAAAGAGCGCCAGGAAGCGGTGGGGTTGAGGTTGCCGTTGAACACCTCGGCGTGCTTGGGCGCTGGGTGAAGCTCTTCCACCTCGCCACGGGGTGTTTCGGGGAGGGGCATGAGGGGTGGTGGACCTCGAGGTTGGAGGTTGGAGAGCGTCTGGGAGCGTCGCCTGCCAGATGTGTCGTGCGCTGTCGTCGCCGAGTCGTCTTTCGACGTCGTCGAGGTCCCCGCGGCATCGTCCGTCCCGCGCTCCACCTGGCGCAGTATGCGTAGGTGCTCATCGATTACCAACCCGTCCACTCCCCTCCCTTCCAGCTGCTTCACAATCCCCTCCCACACCTCGTGTCCGTCGCTCGTCGCACCCAGCGCGTCCGTCAGCGTCACCATCGGCCCCCTCCCCCTGACCCCCGCTCCCACCACTCCCTCCGACCGCACATCCACCCGTAGCACCTCCACCTCCCTCCCCCTCGCCATGGCGGGCAACCCGGGTCTGCCCTCGCACAGAACCGGATACCCACGGATCAGCTCCGTGAGCCGACCGGGCATGGCGAACGTCACGGCTGCCTGTGCGCGGATGTGCGCGAGGAGAAGATGTTCCGCGATCGACGTTGCCCGTGTGCTTGCGCTGAGCAGGTCGTCGAACGTTGCTGGTGGGTGAGGGGGTCGGGCAAAGAGCCACATTCCGAGGATGCGACATAGTGTCGATGGTGGCATGTGGTTGGATGTCGAGTGTGCGGTGATGGATGCCATGAGGTCCAGGATTTCGGAGAGGAGTTCGGCGGTGGGCTGCGGGAGCGACGGATGGAGGTGATCAGCGATCGAGCGTGGATGATACCCACACTCGCGCTCGCGCGTCACGAAGGCATCGTACCACCCGTCAGGGGTGGGAGAGTTGAAGTCGGTGGGGGAGAGACGGGCGTGTCGCAACCCCCATTTGAGCAGACTAACGATATCGTGCGGCGAGGCGTAGCGGAGCTCCTTGTCCAGTTCGTCGTGTGCGATCTGACGCTGAGAAGCGGAGGGCGAGGATGTGCTTGTGGTGCCGATGCGATCGAGTGCGTTCTCGGGAAGAATGGAGAACACGGATCCATATGTAGACGGGTCGATGGACAGCAAAAGGAGCTGCACCATGCGATGCACGTGGTCGAGCGACTCGGCAACGCGGAAGGGGCGAAAGAGACCCGGTGTGTCGAGCCCGCGTTCGCGCAATTGCAGCCCACACATGCGGACCAGATCGCGCGTCTGTGCCACGTCCAGCCGCGCAGCGGACATGGCCTCGAGCATGCGTCTTCGCTGCACGCCGTGAGGTTTCGGGATGCTCTCGGCAGCAGCAGCGGCAGCAATGATGGCTGCGGCGGCGGTGGTGGGTGTAGCCGCTTGGCGCTGGATTCGGTAGACCGTATCGTGACTACTAGCGTCCGCCCCGCGAGGGAGAGCCGTTCCAGCATCCAGATCGAGCACCAGCGCCGGTGGGAGCGAGGGCACAGGTGGAGGCTTCTGGCGGCTGAACTTGCGGAAGAAGCGCGAGGTGCGCGAGGCAGTGGAAGAGGTGCTCAGTGCAGAAGTGGACTTGTTCGTGTCGCGATTGGTGAAGATGGGGTCGGCGGAAGGTTTGATGGTGGCATAGCTGGAACCGGAGGCGACTCTGCTGTCGCTGCCGTTGTATTCGAGAGGCGCAACGGACAAGGGCGGTGCTGGCTTGCGCGACCGGCTAAAGAGCTTGCGAGATGACATTCGGCGGAGGGTGGATGAGTGGGACGCCGAGGGAGCGTGGATGGGGGCAGGCGGCGCGACGGTGGCCATGGCTCGCGGGAATGAGTCGAGATGTGAATGTGACCTTCGAGTGAGTGGTTGTGAGTAGCCGGATCGAGAAGATTGTCGATGTCGTCGTGGTTGATCTCAGCGCTCAGATCAGTGACCGAGGCAAGGGAGCGCGGCGTCGCTGGAGGGAGGGTATCTTGATCGAAGGGCACGAGGTATCGAAAGGGTATCTGATGGGTGCTTGTGTCCGAGATCTTGGAGGGAAGGGATGGTGGATGGAAAGGAAGGGAGCAAAGGCGATGGCCGCCAAGACTACTGCCCAAAGCGCGAGAGTGGCGCTTAACTCCTCGAGTCAAAGAGGCGCTCTGTACTCTCTCAGACACACATCGGAATGCCGCTCATCTGCGCGCGTTGCTTTGCACCAGACCCTGCGTCATGATCCATCCCACACTCGATGTTCGATACTCCCGCACAGCGCAAACAGCTCAAGCTCTGAACTGCAAGCATGCTGAAGCGAGTCGGCAAGATGTGCGTTGTGCAGATCGGTCAGCTGCGGATCAACCTTAAAAAGCCGGTTGCACGTCACGTCCTGGTTGAAATTGAAGCTGCACGTCGGTTATCAAAGCTGCGTGTGGTGTTTCAAAGCAGCACACAGAGGAGCAAAGCAAGCCGTTTCAGGTTCTGTTTGTCCACACAGCCTAACCAAGGCGCGACGTGCTTGGGCCGCGGGAACGCGGGGCAACGTGCAGATTTCTAGCTGGACCCTGACATCCCAGCCGGGGCAGTCCTAACAGCTGAGACCGGCTCACTTTCACGCAGTCGGATGTTGTCAATGATGGTTGTTTGTCTATAGCGATGCATGCTGATCCAGAAAAAAAGTATTACAGAGCGTCGCGAAGAGCATCCCGGAGGTTGCCTAGCACCTTCACCGAGCTGCCTGCGAGGTTCTTTTGTGTCGTCTGCATCATCTGAGCCACCTTGTCCTTGCCCAACGACGCCAGTCCTTGTTCTAGCACGTTCGAAGCGGTCACCACAACCGTCTGCACTGATCTCGACAGATGGTTCACCAGGGTGGCGATCTCGGCGACATGTGTCTTGACGGTCGCAGTTGCCTCGCTGTCGGTCAATGACGATCGCGTATGATAGATCGCTTCTAAGGTCAAGCCGGCCTCGTGGATGGCATCGATGGGCCGTATCGTTCGAGTGTTGTCGACTGTGTTGCTGGTTGCGAGATCGACGAGCGCACGAAGCGTGGCCTTGGTCGACTCAAGCATCGAGATCAAACCTGCCGAGTCCAACGTGCCCGATCGAGCACCTCGAACCAGCGTGACAAGCGCCTTCTCGGCAGCCGTCAAACTGTGCATGTCAACCTCCGAGATGCTGTCATTCACCTTGTCCGACATGGTCGATGCAATGCATCGCACCCATCCCGCATCCTGACGCGGTCCCACCTGCGTCAGCTCGGCCACATCCGGCGTGTCCAGCGGCTGATAGTTGACCAGCACCGAAAAGTCCCTCTGATCATGCACCCCTTTCTCCAGATCCGCCTTCACCGCCAACACCGCCTTCTCGATCCCAGCTTCGAACGACTGCTTCTGCTGCTCGCTCTTAAAGTTCTGCCTGTTGTGCAGATGAGAGCGCGACTCTTCCAACCGCAGCACTTGACGCTGCAACGAACGTTCCAGCGCCTCGCCGAACTCGACAAACTCTTCCACGCGCGAGTAGATGCCGTGCTCGAACGCCTTGGAGATCATGTCCGGCGTCGAGCTCCGATTCTCTTCATAGATGGCTTGTGATGTTGACAACGTGCGTACGGCCATCTTGTACAGCCCATCGTCGACGGTGTTGCTGCTCGAGCCGACCGCAGAGAAGGGCGCGCATCGCTCGCTGATCAGGTAAGACAGCGTATCGGCTTGGACACTCTTGAGCCCGATCAGGCCGTAATGGATCGACGCTCGGTCGAACGCACCTGCAAGAATGTAACTGCGGACAAGGAGCATACGCAGCTGGTACCCCTTCTTGCTCTTTGTCAATGCGAATTCGAGCAGAGCGATGACTTGGTGGAGGTAGACCAGCTTGCCGTGAGACAGCCTGTAGGCCGAGAGCAGCGCTTGCACACCGAGCAGGGCGAGATCGTCGGCGGGCTGCATCTCGGTCTCTGGCAACGATGCTCCCACCGTCAGTCCGTCAAGGTATTGCTTCAGCAACTCGGCTGCCAGTTCCGCCTCGCTTTCCTCCGTCAGCGTCGTAGCAGGCTGCACTGTGCGAGTGATCTTGGCGATCGAGATGTTTGTCCTGAGGTCAAGCTCATTCTTGATGGAAAGAGGGCGCGCCTTCTCCTTGAGCTTGTCTGACACACTTTCCCTCGCCTCTGTTGACAGCACGGTCAGGAACGGCAGCAGATCCTCGTGACAACACGCCTTGCTCGCAAACTGATCAAAGTACGAGATCACCTTGGGCGTCAGCTGAGCTGCAGCGTCCCGGTCTCCGTTGCTGGATCGCTTCTTGAGCACCTCGAGCTCGGCGAGTCGTATTGAGCGGTCCATGGTAGCACCTTTGACGCTGAGGAGCATGTTGGTCTTCTTCTTAGCTGCGACGAGATGGTCCTTGCCCAGCTTTTCTGCTGCATCGAGGAAGCCGGTGAAGTGAGCCCAGTTGCGACTACCAGCGTCGATGCGGGCCCAGCAGCTTGTCTCGACAAAGGCCCAGTTGTTCAGCTCCTTGGCGAGGTCCGTCCGTGTGAACTCGAGACTGAGGTTGCGATCGCACAGCGTGTGCCCCACCGAGCCTTCGGCAGCGATCAGATCGAAAGCCTCCTTCTTCTTGCCTTGTCGTATCAGCACTTGCAGCAGCAGACAGAGAGCTTCTTCGTCATTGACACCTAATGGCTTGGACTCGATCTGCTTCTCGATCATCCGTTGGCTGAGAGGGAGTGCAAGTGCGGCACCGGGTGCCGTTGGGTCTCTCGAGAGAAGCAAGTAGGAGAGGACTGACCACCAGAAGTACTCCTCGACAAATCGTCCTTTCGCTTTGTTGCGACCAGTGAAGGACTTGTGCATCTTTGTTGCAAGCTGCTGGGCCTTTTGGAAAGCTTGGTTCTTGACGAGCGCAAAGTAGGTCTGTCGAGCCAGACCCTCGTCGTTGGGGCTGTTCTTGACCGCCGCTTCCAACAGAGTGATCTCATCCGCATTTCGCCCAAGTCGTCCGAGTGTCCAGGTGAGTGGGTTCAAGGCATTGTCTTCGCCGTTCCGCAGCCCTCTGGTGACAAGCTTTGTGCATAATGTGTTAGCTTCCTCACGCTTTCCAGAGCGCACGAGGGCGAGCGCCTTGAGTGACAAAGCTAGAGCGAGGTCCGGCTGCGACTGCAGCACCTTGTCAGCATGTCGAATGGCCAGCGAGTTGTTTCCCGTGTCGATGGCGTTGTAGATGGGACCACAGGCTCGCTCTGCCAGCATGGCTATTGGGTTGAAGCCGGCGTTCATCTTGAGCAACCGCAGCGTCCACCCCGACGGCGGCCTTGTTCGGACAGCTGCGAATCGTTCAGCAGGCCGAAAATATCTGGCAGCCTGCGGTCGAGCGAGAGATCCAAGAGCAGCTCGAGCGAGTCGCAACAGCGTGTGAGATGCACTGAGCAGTCCAGTATGGTCCGGTTCGAGGAAGGTGTTGGTCAAAGTCCTTCAAAAGCACTTCTTCGAAAGCAACACTAAAAAAGATGCCCCCGAAATCCGCACTTTTGGATTGCGATCACGAATCGAACTTACTGCCTGTCTGCAACCGCGATTTTTAGAGACCGAAAGCTTCCGTTGAAAGGTGCAACGCTTCCGATTTCAAACGATCGCATCGTCTGGATCCTCCACCTCGTATCTTCTTGCCCGAAGCATTCGTTCAACCCGTCACATCGGCCCATCGTTCGGCGAAACACTAGCCGTACAGCTGACCGGCAGTCAATTCTAGGACGGACGTTCATCTCTCTGGCAGCTACATACGCCGCACCGGTCCACAAGCATGGCAGTCTCACGGTTCATCCTCGCACCACTGGGTGGTGTCTTTGTAGCAACATCCTTGCTCTACACCTTTCGCCATACCATTGCAGTTCGAACGCACGACACGGCGGTGACACTCAACCGAATCAAGCTGCAGCTCAACGACATTGACCCGGACAACTGGGATAAGGAGGGCAAGGAGCGCGTGACGCGCGAGCAGTTGAGGCCGGCCTATGTTGCCCCTGTGCGACCCTCGGTGACGGAAGAGATCAAGTCTCGCTGGAACGTAAGTGTCATGAGCCAGCAGCGAGGTGTTGCGGAAGGAATGACCTACTGACATCATCATCGACTTTTGTGCAATTGTACAGGAGCACCTCATCGGTGCAGTAGACACAGTGGCCAACGCCAACTACTACGACCTCTTCGCCAACGGCATTGTCAAGGCAAAGAGCGTCTTTTCTCAGGTCACATCTGGCGAGTCTTCGTCTGCGGTAGGCACACCACTTGCTGTGCAAACAGCTGCGACGGGCGGCATCAAGAGCGGCGTCATCAACACGCAAGGCGTCTCGCTGCGGGCGGAGAGCAACGCAAAGGCAGCAACAAGGGACGCTGTTCGTGGTCCAGGGAGCAGCATCGGCTCTCGTATCGCCAGGGCAGTCGGCTTGGATGCCGAGAAGGTCGAAAAGGTCGTGGAGGCAAAGACCGGACCGGGGCTCGGAAAGGTCGGGGAAGGATCGGTCGGACGCACTTTCTACCTCGGAGAAGGGACAAGTCTTCGTTGAAGGACTACAAACAGGCGTAGCTACACAGTGCTGGATCCTTTGACAATCTTTAGAGCAATCGACAATGTCATTGTACACGGTACCTTGACGCATCGCCTCCCTCCAGTGCTACGAGGATAATCCCAAGGTTAAGCACGTGCTGCTCAGATAGATCTTTGTGCAGAGTTGTCAGCATACATCGTAGAAAGATTTCTCCGTCTGGTAGCAATCATGATCCGGATGTGATGGCGAAGATGTCAACTTGCTCGACATGATTCGATGCGAGCACCATCATCTACACAGATTCCAGCTTGGCTCGAGCACCGCAAGAGGTAGAGGAAAAGAGCCTCAAAATTGAGGCTTCGGAAAGCACAGCCGAGCGTCTGTGCGAGCCAGGAACAGGGTCTCGTGGACTGGACAAACTCAATTTCTGTGCGTCATGACACCAAGTCCCACCGTCATTGCATCTTGCCATCCATCTTGCGTCCTCCATGGAACTCGGCCCGGCACCATCTGGATGAAGCTACGTCGTCGCCCTTGACGTCTTCTCTCACCACCCTCCGCGTCTGCCTCCTCCCGGATAGGACACGAGGATCCTCAAACAGCAAGCCGTTCCTCCCCCTGACAGCTGAGCACCACATACATCAGGCATACATCCTACCTCCCTCAAGCCATTATGTCGTCCAAAAGCAACGGCAACATCAAAGACGAGGTCTCTGCCAAGACGGGACTCGGCTCGCACACGGTCGCACCACCCTACTCGATCCCCATCGAATCTCGTCCGCCTAAACAGACCTACCTGCAAACGCTCCTCTTTGCGCTCGTCTTCAACGGTTGCATCATCAGCGCGCACCTCTTCCAACTTCTATCCTGGCCTCTATCCTTGATTCCCGCCACTCGACCGCTGTACCGTTCCAACATCGCGTACACCAAGCTCGCCTTTGCCCGCATCCTCCTCATCGTCTCCCAGTTCTTCGGCCCTACGCAGCTCGTCATCTCTGTCGGCGACGGCCGCGGTGGCCTGCTCGATGCAGAACAGTTTGTTCGGCGCAACAAGCAGACGGGTCGAATCGAAGGGGTAGATCTGCCCCGAAGAGCAGTGTGGATGTCCAACCACCAGGTGTACACCGACTGGCTCTATCTCTGGTGTCTCGCCTACTACGCCGATCTGGCCGACTCGATCCTGATCATTCTCAAGAAAAGTCTCAAATGGATCCCGTTCATCGGATGGGGGATGCAATTCTACCGCTTCATTTTCCTGGCGAGGAACTGGGCGAGTGATCAACGGCAGTTGGCGAAGCAGCTCGGCGACGTCTCTTCGCATCCCGCGGATGGCGACAAGGGCAAGACGGGGACGGCCAAGAAGCTCCTCCTGCTCATTTTCCCCGAAGGCACTCTGGTGTCGGCCCTGACACGACCGGTCTCAGCCAAGTTTGCCGACAAGATGGGCATTCCGGATCTCAAAAACTGCCTCCTGCCCAGATCCACCGGTCTCTTCTTCTGCCTGAGAACGCTGGCCAAGGAGATGGACGATCTGTGGCTGCTGGATTTCACCATTGGCTATCCTGGCGTACCCCAATCCGGCTACGGACAGGACTTTTACACGTTGCGCTCGATCTTCATGCAAGGCATCCCACCGCCGGCGATCCATCTGCATTTCACCATGACGCGCATCACGGAGGCTGTTCAGGGAGATACCAGCTCCAATGCACCCAGCGTCGCCGCCGTCTCCTCGGCAACAGTCGACACCCCGCCTCTCGGGGTCAACGAGAAGGCGGGCGAAAGCACCGAAGACGAGAGAAACGCTTTTGAGGCATGGCTTCGCAATCGATGGACGGAGAAGGATGGCCTCATGGACAGGTTTTACCAGCAGGGCGACTTTGTCGGTGGCGAATTTGCCAAGTTGGTCCAATCGGGCAAGGCGGTGGATGCCAAAGAGTCGTATGGCAAGTTCGCCGTGCTCAAGGCGGAGTTGCGGAATCTGCGCGAGATCGGCGATGCATTCGCTTGGGGTGTGGCACCCGTCGCGCTGTGGTACGCTTGGAAGACCTACCGCGCTTTCTTCTAGACACACAGATAATACATTGCTAGAGAAAGGGTATATTGCGAGAGAGAGACTAGAGGAGAGAGTGTGGAACATCGACAAAGCCCTCAATGATGCGTCGGGCAGTGCGAAAGTAGACGATTGATTCGGGGATGCTTATGAATCCTTGAGACAGCTCGGTCTGGGTGGCGGGGCGGACTTTGACGCTTGCTTCCGAGACACCGGCTGGTTGACCTACGCGGATGGACACGATGCCGTCTTGCTCACCTTTCGCGCGGTTTCCAGCCTGGACGGTCTGTTCGATGGTCGATTGTGGGAATGCCCGACCGGCAGCGAGCGCGGACAGACACGTGGCGGGAACCGTCCGATGCAGGTTGCCCACGCTCACCGCGCGTATTAACACATCCATCTCTTGCGCTGAAACGCTAGATCCGCCCGTGGTCGTGTAGCCCGAAACGGGCGTCGGGTGGACAATGCAGATCTTGGGCGCTGACGGACTGAGCGTTTTCTGGAGAAACGGCGTCAGCGCTGCAGACGCGGTACGAAGTTGATCGAGCAGCGTCATGAGTGGGATGTCTGCATCGAGGTCGGATGGTGAGAGTGATGCAAGCTGCGACGGATCTAGGACGGCGGAGAGGGAGGAAGAGGAGATAAAGATCGTTGGGAGACCAGCGTTGATGATCGTGACCGGGTAGGGGGTGTTGTTGACGGAGACGGTGTCGAGCTGGTTGCCCGTCGGAAGAAGGGAAGAAGTGTCGAGGGGCGTCTCGATGAGGATTCCAGGTGCTGTGCCCGGCACACCTGAGATTGACACATCGCCTTCGAGGTCCGGATACCACCCCATTTCGTGGAGAGTGACGGGCACGTTAGCCCTCACGATCTGACCCGAGCATGTCACGAGCAGTCGCGCTGGGAAGGCAAAGCTGTCCCCAACGTGTGCTGGTCGCCCTTTAGCCTGCTCGAAAACATCCGCTATCCTCTCCTGCCTCACATGCGGCTGGTGCAGCCCAAACAGCGCTACGGCAGAAACGAGGTTGCCACACGTACTCGTCCAGTCAATCTCGGTTCCCTTCTCCACAGGCACCTGGCCGAAGCGATAGACCAGATCCCATCCCTTCTCCTTGTCCGCTGCCAACGCTTCGTCGTCGGCGAAATCTACGCCGTCTGCAAAACCGATCTTGGCGTCGCGCAGTCGAGCAGCGAGTTGGGCGTCTGGAGGGCCGACAATGGCTGTTTTGGATAGAGAGCTGATGCCTCCTCCGAGACCGTCGATTTGCCGTTTGTCAGGGTCGGGTGAGCCCATGCCACGACAGATGATGCGGTCCCGCGTGGCATGGTTGAACGAAGCGAGGGTGGAGGTGGACCATAGAAGTCCTTTGGATGTGCCGCCGCGGTAGAAGGAGCAGGGGAGGCGGAGGCCGCCGGGTAATGTCGTTCGGAGGATCGCGGAGGGTCGCATCGTCGTCCTATCTTGGAGAGGCTGTTCGGGAAGAGATAGGCAGTCGAGATGGATGACTCTTGTCGGATGGCCTGCGTCGGTGGTGCCGACGAGTCGAGGAGGAGGATGAGCGGAGAAGCCCGGCAAGGCTGTCACAGAAGATTGCCGTGAACCCTGAATGGAGGATTTCTCGGACTTCGGTCTTGTGCTCCCGCCCGTGCGAGTGTAACACAGACTTGAGACTGAATCACCTGTCAAGTCACGCCGATTGCACCTGATCAATGGATGCCTTCAGGGTCCCATCCAGCTCGGCAACGTGTTGTTGGCCCCATCCAGAAGCGCTGATCGCCGTATCTTGAGCACGAGGAACGCCGGTGGGCCCTGTTGGTTTCTTGAATTTGGAGATCCGATGATCGTCGAAACGCGTCGAGTTTTTCTCTGTCTCGTGGCAGTGCGCCTCGACAGGAAGAATCAGTTCCCCACGGCGAGGCAGCAGCCAGTCAGCCAGTCAGCCAGTCAGTCAGCCGCCCGTCATGCACATCCAAGTCGACGGAAATCCACGTCCCGAGTTCTTCTTGCATCGACTGCTCCCGAGTGTCGGTCTGCATTGTCCATCCGTGTCGACATCGATCTTCTTTCTTGCTTCCCAACCATCACCCGCATTGCTTAACTCGACAACATGCCTTCTCAGAAGCCTAGGATCCTCATCCCCGGTGGTGCCGGCTACATTGGCTCGCACGTCGCCCTCGTCACCCTCCTCACCCGCAAATACCGTGTCACGGGTAAGTAGCTTCTGATTGCGACGACGCAGGTACACGACAGCAGCTGACACTGTTTGCTTTTGCAATGCTACCCTTCAGTCCTCGACAACTACCACAATGCCTTCCCCACTGCTGTGAAGCGTCTCGAGCAGATTGCCATTGACGAGCTCCCCGAGGGTGCCTCGCAGCAGGACAAGGACGACTGCAAGGTCGACGTCTTCAAGGGGGACCTGCGCATCAAGGACGACGTCAACAAGGTCTTTGAGAGCTACAAGGGCGAAGACAAGATCTGGGGTGTCATCCTCTGTGCCGCTCTCAAGGCGGTGGGCGAGTCCTCCGAGATCCCCATCGACTACTACGATGTCAACGTCGGCGGCCTGGTCAACCTGCTCAAGGCCATGCAGGACAACGGCTGCAACCGTCTGGTCTACTCTTCGTCTGCTACCGTCTACGGCACGCCTCCCAAGGTGCCCATCCCCGAGTCGACGCGCCTTGCGCCCGAGTCGGTCTACGGCCGAACCAAGTGGATGAGCGAGATCATCATCCGCGATGTCTGCGATGCCTACCCCGAGTTCCGCGCCATCGGTCTGCGATACTTCAACCCTGCTGGTGCGCACAAGTCGGGCAAGATCGGCGAGGACCCTCGCGGCAAGCCCGGCAACCTTTTGCCCTTGCTCGCCCAGATGGCCGTCGGCAAGTACCGCGAGGGGGGCCTCAAGGTGTTTGGCAACGACTACCCCACGCCGGACGGAACGTGCGTTCGCGACTACATCCACATTGAGGATCTCGCCGGTGGCCACGTCAACGCTGTGGATGCGCTCGACCGCGACGAGATCTTTGCCGAGGGCAAGACCGAGACCAAGGGCAAGTACCGCGCGTTCAACCTAGGCAAGGGCGTCGGCATGTCGGTGCTCAACATGGTCGAGGCGATGAAGAAGGTGTCGGGCTACGAGTTTCCTTACACCATCGAGGGTCGACGAACGGGCGACGTGCCGGATCTTACCGCCGACCCCACGCTGGCAGAGAAGGAGCTCGGCTTCAAGGCCACCCGCGACCTGGATGCTATGGCCGATGACTTGTGGCGATGGCAGAGCAACAACCCCAAGGGCTACGGCGAGCAGTAGGATCGGCCTAGACTGGCTGTAATGCGGACAGACGCTCGCAGGGATGGCAGTGCTCAAAAGCATGCCCAAGTGTACATAAGCTTGTATGATCGCAAACAGAAACAAGAAGCGCATAGAGACCAAAAGCAGCACACTCATGTTGTCGGCTCAATGGCTTGCATACTGGCTGCCATACAATGAGGCGAGGAAACAGCCCGCTGCACACTCCTGTGAGAGAGAAGCTGTCGAGATCAAAGCCGTACGTCTCAAGACGATTTGGCACCGATTGGGCAGCACGTGGCTTTGTGACGCGTTTGGTCATCCAGCGTGTGCCGGCAGCCTTGAGAATTTCTTGTTGTGGAGGCTGAGCCTCAAAAAAGGGGCTCAGCAGGGCGCAGTCTGCATTTCACCGCAAGGCCGCTAAAAAAGTGTTGGTCTCGACTAAGGAGAAAAGGGGCTCAATGAAAAGTGTCACTTTGTCAAGCGCCTCCTCCTCGCTCCATGCCTGGCTATGAATGCGCTTTGCCTCTTCTCCCTTCCTTGCGTTCCCCCACCATCCCGATCCGTGAAGCACTCTCCCACCGCTTTGTGTCAAAGGTGGGAGTTTCGAGGTCGAGCTTGTCCTTGTTTCATCAAGGTTGACAGCCCCACTCTGTTGAGCCATCATCTAGCTGTTCCTTCCTCCGTCTCTGCTGTCCACCCGCATCTGCCTCCTCAGAGGGTACATATAGGGCTCTCATACAATCTTGCACAGAAACTCGAGTCCCACACGACCACTCGCCGAATCGCATTGACCAGGTGATCCAATGTCGACCCCAGCCCTCGCCTCGCCAACCGTAAATGCCCCCTCTCCAAGCCGTCTAGGTTTCTGTCAGCGCTGCGGAGACCCCATCTCTGGCAAAGTCCGCTGCAGCAAGTGTAGCGGCACCAGCAAGGAGGCCTCTCTACGCTCTACCAAAGCGTTTCCAACCGCTAACAAGCCGGATCCCTGGGCCCATCGCTATGTTCACGGCGACTCGAGCTTGCAATCTGCCTCTGGCGCCGATCAAGAGGACGACGAGTACACCCACGATCGGCCACCTCCTCGCTCTCCAAAGCGGTCCAGCTACGGACCTGCTCTCGGCTTCGGCATGCCCTCCTGCATCTCGCGCGACCTTCGCACCAGCACATCCTCTAGATCTGGATTTGGTCTAGACCCAAACGCTTCCGTCAGCTCAGTCGACATCAGCTCGTCGAACCTAAACCTTCCGTTGACAGAGCCTCTATCTCGACGGCCCAGTCAGGACTACTCGGCTCCCATCGTCAAGGGCTCCGATGGCGTCCTCTCGAAAGTATGTGGCTCGCTGGTCGAGCCCTCCGAGAGTCGCAATCGATGGGCCTGCGCCGACTGCGCCGCCGTCTTCGCACGTGACTCCACCCTCTACGCAGCGCCTCCTTCCCATCAAAGTCAGGACTCATCCTACTACTGCCGTGATTGCTATGCTAAACGATACAGCCTTGGCGGCTGCCGTGCATGCGGCCGTGACGTGCTTGGCTCGACAAAGGAATACGGCAAATACGTCAAGGCTTCCAGTGGCATCTGGCATGGCAAATGCTGGAAGTGCACGTCTTGTTTTAAGGGTGGCGCGGACGGAGTGGATATCTTGGTTGGAATGGATGGCAATCCCACCTGCGAGGGCTGCTTCGACCGTCCTCGGCGTGCTCCCTCTGCAGAGCCTCCTGTCGCTCGTAACGATCCCGACGACAGCCGCCTCCCTGACATGCGCCGTGTCACGCGCATCGGTGCTACACGCAACGGACCCATGGGCGCGACCATCGCCGAGCTTACCAAGAAGCTGGGCCAGCAGTCGGTCTCGTCTGCTCCTCGCATTCCGTTCTCTAGCCGATCGAACTCCAACACATCCCTACCTCAGTCTACATCCTCGCTTAGCGCAGCCGATCCGCGCCGGTCGCCAGTCAAGAGCCAGTATATTGTCCCGACCCCCATGCCCGCTTCACCGGGCAAGGCTCCAAGCATGACCCGGTCGGGAAGTCTCACCGGAAGCCCCCCGAAGCCACGTCCTCTTACTGCGCAGTTCAGGGACGGTCTGAACCTGGCCGCGTTCAAGCCCTCCTTCGCCTCAAATACCGAGAGCACTGGCCTCACTCGCAGAGACTCACGCAGCCGCAGCGTCAGTCCGATCAAGAGGCCCGAATGGAGATCCAGCACCGCTGCATTCAAGCAGCAATCCATATTGGATCGAACCGCGAGCGTCGAAAGCGGATCATCGACCACACGAGTTGGATCAAAGGTTCCGGGCAGTCCGTCACTGCATCCCATCATCGCCTCAAGCAATCGGCTACGTGTGGCGACCACAGATGCGGGTCGTCCTCGCACTTCGGGCGGCTTCATCCGTCCCCACAATGATCCCTTCTCCGGCAAGAAGGTCGAGCGGCAAAACATCCTTCAAGGTGAGAAGGCTGGTCTGGCCGAATCTAGAGAGCCGTCAGATGGCAGCCTTCCGTCTCCCCTCGAGCCAGCTGAGGGGACGGTCCAATGTGCCGCCTGCCACCTTCTCCCCTTCGAGAAGCCTGGTTCCATCGAAGCACAGGAAGTCGTCATGGTGACGCTGGCGGACCAGGTCCACCTCCACGCCGACTGCTTCCGCTGCTCGATCTGCCACGACCTCATCGATGGCACCAAGACCTTTGTCAGGCTTCAGGACGACCTTGCGCATCCGGCACTGGCAGATGGGCTGCCTGCCTACGCACATCCGCGCTGCTCTCCGACCATCCAGCTCAAGACGGTCCCCGCGCAGGTTGACAACAAGGGTACGCCAAGCGGAGGGCAGAAGAGCTACCGAACGAGTCTCGATCCTGCCAATGCAATTGTTGTGAGTCGCGATGGCAGCTTGAGGAGCCACGCGACGCATCAGAGGGAGCTCAAGCCGAGTCCGGCGCCGTCGCCTGCAACGTCCATGCGGGAGCGAAATGAGGCTGATCGACCGTCAATCTTGCCTTCCGCGACTCTGTCCCGGCCCAGTGCCATGATCAAGACATCATCCAAAGACAGCGCGAGTCCAGCGCCATCGTCGCTCACCAAGCCCAGCGCTCCCACGACAACATCGACAGCTCGACGCTTCCAACCCACCGCAGGCGCCGCCCCACCCACCCAATCGACCATCCTCACCCCCTCGACTGGCCGCCCGGCCAACCCGGCAGCCGGCATCTTCTCCCGCATCTCGGCGCTCTCCTCTGCCAATCCGGCCCTCCTCGCCCCTGTTTCGGGAGGGAAGTTCGGCGGCATGCACACGTGCGCCTTCTGCGGCCTCACCGTCTCCTCCCTCGAAGCCGTCCTCGGCCCTCGAGGTACTCAGTGGCACAGGAGCTGTCTGATCTGTCGCGCCCCACCACAGAAGGCTGCGAAGGAAGGACTGTATGAGTGGAGGAAGCCAAAGCCAACGGTCTGCGGGAAGCGGTTGGATAGCGGGGCCAAGGTCAATGGTGACGGTGAGGTCAGGTGTCGGGAGTGCTACGATCGCGAGAGCGGGGCGTTCAAAGTCAAGGTGTAGTGAAGCTTCTCATGTCATGAACGTAACGATAGTAGTTCACATATGTTCACACTGGGGAGGCACCGTCTGAAGAGCGTGTCATTGCTAGGGGACTGAACGATCACAGCAACAAACGAGAAAAGTGTGGACAAAGATGACGGATCATCGGACGACCGTGCCAACGTCTAACAGTAGACGCGGTCTTTTTGGAGCGTCGACGCTTAGTCGAAGAGACCGAAGCCCATGTCGTCGTCGGACTCCTCCTTCTCCTCCTCCTCCTCCTTCTCGGCGGCGGGGGCGGCACCGGCGTCGGCGGCGGCAGCGACGGGGGCGGCGGCGGCGAAGGCCTCGGGGTTGGCGAGGTACTCCTTGGCCTTCTTGCTGCCCTCGAACTCGTAGTCGGTGGCGAGCGAGACGGCGATGAGGTTCTTGTAGGCGTTGACGAGCGAGTGCATGACGCTGGCGATGGTAGGGTAGTTGAGCGCAAGGGAGATGCAGGCGACCTGCTTGATACCCAGCACGAAGCGGTCGACCAGCTCGTCCTCGGAGACGTCGAGGACCGACGACTCGAAGCACTGACCCTGGTCGTAGATCTGCACCACCGTCATACCGTACGTGAAGGGCGAGATGTTGAGCATGTTCAACAGCGTTGCCTCGGAAGTACCCACACGGTTACCCGCATCAACAACCTTGACGTCGGAAACAATCTCGATGGTACCACGAGCAATCTTGGTAGGAACACCAAGAGCCTGGAAGAACGACGTCTTACCCGGCTCCATACCCGTGTTACCGGCCTTGACAAAGATGTCAGCCGGAGCATAGGCACCGGCACGAGCAGGCGCAGCCACTCGGTTGGTCAGGATCTGATCCCGCACATCCTTAAGATCGCCACTGGTGAAGACGAAACCGATGTTGCCCTTGAGGTGAGGCAGCAGACGCTCGTAATCGGGGTGGTCACCGATGAGCATTCGCAGAGCTCGACGAGCCATCGTGTTCTTGCCCATCAGAACAACTCCCTTACCGCGCAGAGACTGACGGATCTGGTGCATCTGCTGCGACGAGACGTTGTCAATGTTGACAATGAAGATCGAAGGGTACTTCTCGAGCAGCTCGGTGAGCTTCTCGAACCAAGCCTCCTTGGTAGCGCGAGGCATTCCACCCATTTTGGCGAATTGACTGAAGTTGGTGGGGAGAAAGGGTGTGGTGTGTGTGTGTGTGTGGTGAAGAAGAGTTCGGCCTACCTATCACCTCAGAGAGTGGATTGAAAGGAAGTTTAAAGGTCGAACGACGGTGGATGGTGAGGAGGGGAAGGGAGGATCGTGACGAGCGGATTTCGAGGTCGGGCCTGGCAGGCCAGACGACCGCAACCATGGCTTCTCGCCTGAGAATTTCTCGAATTTCTGATAAGAGCCGTCTGCTGCCCCGTTCTTCCAGCGAAAACCACCAAATTGCTGCGGCAAGTCCTGCCTGCAGAGAAGAGGTCTCTCGGATCCGAAAACAGCGATTCATATTTTTGAAGTGTTACATCGTCAGCTCGAGGGTCTGCCGAATCCCGAGATCTTTTGGCGACCCTCGAGAAAGTGTCAGACCATGCGAGCAGGTGTGTGTGCCTCCAGGCTGATCACAGCATACATATCCAGACATTCCTCGCTTTGCTTCGCACCTTTCATCACATTCAGCATCCCCACAGTCGGGTACGACCAGCACCGAACGACACACTATCAACAGATGTCGCGATAGTACGGAGCACAGCAACACATTCACCAGCACACGTGCGCTGCCCAAGGAGAAGCTGGCTCCGCCCTGCAACGGCAGCAGTCCGAGGCGCGTCTTGACTCTGTGCGGCGATCCTGCCGGCAGCAAGAGTGATGCCAGGGCATGTTCTTCAGCACCGCCTTTCAGTCGCTGCGCCACTCGGCAGCGCGGTCGCGGGCATACGGTCAAGCGTCGAGACTTGCTTCGAGCTCGAGACCAGGCCATAGCGAAAGCACACACGGCTCAGCATCGCGCCAGTGGCATGCTCCTCACGGAAGCCTTGTCTCTGGCGAAGCTGGGCCCTCGCGCTGCTTCTGCTCATCGCACCGACCCGCAAAGGCGTCAGAGCTGCCCCTGGAGGACCTCCGATACGAGAGCTCTCTCGACCCCTACCACCATGACCAGCCCCAGACCTCTGCCGACTTCTGGCATCCCAGCGACGCTTCAAGACCGCGACCGCAGTCGAGAAGACAAGCCAGCAAAGATCATACTCTACAACCATCACCGTCAATACGAGCATTGTACGAGCATCGCAACCGACCCCTGCTCATCGAAACCTCGCCCCCCGACTTCTTCACTTCATCCAAACCACAAAATGCACGCCTTGATCCCGCTCAAGCCGAATCACCACCAATTGTCAATCAGCATCCAGCTCGACCAGCTTTGCCTCCCACCTACATCAAATCGCTGCAACCGCATCAAAGGGAAGCTATCGAGAGTCGCATTCGTCTGCTCGTACAGTCTGGCGAGCGGTCTATGTCAGCTTTGTGCGCCGAGTTCGGCAAGGTCAACTCCTCAGAGAGGGAGCAGATCTGCTGCCACGTCTTGTCACAATGCGTCAAAGAGTCTCGAGATGCTCGACTCGTATGGGACATCTACCGCTCTTGGAAGCCGACAAAGCTCGTGGACAACTCCGACTCTGGACCATCACGATCCACGATCCGTCGCATGCAGGAAGGAACGCTTTACAAATGTGTCACACACCTTCAGACTGCGGGTCTGACACGGCAAGCAGCGACCGTAATCGGCGACGGTCGTCTGAGGCCTTCACAATCTCGGTATCTCTTGGAACGTCTAATCTTCGATATCAAGCTGCCCTCGACACCGACAACAGTACAGCCATTCTCCGACGCTATCGAAGGTTCATCGCCTTCATCGACCTCAGTCGACATCGTACAACCATCGTCGACTTCCTCTCCGGTGTCTGACGTCCGACTCACAGTCCGTGCGATGGGCGACGCCATGATCAGCCTGACCGCAGACGGTGTTTCGTTCAAGCGCAAGGTGGTCAATCGCATGTTCAAGCTGCTGTGCTTGACGAAAGCGGGCAATCGTATCGTCCGCCTCTTGCGGACGGCTCAAAGGCGCGCACAGATCGATCTGTCGAGCTCAGATGCGAGCAATGGACTACGGACGGCGGGAGGCTTCTCTCGCCTCCGCGCGCAAGAGATCAAGCCACCGCAAGTGGTCTCGACCAAAGTCATGGAGGATTCGCTGTCTCTGCTTTGTGCACAAGACTTGGCTGGCGCAAGAACTGCCTTCGAGCTGCTCAGTGTTCTGGATGCGTCGCAGCGCACGTCAGCGATGTACGACACTCTGATGGGCATGTTCGCCAACGCTCCCTCCCAACCGGCGCCGCTGTCAATCCTCGACTCGAATGAGCCCAGCCTCGGCTTCAGATCGACCGACGAGCAGCTCTGGCACGACATCTGCACGATCCCTCATCTCGGCGGACCGACGCTACGCACCATGTCGGCGCGCATCATCTGCCACGCCCGCAACCGCCGGCTCGACCTGATCCAGTCCGACCTCGACTTTGTACGCACCACACGACTCGGCACGATCCACGACCTCACCGAGACCGCCCGCCTCAGCATCGTCCGCTGCTGCATCGAACGAGGTTCGCTGCTCACGGGCTTCCGGTACACCTCGATCCTGCTTAGCGCGGTTATGGAGGATAAGCGAGCGCAGAGTAGGATCGTCACGACGCTTCTCAAGGCCGCGCAGAGCATTCGTATCCCACCCTCTGTTGCCCCCGTTGCCTCCGTTGCCTCTGGCATCGGAGCGAGCTCCATCCCCTCCCGCGCCCAGCTCCTCAAACGCTTCTGGCGCCATTTTTCCTCCCTCCACCGCAAGTTCCCGCACCTCCAGGTAGGGATGCAGGAGCTCAAACTGGTCATCCAGCTGCTGGATCGTCAGCAGGGGTGGATCGAAACACGAACGCTGTGGAGCATGCTCCGTGTGGTTGGGCGGCACTTTGACGAGCGGGATGCACGGTTGGTACGGGTGCTCGAAGCTTTTGTGCGGGTGTTTGAGGCTCGAGCCGAACAGGCGAGCGCAGACGAACTGAAAAAGCTCATCGCCACCCTTCAGACCATACAGACGAAGATGTAGAAACAGCAATGCAATTTTTTAGCCGCGGTTCATGGTGTTTCCCGCTCCCTTCTGGTTCTCCTCGGCAAAGCGGTCCCAATGGATATCCTTCTGTCGCTGTTCTTCCTCCGCCTCCTCGGCATCGAGTGTTCCGTCCTGTTCAGCACGCAATTGACGCGTCTCGGTGCTGGTTGGCGCATCGTAACTCGCTTGACCGCCTCCTTGGATGATGTTCCCGCGCCGTTGCTCCTCTTCGAGATACTCGTCGATCGACATGGTCGGCAGACGGTAGGAGGGCTGGAAGACCGATGCGGCCACCTCGGCGCGCGTGGAAGGCGTGATGGTGAACGGTCGGAGGACTTTGCCTGTCGGTGCGAGGAGGGGACCGCTGGTGGGGAGACCGGAGGTGGGTCGGTCGAGACGCCATTCCGATTCGGAGGTGGAAGAGGGGTTGGTGGGTTGCGGCGGTGGCATGGATCGAAGCAATTGGAGTTCTTGCGAGGACGAGGCGAGGAGGGAGGCGTTGCGCAGGACGTGTAGGTTGAGCAGCGCTAGGAGGTACTGTCGTACTGAAGCGATGCCTCCTGGTGCGGAGGTCTCGGACGTTTCGTTCTCCCCATCGTCATCATCTCCCTCGTCGTCGTCGTCCCGCTGAGAAGGGTACAGCAGCAGATCGTAAACCACATCATCCGGCGCTATGCCATTGAACTTCCGCTTCGCCCGATATGCCTCCCTGAAGGACTGCAAGTTGCTCTTCAGCGCACGCTCGAGCTTGAACGTGGCAATCTTGACCTCTCGTGTGTGCGGTGGTGCTTCGGTGCCTACCCAGCTGACATCCACGCCTGCATCGGTCAGTTCACCCTCGGGCACACTCGCCCGCGTCCACCCAACCAGCTGCTTCGTTGTTGGCGGCACCACACCTAGCGCAATCACGCGGTTGAGGAACTTTGCGGCGGCTTCTTGACTGGAGCGCAACCGCTGCTTCCGCGCTGCATGGTCGGTGCCCGTGCGTACGCTCGTGTGCAACTCCGCCGCGAGGGAGGGGAGGAAGAGCGTGCGCAGGGACGAGGTGGAGATGTCACGAAGCGCGTCGTTGGAGGAGATGACGCCGATCGAGTCGGATATCTGCTGTGCCCGGGTAAGGAGGGAGAGTGTTGCGACGGCTGGGTCGGTTGTGCTTGAGGAGGAGGATGAGGCGGTGGAGGAGGAGGCTGCGCGAGGGTCAAACTGCTGAGGCGGCGGTGCTGGGGGCGGATTGGACGCTTGCAGAAAGACGGTCGATATGAGATCGTTGAGTGTCTGGCCTGACATTGTTGCGAAGACCAGCTGTATGGTGAGGAGGATGGTGACGGCACAGAGAAGAAGGTTGATGGCTGAGTCGAAGGGTTGGAAGAAGTGTTGGTCTGAGAATTTCGGCAAGGAAAGGGTCTGCGAGGCTCAGGTGGAGTCGAAGTGCTTAGTCATGATTAGCTGTAGGAGCTGTCAACGGCGTTGTTTGCATAGCCGTGCCGTGCTTGCCTCGAGCTCAAACGCCGGTTCTCGTGCTACAGTAGCAAGGCAGCGGATGGGCAGAAAGTCGGCCTCTGCACCTTCCGGAAGCACACAGTCAGCAGCGGAGGCATATGCCCGTGCGAGCGCTAGACTAGCGGTTGCTTCATTCGCGTGACACCTCCCCAACCGTCGGCTTCGTATATTAACGCCCTCCATCAACCTTCCCAACTCACACTCTCCCCCTCCCGACCACCAACAACCCCGTCCTCCTAACTGTCGAACAACACATACCATACATACCCCGTTCAAGAATAGCTTCAACATGCCGATCCCAACTATCTGTCTCCCCTCCGGCGTAGAGCTGCCCCGCCTCGCCTTCGGCACCGGCACCGCTCTCTACAAGTCCGACGCCAGCAAGCAGGTCACCATGGCGCTCGAAGCTGGATTCAGGTTCATCGATAATGCTGAGGTGTACGAAAACGAGACTTATGCCGGCGAAGGCATCGCATCCTTCCTCAAAACGTCCGGTCTCAAGCGCTCCGATCTCTACATCCTGACCAAGGTTGGCAGCGATGGCATGAAGGACCTGCAGTCCGCGGTCAAGGTTGAGATGCAAAAGCTCAAGGTAGACTACCTCGACTCGTACCTGCTCCACTTCCCTCCTCGCGGCAAGGACGGTCTGCCATCCAATGTCGACGCATGGAAGGAGCTGGAGGCGATCAAGAAGGCGGGTCTCACCAAGAGCATCGGTGTCAGCAACTGGCTTGCCAGTGACATTCAGCAGCTCCTCGACGCAGGTCTGTCCGTGCCTGACATCAACCAGATCGAGTTCCACCCCTACTGCTATTCCCACCAGGAGTACACCAAGCTCCTCGCGCTCCAGAAGAAGCACGGCATTGTGACGATGACCTACTCAGCCCTGGCACCGTTCTACAAGTCCGCCCTGCCAGAAGACGGACCGCTCAACAAGGCGCTGACTTCGATCGCGGGCAAGAACGACAAGAGGACCCCTGCCAACGTCCTCCTCCGCTGGGCTCTGCAGAGGTCCGAGGGAATCATCACCACGACGACCAACAAGGAGTCGCGCGCAAAGGAGTACCTCGACCAGGTGGACTCGGGCAATGACCAAGAGCTCAAGCTCAGCGAGGACGAGCTGAAGCAGATCGACGAGGCAGGCAAGGAGCATGGTCCGGAGAAGTTCTACATGGCTCCGTTCCTCAACCCTTGATTCAACTTTGTCAGTGCCAGGACACGTATCAAAGCTCTTCTTCTTTCCAATGACGCTGTGAGCAAACGACGCTGTGATTCATGTGTGCCCGAGAAGGTGTCCTGGGCGGCCATACGAGAAGAGCATTGCGAGCACATTATGATTGTTATACGTTAAAGTAGCAGGGTATGGTTCTTCGCAACGGTCCGTGCATAGCAAGCCCATTTTTGATGTACTGTGTCTGAAGTCGACATAACATAACTCGAAAAATTCGTGATCGCATCTCAAACGGAGCCGAAGCGCGCTGCTAAGAATTCGAGGTTGCTTGTCGCTTTCCACATTTCGACACCTTCTCGACATCCTCATCATCATCATTGATCGCCGAGACCGACAAAACGCTCCCACCAACTCGAACGGCTCGATCCACCTCCAGGCTTACCCCAAGGCCTGAAGAAGACGCAGCAAGAAAAGCGCAATACCTCCATAGCATCTCACAATGGCTGTAAGTTCTCAGCAGATAAGCAAGATTGTTGGTTAGACGTCGATGCCGTAGCAAGAGAAGCTGATCGTGTACGTTTGCCTTGCTCTCTTCCTGATCTCTCCTCGGACGCTTTGACATCCATTATGACCTTCGCACGCTTCGCATGTGCTCTATCTGGATACCGATCTGCAACGCCGACTCACGGCCATCAACCTGGATCGTACGAATTGCCATGGATCTGCACCTTCTGCCCGCTCCGTTTCGGCACCATCATCTGCTCATCTATCCCACACGCATTGCATCGCCTACTCCAGTCCGGATTCAGCTTCAAAGGCGGTCGACCGCGCTGCTTCGCCTTTTGGCAGGAGTTCCAGAAATGCTACGCATCCGCCGATACACCCTCGGACTGCATCGCGGCCAAGGAGGATTACCTCGAGTGTCTGCACCACACCAAGGAGATTGCGCGCGCCAAGGAGATCAAGGATCACTGGCTCCAGCGTCAGGCGAAAGAGGCCCACGCCGCCCGGGAGAAGGGCGAGGTCAGAGCAACCAGCAGCATCATGGATCTGGGGCTCATCAACGATGCCGGTAAGGATAAGGGGGATGGGGGCAAAAGCAGCGGCGAAGAGTCGTCGTAGTCGCACTTTTTAGTGGAGAATACGACAAGTTTGCATACAGACGCGGACGGTGTGAAACGTCGTGCCCTCAAAAAGCAGGCGCTGAGAGACACACTTTGCGACGAAAGAAACAGCAGATGACATTGATCCCGAATCGTTTACAAGCGACTATCAACAACCCAGATACGACGAATCGTAGCGGTACCCACCCGTGGAAAGACTCGGTGGCAGGTCGTCCTCTTTCATCCCGAAGGTGCGACTTGGCTTGGGACCCAGCGTCAATTCCAACGTCGCTCCCTCGGCAAAGACGCTGTGACATAACCAAGTCTTGGTGTACGGCTTACCATCCAACCTCGCCTCGACAATGTACTTGTTCTTCTTCGCACCGTCGAAACCCCTGGTCGTGAGACGGAAGATCTTGCCCGTCATCTGGTTGGTGATGGCAAAGGCGCTCAACAATGGCGTGCTGAGCAGATACACGCCCGTCCCGGCAACCGGATAGAACCCGAAATGCGACCAGACGACAAAACTTCCCATGGCGCCAATGTCATCGTTGCCCGGCAAACCCGTCTTGGTCGTATCGAACTTGCTCCTGATGATGCTCACGACCTGGTCCACCGTGTGAGAATAGCCGCCGATCGCAAAGTTGGCCGAATAGAGCGCAAGGAACGCCGGCTCGTTGCCGATATCCGCGTATTCGTTCTTCCACATGTGATCGTATCGTTGCACGAAACGTTTGTGCCCGCCCATCAATTCCACTAGCTTCGCTGCGTCTTGAGGCGCGAAATACGAGTATTGCCAGGCCGACGCTTCGTAAAACTCACCGCCGCCGATGTTGAGGAAACAAGAGAGCGGTTCCAGTGCGGAAGAGCAGCGTTTGGGATCCTGGTAGACCCAGGTGCCGTTCTCGTCGCGCGGTTGGAGGAAGCCCGAAAAGCCGTCCGAGACAATGTCGGGATTCCACAGATTGAACGTGTCGTCGGTGAGTCGACGGTAGGTGTCGTAGAGCTCTCGGCGTCGCAGACCGGCCGCAACGAGGGCGATGCTAAAATCGTTGAAGGCGTACTCGACCGTTCGGGACGCGCTGCGACCTGGAACGGAGCCTAGAACCAGCGCACCCCCGGAAGGGCCGGTGGGAACGTATCCGAGTTTGGCACGCGCCGCAATGCCTCCTCTGCCCACTTGGCCCCACGAGACCGGCTCGTCCTGGGCATCCTTGAGCATGGCTTGGAGCGCATCCTCCCAGAAGGCGGTGTCGTTGGCGAGGATGCCTTTGACGTACGAGTCGCTGAGCATCATCTCGGCATTGCTACCCCCCTGGGTCCAGCCTTGGTCGGTGGACATCCTGCAGTCCGGCAACCACCCTTCGTGCTTCTGGATTTCGACGACGGCTTGGAGCACTTCGGCCTGCACCTTGGGCGCAAGCAGCACCCAAAGGGGATGCACGGTGCGTGCGCTATCCCAGATGCAGTAGAGCGAGTCGTAGGACGGCTTGGTGGTCTGGAAGCGAGGGTTGTCGCCTGTAACATTGTTCGGAGAGAGGAAGGAGCGGTAGAGGGACGAATAGAAGAGGGTGAGGTCGGCATGGGTGACGCCCTCTTGGGAAATCCAGAGTGTATCGCCGAGGAGATGGTTCCATTTCGAGCGGCTCTGTTGGACGACCGAGTCAAAGTTGCCTTTGACGTGGAAATTGGGAAGCTCCGACTCGGCGTACTTGCAGGCAGCAGCCGTGGAGGTCCAACTGATACCCATGCGGACAGGAAGAACGCCGTTGAGGGTGGCACCCTTGAGCGTATCTCGATCCACAGTGAGGACGATGCCGCCTGCGACTTGAATGCCTTCGATGCTGGTCATCTTGGGTTTCAGATCCCTGCGAAGGTAGATATCGAAGGAGCTAGCGTAGGGTACATCGAGACAGGAGTAGACGGTAAAGTTGCCGACGCCAAAGGAGGGCAAGAACAAGGCGCTGGTCTCGACGCGAGTGACTGGAACCGCAGATGCACTGCCCGCGGGTGGTGGGAGGGTGAAATTCGATGTGGTGAGGGTGTTGTTGACGTTTCGACCACCGCTATAGCGAAGATCGGAGATGTGGTCAAATAAGAGGATAGCGCGCTTCTCCTGGACTACTGATGGAGGGTCAGCTGCGACCTCGGGTCTGGATGGCGATCCTGGGTAGACTGGCACCGAGGGTTGGCGTAGGACTGGCGAATAGTCAAAGGTATACATGGCGGCGCGGTCAGTGGAAGAGAACTGGATCCCAATGCCGTTCTGCAGCTTGAAGCTGAAACGACCCGGGGAGCTCGATACGGATTCGAACGAGATGTTGGTGGCTCTACCATCTGTGGCCCATTTGCATTCGGATGCTGCCTCGTTGTTGGCGAGCTGGCAGTACTGAGGCAGAAGCGAGGACATGCCGAGCGAGGGATATCCTCCGGTTCCGTCGTCGTGCAAGGCGCTGACGCCACGGATGGGAGAGACGCCATCGGGCACAAAGCCAGCTTGGTTGTTGCCCACGATTGAGTCGAGTCCAGGCTTGACACTGCCAAAGGGTGTGGAGGGACCAGCGAAGACATTGCCGCCTTTGAGTGTGCCTATCAACGTGTCGACGTATTGCGACGGATCCACGTTTGGAACTGGAGCGCGCAGAATCTCGCTGGCTTGGTCTGAGCTCATGAGCCCATCGAGATGAGAGAAAGAGTTGTCGAAGCCAAGGTGGCTTTGTGATGCGCCCAGGATGCTGTCGAGATAAGGTGCGGCATCCTTGTACTGAGATGCCAGATAGAGGCATGTGCAGATGAAAGCCGTGGCGAGCAAGACGAATGTCCTACGCCCGAGTGCTAGCCTGAGACGGGGCATGTTGCAGAGCGCAGCGCCGATTCATCAAGGATGACGGTGTCGACGAGAGTCAAGTGCTATCGCTCCCCCCCTAAATGCAGGGTCTCTGTCCGACGAGTCTTGAATCCAAAAGCTTCCCGCACTTGGCGGAGCGGGAATAATGTCAAAGGACCCTGACGCCGATTTTCGCGCGACGTGATCATGTTAAGTCGGCCAAAAATGCGGACGTCATATGACGCCAAAGCAGACGCGTTTCTGGCAGAGACTCTCAGACATTCACATGCTCGGCACAGTCAAGCTCATCCGGGCTGAGTTCAAGGGTCTCAGACAGCTTCGACTGCATATACCCTCACGACCAGCACCATCCATCTCCTCCTCCTCCTCCTTGCTTTTCTCAGCAATCATGCCCGTCAACGTCTGAACATTCGCAATATACCCATCTCAGCACCATGTCATACCAGCAGCAATCAAGATCCAGCCGAGGATCCTCCGACCTCAATACGCGATACCAGCGCGTCTCCTCTCATCAGCAACAACAGCAACAACAGCAACAGCAACAACGTCAAAGACCACAGACGCAGAGAGTGTATTCAGCGACGACGCCAACATGGACTTCGCAACCGGTCCCTGAGCCACCGCTGCTTCCGCCCTTGGTCGACCTGGCCAACTGGATCGCAACGCTGCCACCCATCCAAGAATGGCCCACCCTGCTCATTGATCGCCTGCTGCTAGCGCCGGTCACACAGCTGCTACAAATCACGCGCGACATTCTTCTCTCACCCAAAACTCATCGTGTCGTGGTGCGTCTCGGTGTTCTTGCAACCATCTTTTGGATCGCACTTGCTGCCGCCGTGGTCAGCTACATCGGCTTCTACCGTGCTTGGGTGCCCGACGTCGGTCTTCGCAAAGAGATCTGGCTGCAGTATGGTCATGACCGACCACCTTTCGCCCATCTCGACTTTGGCACCGCTGCGTATCGACACCAGCTGGGCGAGCCGTCACCTTCTTCGTCTTCCTACAATCCATCCACCGATATCAGCGGCGAATACTTTGCTCAAGATCAAGCTTACGATGTCACGCTCGAGATCTCCGTGCCTCTCAACCAAGCCAATCTGGACCTTGGCAACTTTATGGTGGATCTCGACCTTAAGAGCAGATCCAACCGCTCCGTATTCCACGTCAGCAAGCCGACCCTGCTCACCTACTCGACTGCTCCGGTGCGAGCCGCCGACTCGATCTCGCAAATGATGTCGCGAAATCCGCCGGCGCAACAGGCTCCGGCTACCTCGCAGCTGCTCCGCATTCCGCTTCTGCGCAGAGCCGTGCTGCGACCCTCTTCCTTTGCTCCTCCGCTCTCTTCGACACCGCCTGATCCGCGAGCCGACAGGAAGGTGACGCACGGCCAAGTGAGCGTCGGCCGATCTGACCAGAACAAGTTTTGGATGTACGGCGGCAATCACAACACGCTCGCTGGCGTCCAGACTCTGCCTCACAACGGTCGCGTGGTGCCTCTGGCTGTCGGTTCGCACTCCAGTCGCGGAGAGCTGCAGACCTACGCCGCCAGTCTCCGCTTTGACGCACACCTCTCCGGGTTGAGGTTCTTTATGTACCACTTCCCACTTCTTTCTTTCATCATCTTCACCGGTCTCTTCTTGGCCCTGGAGATGGCGACGGCCCTAACATTGTGGTCGGTGGCCGCTATCTACACCAGCACCATGACGGTGGCACCCGTGTCGCTGGACACAGACGAGCACTTCCAGAATCAAAAGTCGTGGCGGCCTTCGCGTCGCAGTGATGAGGATTACGGCGTCAAGACCGAGACCGAGACAACGCCCTCGGCGGAAGACTCGGCTTGGCAGGAAAGACGGTACGAACAGAGGGACGACGAGGAAGACGAGACCGAGACCGAGACCGAGGCTCGAAGGAGGTACAAGCGCGAGCCACGCATCAAGACAGAGGGCTACGACGATGAGGATCAGGAAGGCTCTGGAGTGTCAGAAGAGGAAGAGATGCGCTTGCGATCTCTGCAGAGTCTTCAGGCGAAGGACGAAGCTGATCTGGCCGAGGCGATCCGACAGTCGAGGATGCGCGATTTGCTGGAAGCGAGACGAATGGGTGGTGCTGGGCCGAGTGGAAGCAGTGACAGAGGCATGATGCAAGGAGAATCGCTCATCGATATCGTCGACCCGACCTCGCCCATATCTCCTGAAGAGCTGTCCGAGATTCAGATGTCGAGGAGGGTGCTGGACCGACTTGACGAGGAGACAGAGGAAGATACAGATGTGGCATCGTCGCGACCTTCTCGACCATCGTCCCGCCTCGCTGCGAGAACCTCTGCGACGGCGCAAGGTGGTGGAAATGGATCGGGCGAGACAGAGTCTTGGGAGGATCTGGACGACGAGTCGGCATCTGGCGAGTCAGCAGACGCGGCCTTGAGGCAGAGGAGGAAGCCCGACGACGATGATGACGATGATGACGACGGTGGTGACGGTACAATTGGAGGATCCGAGACCTCGGGTCGCAGGACGGCGCGCTCGTTCGGTGCGACTACGACTGCCGGCGCCTCGTCCTCTACACGCACAGGCTGATGACGACGGCACTGTTCCGACAGACACAACACGATCAATGACATTTCACGATCTTACCATTCCGGACATCTATGGGTATTCTTTGTGCATGCCGAGGGCCACTACCAAGCTGAGCGCTCAACGATCAAGTTGGCGATCTTTTGCAGCCTCTTTTCGTCCTCCTCGTCGAATCCGTCGAGCGATTCGCAGTCAATGTCGAGGACACCAATGATGATGTCGTCTCCGTCGCCTCTGCCAGCCCACGACCTGTCCTTGCCGTCCGCCGCGCTCGCGGCCTGCTTCCCTGACGGCGACTGCTCCTCCAGTGCCTCCTGATGAATTCTCGCCAATCTCTCCCGCTTGATGACCAGAGGCACGACGATCTCGGACCTGCTCAACGAGTCGCAAGCGATGTGTCCCGGGTAGGCCTCCGTATCAGCCACCCGCACCACTCTTGGTGGCAACAACGCCGATGCATCAGCGCAAACACCCTTGCCAGGTACACTGTAGATGAGCTGACAGGCAGGCAGACCGTTGAAGGGGCCGAGCAGCAGCGTTGGGTGTTTCCTGTGCTTCCTCGACACAAGCTCGGATGGCAGGAGAGGCGAGAGGAGGTAGAAGCCGGCCCAATTGACGCGCTTTTCGGCCCACACGGGGTAGCGGTTCATCGAGTTGAAGATGAGCGAGGCCGCATTGGAGAGCGAGCTGATCCAGTCGGTGCCTGGGTCGACGAGGCCGGAGAGGGAGGACTCGAGGTGGTCGTAAAAGTCGGTCTTGGAGACGACGTATGACGGAAGCGCGGCTGCGTCTGCGTGGACCATCTTGAATCGATCTGCTCTGTGCTTGTGGTGATGGTGAGCAAGAAGAAGGAAGACGCAATCACAGGAGGGACATGAATGAGTCAACCCTTGCTCGGATAGAAAGCCGGAAGAAAGTGTGTGGAGAGCAACACAAAAATCCCACGTTGAGCTCCTGCGGCTGCAAGAAGAAAGATCAATCACGCCATCGTCCTTTGGGATTTCTTCTTGCTCAGGTGGGCGAGGATGAGTCCATAGCCGATTCCCGGATGTTGAACATCGTACACCGCTCGTCGTTGATCACCTTTCGACGGCAATCAACACCAGCTGACTTGACGTACGTGATGACAGGACGCGCACGAGCTGTATGAATGCTCTCGAGCTGGCCCGGAAGAAATCAATAGCAGACTGAGGGGAGAAGAGCACCATCGGGCATTCCTTGAGCATGCCCAGTCAGCACCTTCGGAAATAGCTCGTCGAAACTGCGCATGGACGCGAGACCCTGACTTGCTCCTCCTTCCGATCCTCTTCCATCACCTCGTCAATCGACCATCCTGGAAAACTATGTCGCGGTCATCACAACGCCTCTTGGCGTCAATACGATCGCTGGCATCCTCGTCATCTTCGCCCGTGCAGAGAAGCGCACCAGCTGTGTCCGCGGCAATCTATTCGAGGACGTCCTTTCACTCCTCGGCTGCGTCCTCGGCCTCCAACCTTGCCAAGCCCGAATTCTCTTGCGTAGACGCAAACGAGCGAAGAGGTCAGAAATTGCAGCGGCTAGCAGAGCAGGCGAAAGCAACATCGTGTTCGGCGGCCCGCAACGAGCCTCCAGTAGCGTTCCCATGCGTAGACGCCAACGAGGCAAGAGAGGACCGCTTGCGCGCACAGCTCTCGTCGCCGCAGCTCTCAGAAGACCCTTCGACATCGCAGAACGAAGTCGACGAATCAGGTCCAGAACCGTCGTATACCAAGGTGGTGAGCGGATACCAGCTCTACCACCACTCGCAACCATTCCGTCTGGACTATGGAGGCGGACTACCCGAATTCGATCTGGCGTACGAAACCTGGGGCGAGCTCAATGCCGACAAGAGCAATGCCATCTTGCTGCACACGGGTCTATCGGCATCATCACATGCAGCCAGCACACCTTCAAATCCAGCAAAAGGATGGTGGGAGGACTTCGTCGGGCCCAACAAGCCTCTCGACACAAATCGCTTCTTTGTCATTTGCACAAACGTCCTCGGTGGTTGCTACGGCTCGACAGGACCATCGTCACCGCACCCTCTCGACCCTACCAAAGCAGCCTACGCAACGAGGTTCCCGATTCTGAGCATCTTCGACATGGTCCGCGCTCAGTTCCTGCTTCTCGATCATCTCGGCATCGGCAAGCTGTATGCGAGCGTGGGAAGCTCCATGGGCGGAATGCAGTCCATCGCAGCTGCGCATCTCGAGCGTGATCGTGTTGGCAAAGTTGTCTCCATCAGCGGTTGCGCGCGTTCCGCTCCAGCCAGCATCGCTCTCCGCTACGCACAACGATCGGTCCTCATGAGCGATCCGAATTGGAACCGCGGCTTCTACTACGATCAAGGCTCCCTACCTCCGCACACGGGCATGAAGCTAGCCCGGCAGATCGCGACCTTCACCTACCGTTCCGGCCCGGAATGGGAGCAGCGGTTTGGGCGAGCTCGCCGAGTGGCACCTTCATCCGAGGGTAAGGAGGAGGAGGAACTCGACCCAGCTCTCTGCCCCGATTTCCTCATCGAAACGTACCTCGACCACCAGGGCGAAGCGTTCTGCCTCAAGTACGACGCCAACAGCCTCATCTACATCAGCAAGGCGATGGATCTGTTCGACATGTCGGATCATGCGCTTGCCGATCTGGAACGACGTCGAACGCGCGCCCATGGTCCTTCGTCCACCCCACTTTCCGTCAGCAACACGCACGTCCCGGCGCCGAGACCGAGAAAGAGGCAACACATCAGCACGCTCTCCTCGCCCGCAGCACACGCTTATGTGCCGGCACTCGCGAGAGGCATGGCCAGACTCTCGGATATTCCAACCTTGGTCATCGGCGTCCAGAGCGATATCCTGTTCCCCGTGGAACAGCAGAGGGAGATCGCAGAGTGTTTGCGGTTGAACGGGAACGATGCGGTGCGATACTACGAGCTGGATGCGCCGCATGGACACGATAGTTTCCTCATCGACGTGCCCAATGTGGGTGGTGCGATCCGGGGCTTCCTCGAGTGAACGGTGGAATTCGTATGCTGTTGGTCTATTGCGTGTTCGTGTCTGTGGAAAGGTCCGTGGTGGTGGTAACGAATTTCTGACGGTGGTATATTAGTGGGGTTTGACTGGTTGTATCGGGAAGGTGGACGTTGATGACTCTTGCAATGTAGAGCTTGCTCTTGCTGCCTTGCTTGTCCTGTTCGTGCTTGTTGCTGTAGCGATCCAACTCGATGGTGTCCACCACCTGACAGCCGAGCGCGCCGATCGACCCTTGTACGACCGGCAAGCCTTCCCCATCCATGCTCACCAGCCCTGCCTCCTCCAAAGGATGCAAATCTCCTTCCAACCGCCCTTCACCCTCTCCCTCCAGCGCATACTCGAACGGCGGCGTCCCCGGTCTCGCATACGCATCCGCCAACGCCGCCTGGCTCTCCGATAGCACGTTGATCACCATATCGGCCTCTCCCGTCTCTTCATCCTTCCCTCTCTCCGCAACATGGCTCGCCAACGCATCGGCGAGCTTGGACGGCGTCTTCATCGCAAAGCACACCAGGTCGGGCCGTTGCGAGATCGAGGAAAAGCTCGACAGCGTTGCGCCGTGAATGAGTCTGCTCGAAGGAAGAAACGTGGTGATGAGGGCGACGGGCTGGGCTGATTCTCGCATGAGGTGGCGGATCCGCGAGGAGACGTCCTGTTGGGCTTGCGACTGGAGAGGAGGTCGGAAGGAGAATCGTCGGCGCGAACAGGCGAGGGGTCGAAACGCCTCGAGCGTCACTTTGGACGAGGTGGCGCGCGCGCTCGCTGCTATTGCCGGTAGCAACGACATCCTTGGCGTCGGCAACTGGGTCGCGATGTTGTACCGATGTGGTCGTCGAGCGAAGAGGTCCGAAGTGGAAAGTCGATAGAAGACGTTTGGTCCTGTCGGAAGTCGGCGCTGCATACGATTTTCGGCAGTCTGTTAGACCCCACTCCACGTGGGGACGAGGACCCCGAACTCGCGCTTCTCCGCGTGGGTCTGTGCTCTCAACCAAGCTCTAATCTGGCCAACCTCCGGCTTATCTCTCGAACCTCAAACTTGCATCTCCCTCCGCACTCTCATCTTGTCCCACGCCACCCTTCATCAGAGCAAACTCAACCTCAAAGATGCATCTCCTTCCGCGGGAGCGCGACAAGCTCCTGCTCCACCACGCTGGCTCCTTGGCGCAAAAACGTCTCGCCCGCGGTCTGCGTCTCAACCAAACCGAGGCTACCGCGCTCATCGCCTCTGTGCTGCAGGAGCGTATTCGCGATGGCGAACATTCGGTCGCGGAGCTGATGCAGCATGGCAAGACGCTGCTTGGGCGGATCCACGTGCTGCCTGGGGTCGCAGAGCTGCTGCACGAGGTGATGGTCGAAGGGACGTTTCCGGACGGCACGTTCTTGGTGACGGTCCACCAGCCGGTGTGTACGGAGGACGGCGACGTGGTCGCTGCGCTGTACTCGAGTTTTTACCCGGCGCCAGACGCGAGTGTCTTCAGAGAGCAGGCGGAGAGGGACGCAGGGGCGAAGGTTGTGGGAAGGGCGAGGGCCGAGGACGTGCTCCCGGGGGCCATGGTGACGAAAGTCGGAGCGGGACCCATTGTTCTGTGCCCAAAGAGGGAGAGGGTGACGGTGCAAGTGACCAACACAGGAGACAGACCGATTCAGGTCGGGTCGCACTATCCGTTCTTGGAGACCAACGCCGCGCTGTCGTTCCCAAGGCTGCTGGCCCTGGGGAAGAGGTTGGACATTGCCGCGGGTACGGCGATCAGGTTCGAACCGGGAGACTCGAAGGCCGTAACGCTTGTCCAGGTCGGAGGGACCAAGATCCTCGCTGGTGGCAACAATCTTGCTGCTGGCCCACTGGACGAGTTCCTCGCTTCGAACGAGTCCAAGTCCGCACTCGTGAAGCGAATCGAAGCAGCAGGCTTTGCCAACGAGCCCGCCCCGCATATGGCCGACGACACCCCACCGGCACCGCTGCAGCTCTCCCGCGACGCCTACGCCGCGCTCTACGGTCCGACGGTGGGCGACAAGGTGCGGCTAGCAGACAGCCCGCTCTGGCTCGAAGTCGAGAAGGACTACACGGTGTATGGCGACGAGCTCAAGTTTGGCGGCGGCAAGGTGCTGCGCGATGGCATGGGCCAAGCGTCCGGTCGGGCTGACAGCGCCGTACTCGACGTGGTGATCATCAATGCGCTGATTGTGGACTGGTGGGGCATCGTCAAGGCGGACATTGGTATCAGGAACGGGCACATTGTGGGAATCGGCAAAGCAGGCAACCCGGCTATCATGGACGGCGTCGACCCCAACCTCGTCGTCGGCTCGTGTACCGAAGTCATCGCGGGCGAAAAGTACATCGTCACGGCCGGTGCGATCGACGCGCACGTGCACTACATCTGTCCCGATCTGCACGAGGAGGCGCTCGCTACGGGCATCACCACCCTCATCGGTGGTGGTACGGGTCCCACAGCCGGCACGAGCGCCACCACCTGCACACCCGGTCAGGACCAACTGCGAAACATGATGATCGCAACGGACAACGTGCCCCTCAACTTTGCCTTCACCGGTAAGGGCAACGATTCCGGCCTTCCCGGGCTAGAGGACCAGATCCGCGCCGGTTGTGCGGGACTCAAGATCCACGAGGACTGGGGAGCGACGCCGGCGGTGATCGACGCCTGCCTCACCGCGTGCGACAAGTACGACGTGCAGTGCAACATCCACACGGACACGCTCAACGAGTCGTGCTTTGTCGAGGGCACGCTCGCCGCTTTCAAAGGGCGCACCATCCACACGTATCACTCCGAGGGTGCCGGTGGTGGGCATGCTCCCGATATCATCAGGGTGTGTGGCGAGGAAAACGTGCTGCCATCTTCGACGAATCCGACGAGACCGTATGCGAGAAACACCCTCGACGAACACCTCGACATGCTCATGGTGTGCCACCACCTTTCGAAGGACATTGCAGAAGACGTCGCCTTTGCGGACTCCCGAATCCGTGCTGAGACGGTCGCTGCCGAAGACGTGCTCCAGGACAGCGGAGCGATCTCGATGATCAGCTCCGACTCCCAGGCCATGGGTCGGATTGGCGAAGTTGTCGCTCGCACCTGGCGAACCGCGTCGAAAATGGCTAGCCTTGTCGGACCGCTCCCCTCGACGGGCACCATCCCGCATCCCAGCCAGGCGGTGCCCGACAACCTCCGCATCAAACGCTACGTGGCCAAGTACACGATCAACCCCGCCCTCGTACACGGCATCTCGCACCTCGTCGGCTCGATCGAACCTGGCAAGCTGGCGGATCTTTCCTTCTATCTACCGAGCAAATTTGGTATCTGCCCCGAATTCGTGCTCAAAGGAGGCCAGGTGGCGTGGGCCCAAATGGGCGATGCTAACGCATCCATCCCCACCGTCCAACCCATCTACGGTCGCCCTATGCACGGCGCCAATCCCGGAGCCGCCCCACACAACTCCATCCTCTTCGTGAGTCAGGTCAGTGTCAAAGAAGGCATCGTCAAGGCGTACGGCGTGAAGAAGAGAATAGAGGGGGTGAAAGGATGTAGGACTGTGGGAAAGAAGGATATGAAGCTCAACACGCATACGCCAGATCTGCAAGTCGATCCCGAGACGTACGAGGTGACCGATGGAGGAAAACTGCTCACCGTCCCACCCGCGGACGAGCTACCCATGACACAGAGTCTGCATTTGTTTTGAAAGGTAGAAAATACAATGGATATCAAGAGAGTGTGCGATCGAGTGCGAGGAAGCGACTGTGTGCGGAGGAGCGTACTTTGGGTGGGAGGGCGGACCAGTATGCGTCTTCGGCGGGGGCGTCCATGCGCAGGAGCGCGGGAAAGTGCGTGGTTAGCTTGGTGGCGTAGGTGGGATGCGCGGTGCGGATGGCCACTGTGAGGTCGTCGGTGCTCGACGAGGAGTCGGGATTGTGGACGTGAATGTACGAGATCGACTCGGGCACGTGCTGCTCGAGCTGCGGCTTGAGGTGCCGATTGAGGAAGGCCGGTGTGAGGTCGGATGCTGATGAGAAAGGAGGAATGATCAGGGTGGAGTTGGATGGAGGAGGGAGGCGAAGTAGGAGGATGGTCCCGCGGTACCAGTGGTCCTCGTCTTTCGAGGCGTCGAGATCCGGGACGACGGCGGATGATGTGATGCCGTTGTGATCGTGCGTAGCTCCCACATCGCCTTGGGATAGACTTGCGTCGTCCTCTGCGGCAGTAGCAGCAGATGAATCCCTCTCGTTGTCCTGCTGCGCTCGCCGTTGCCAGTCCAAGTATGACTGCCTCATCTCGACCCAGCCCGTCCAGCTGAGGCATCTGATTGGCGATTCTTGTCCTTGCTCTGACCTTTTCGTGGAACGTCCTCTGAGAGCCAGATCCCACTCGTACTTCTTGCAGAGCGAGTTGACATGTGCCGGCGAGTTCAAGAGGAAGAACCCGCGCCCAGAGATCCATTTTCCTTCCAACGAAGCAGATGCAAGCGTATCCATGCCCGACATCAGTTGGCCGTCGACAAGGCTGGGCTCAAGCACATTCAAGACCATGCCATGTTCGGGCCCTTCGCAGCTCGATCGCAACAGCTCGGCGAGATACGATGATGCTTGAGCTCGGGTTCGAATGCGAGGTGGAATAGACTCGATGTAGATGAGCAGAGGCGCAATGGAGGTCGACAGTGTTGCCGCTGATTCAGCTGCTATCGAGAGCTCGCGCAGACGGCCGACGAAGGAGGGCGACCATTCGAGCTGAAATGTGTCGTGGTGGACGGTGAACCACCCGGCTGCCGGTCCCTTTTGAGCTTCATGCAGAGCTTCTGCGAGAAGGCTGATGGACTTGCATCTCGAGTTGAGTCCAGGCAGCGAGCTCAAGAGGCGAGCTAGATGAACATTAGATGCTTCGGCTGACACTGCGGGCTTCGAGCCGTCAGCTTCTGGATGCTTTGCGTCGCCGATAATGCCTCGAACCAGCTCAGCGAGCGACAAGCCTCTATTGGCCTGCCCTCTGGCGCTCAGGACAAGACTGAGCGGGGACAGTCGCAGGAAGAGAAAGTCAACGAGTCGATCGAGCTTGCCGGTTTCTGAAATGGATCTCGACGCAGGTTGGCTCGCTACATCCTGATGTCTCCCAGTCAGCTCGGGCGACGAAGCATCCTGCGTGCTGCCCGGCGTGCTGCCGAAGCGGACAGAACCTCGGTCCTCGCGAGCATCGCCGTCATCCCTGACAGACAGCTCGGTAGCTACGCTCGCTGATCGCTGTTTAATGGTGCGGCCATTTTGCGAACGTTTCTGCAGCTTGCGAGGCAGGAACATCGATGTCGTGAAGCAAAACTGCGCAGTTTGATGGTCAGAATTATGAGAATAATGAGGCTCAAAATGAAGGCGCCAAAAAGTGTTATTTTCGAAAGTCCAGCTTCTGCCTCGGCGCGTCGCGTAGATTGGCCAGTGCGGGGACATGTTCTGGACATGAGCTTTGTTTGTCTGCTCTCGCCCGCTTGTCACCATACGGAGGACAGATATGTGAAGTTAATTGAAACCATCATATCCGCCCGAACACGTGTGGCCGTCCACAACGGGCGAATATGCGAGCGCGCGTAAATGAGCGCGTTCAAGCTTCGTCTCACAAGCTGCCATCCGCATGAGTTTCCCTTCGCTCCCCTTCATCATCATCGCTGTGACCCTATTCGGCTTCTTCGCAATTGACGGCCAACGCACATCACGGAATGCCTCCTATCCGTACAGCAGGTCCGAGCAGGATCGAAAGATCGCCTTCTGCGACCGCCAGCCTTGTTGCTACGCCAGCTCGAGCTTCGAACACTACAAAAGCCTACTCTTCGAGGCAAAAGGAATGGAACGACTGGTGCCATCAGCAAGGGGCCGGCGACTGCCTCATCACTTCGGACAAGCTGATGCTGTTCCTTGAGACGTATGTGCTCAAAAAGCAACCGTCAAGGAAGCGAGGCAGAAGGGTCTCGTCCTGCCCTTCCGCCAACACAGCAGACGCAGGCCGCCCTCCGGTCTCTTCGCCCTCGGAGACAATCCTTGTCAACGCAGAGGCAGCACAATCGGTCGATCAGGACACTGCTGCGGCTGACAGCTCCAGCGAAAGCAACAGCGGCGATAGACTGAGTTATGCCTCAGTCGAGCTTTATGTCTCTGCCGTGGTCGATCTGTGGAAGGAACAGGTGCGACGAGACGAGAACCATTACCCAAGTCCTCGCACCGACGATGTGAAAGACCTGCTTCGGTCCCTGCGGAAACAGCAGCGACAAAGTCAGCCCGTCGAGGCTGAGCCCGAGGTTCTGCCGATAATCTCCTGGTTTGGACGGGTGTTCGATGACCTCCTAGACCGCGACGAAGTGGCCGAGCTCACCGACGACGGACTGGAACGCAACTCCTACGATGGCATTCGTGACCGACTCATGATAACGATGACTCGCCATGCCGACGTGCGAGGCGAGAATTTGCGCAACCTCAAGCTCGTCGATCTCCACAAGTCGAAGCTCGCTAGCCTCAAAGTGCCAGTCCACTTCATTGCGATCACGGGTCAACTAAAGGGCGTCGACGATGTCGGAGTGATGCGAAACGCCAAGCTCGAGGAGTGTGCAATCGGCGCTCTTGCTCTTCACCTTTTCTGCAAGTTTGAGATGGAGGCCGACCATGGTCTTAACCGAAGCGGCAACGGCAACTTCCCTGACTTTACATCTGTACGAGACTGGGAGCGTCTCAAACTCTTCTCAGCGCCGCGGTCGGCAATCACCGCCATCCCAAAGGCTGTACACGCCCAAAACTTTCGAGAGGCCTTCCTGCGCTGCGGGATCATCGAGGAATCGAAGCTCAAGCATGCCCTGAGCTCTATCAAATTGCGGCGTGAAGATCAATGGCAATCACATTGGATGTATCAAAGCCCGGGAGACAAGGTGAGGGTCGAGGCTGGATTTCTGTTCGGCGAGAAGAGTCCTTGTCTCCTTCGCGATGTTCCTGTGCCCTTGGACCTCCAATCCCGCGTCTTCCATGGTGCCACGACGCAGCTCAACGATCTCGAGGCCGGACGAAACACCTCAATGTCGGCAGAAGACCACAGGGCTGCCATCGACTTCCTCAAGCTGCTGGTAGATCTGCGATCGGTGCTCATCCAAGACGCAGTTCTGCTCAAGCGGAAGTATCCACACCACTTTGTCTTCCAACATCCGCTCTTCCAATCGGACGACTTCAAGAAGTTCGAAAAGATGATGCTCGGCCAAGTCCAGATCGTGGAAGCATTCGAGATTGTCGATGAAGGGTTGTCTAACGTGCTAAAACAGGTTGAACAGACTCTTGGAGAGGATGCCCCCTCAAGGTCTGCAATCCTGCGTCAGCTAGCGACAGGCTTACAGGCAGGAATCGCTGCTGCAAATAAGGAGGTCGAGATCAGCTCGAGTGCTCTACCTCTCGGCTGTCCAACAGGGGACGATGAAAAACTGCCATTCGTTCGTAAGGTTAACGACATTGTCTCGTTTTGGCTCGAGCGATCGTTAAGGTGGTCGCGTTGTAGTTGACAGCAGAGACTGCCGCTGGTGGTGACTCTGCCTGATGCACGAAGCGATGTGTAGGCATCTGTCGTGTCGGTCGGCGTATCTCAATGATGCCAGCAGACGCTCGCGGCACGCGGCTGCCGCTGGAATGATCTCCTGTACGCTCATTCGCGCTTTACTGTATATCGCGTGTCCCTTTCCCATCGCAAGTGACGTGACGATACGAGTGCACAGCCGACTAGCAGTCCTGTCATCACGGGCTTCATGGCGGTCACGCTGAGCCAAGGCTGACCAGAAATACCGTTGCGTCAACCGTGGTCAGGTTTGACCTGTATAGCGTGATGTCAAGGATCGATGTTTGAAGTTCAAAATCACGGCGGGGTGTAATCTACGCGAGTTTTTCCTGACAAAAGTGATAGGCGCACGTCCCTCCACCTTCCCCACCGTGACCGGCGCCGAAAGATTAAGTCAACTCTAAGATCACACTTGTACTCGTTTCCCCTTCTTCCCTGACCACACCCGTAAAACAGGAGCCTTTCGAACCTCAACACCATGGCGAACTCCAAGATCGCGCGAGGGGATTTTCGCAACCCTTGTCCAGATCTCAAGAACCCCGCCGCCAAGACGGCTGTCGATTCGCTCCTATCCACAGTCAAAGAAGCCCACGAGCGCTTTGGCGATCCAACCGCGGAGGACCACGAGATCGCAAGTTTGCCTCTCGAAGCAATCCAAGAAAGAATCGTCTTTGACCAAGATGGCCTCACTGTGACGAGAGTGCTGGAAGCAAGGATACGCCTTACCATCCAAGCAAGTCTGGCAACACACTGCCTCACGGCTTTTCCCTACGAGCGAGCCCTGGAAGAGGCTGCCGACCTGGACCGCGACTACGATTACGATGATCCTCAAGAGATCATCGACTGCTACCCGCTGTACGGTCTCATCTTTAGCGTCAAGGACTGCATCCACGTCGAAGGCTTGCCGACCACTCTTGGATGTTCATCGAGAGCTGGCCACAACGAATCGGCAACGGCTCAAATGGTTCAAGAGATGATTGATGCGGGCGCTGTGATGATCGCTAAAACGACAGCTCCTCAGCTCATGATGTCGAACACCACACAATCACCACTTTGGGGCACCACTCGATCGCCGCTCGAGCCAAGTGCCGATGCCGAGAACCAAGAGCAGGAATTTCAGGTAGGTGGCAGCTCGGGAGGTGAAGCAAGTCTCGTTAGCATGGGCGGCAGTCACATTGGCATTGGCACCGATATGGGCGGTTCCGTACGTCAGCCCGCCTGCTTAAACGAGCTGTATGGGTACAAGTTCCCATCGCAGCCTCGAAAGTTTCGCTGGAAGCTACCGACAGACTTCATGACCGGTCTCCCACATACGACCGTTCCTGCCACTGCGCCCGGCTTGCTTGCAAAGAATTTCTGGACTCTCAAGGCCGTTGCGGATCATCTCAATGGCGCCAAGTACGAGAACGTCGAGGAACTCACGTCAGAAGACTTCGAAGACATATTGGACGAGTGGGCTATACCGGTGCCAGAAGACCTGGGCAACAACCCGCGCATCGTGTACACGGCGCAGCAGAGCTCGCCCGAGCTGCAAGGCCTGATGGACTGGCTCGTTGGGTACCTGCGCAACATGTCGTACAGTAATCGCCTTGCACATCCGGACTCGATCGACAAACTCGGCGATGTCGACGTTGAGGCGTGGGGCGAGGTGTGGACGGAGCACGCGAAAGAACACGGCTTTGACCACGCGCGTGCTATGCTCGGCGACGACCCACTCATCAAGCGCACGCTGTTCGATGAATCGCGCCTCTCAACCACGAAAGGATGCAAAGCGGACGACTGGAGACCCGACAGCGCGAAGCTTGAAGAGCTCAAGAAGACCTTCCTGCGCCAGGCGGGACTAGACGGCCCCGTGAACTCCGACGAGGGTCCAGAGAACGTCATCCTCCTCACTCCCACGTACGTCCTCGGCGGTCCTGTACAGAACAAGGCCTTCGTTGAGCTTGACGACGCGGGGCTCAGCGAGATCTGGTGTCAGATCTTCAACCTGCTCGACTGGCCTGCCGTATCCATCTGCATCCCTGACGTCCCCCGTATCCGGAGATCCAAGTTCAGGCAGACGGCCGCCGACTCGCCTAAGTGGGCAAAACATCTCCCGGGGCATATCGACGACGGCGAGCCGGAAGGTCGTTTGCCACACCTCAGTGTCCAACTGGCCACCTATCCTGGGAACGAACTGGCCCTTTTAGACTATGCAGATCGTCTCTGCAACCTCAGCAAGTGGACTCCAGAGGACTATCAACTCGCCGATCAAGAATTGGCTCGATCGGATCCGAGGGGGCATGCTAGAGTACACAAGCTAGATAAGGATGGGGCGGACGAGGAGAAACGCAAGGCGGACGATGGGTCGGAAACAATTTCGACTGATCAAGAGCCACAGCAGAAGCGCAGCCGCAACGATACGGACACAAACTGAGCACAGAGTCAATTCAAACGTGATTGCAACACGAATCCAATTGAAGAGCCAGGTCTGTGATGAGATGTTGTACAATAGCAAAGCCGAAGCGACGTTGGGGAAGCGAGGAGGAACCATGTTGAATGCAGAATGCGGAATGCCTGAGAGAATCATGAAGGGGAAAGGAGCTTGAGGGGTATAGCGAGGGTTGAAGTCTCGTTGGCGCCAATCGGCGCACATTAGTTGGCCTTGACGCTAGCCTGCTGGGCGCCCAACACAGCCTTGCTCTTAACCCTCTCACCGTTGTAACCCGTCACCTTTTGACCGGCGATCTCCTCGACATCGTGACCGTCGTCGGCCTTCTTTGCGTGCTGTTGGCCGTACGCCTTGACCCTCAACCTCTCCCAGCCACCAGCCGTGGGGACGGGCTCGCCTTTGGACTTGGCAACATCCCAGAAGCCGCCCTCCTTGGCCTTGACCTGCTTGTACGCCTCGCGCACCACTTCGGACTCCTCCTCGAGCGGCTCGAGGCTCACCTCGTCGTTGAACAGCGCAAAGTAGAAGATGCCGAGACGGGTGTAGTGGCTCTGGTCTGCGGGGGGAGCAACAACACGGTGGATGGTCTGCTTGAGGTATCCGCCGCTGATAAAGTGCATGGCATCACCGAGGTTGATGACCAACGCATTGTCGCGGTGCTTGACGAGACGCCACTGGTTGTCCGGCATCAGCACCTCGAGACTCGTGATCGGCTGACTCCAGAGGATCGAGACGCTGTTGAAATCCGTGTGGCCCTGAAGTCGCACCCCGCCGAGCTTCTCGTCGTCCTCGTTGTCCGGTGTGTGGTACATGGCATATCGAAGCAAGTCCAGTCCGCGCTTCTCGGGCTCCTTGGACAGATTCCACAGGTAATCCGCAGGCAACTTCAACACCAAGCTCAGAACGCTCAGGATCTTGCGCAGAATCACGGCGTGGTTGAACCTCGCGAACTCCTCGATCTCCGGCAGCAACTCCTGCAGACTCGGTGGGAAGAGCTTCTTGCGCTCTTCAGGGGCGAAGGAGCGAGAACCAAAGTTGAGCTGCTCAATTCGGTCCTTGACCCCGTTGAGCTTCCAATGCCCCTGTTCTTTGTAGCCGACAAACGAACCGGTGCCGAGAATGTCCGCTTTGTACGCCGCCTTGTCCGCTTCAGAGACACCGTTGAAGGCGTATTGACCAATGGCGAATTGGCGGAGAACGTGGTCCCACGTGAGACCGTGGTTCTCGGCATAGATGAAACCGTCCCGCGAGAAAGCCTCGCCGACCGCAGAGACGACCGAGGAGGGGACAGAGGTGTAGTCATCGCCCGTGATGGTGGACAGGTCGAGCGTGGTCAGGGGCGCCCATTCGAGATCGGTCTCCTGCGTCGGCTTGGGAGGTACCCAGGGTGGAAGCGTTGCTGAGGTCGATGGCATCGTGAAGGTGGTTCTTAGGGGGTGTGAGAGATCCAGAGGGGTTGAACGTAATTCCAGAGGATCAGTTGTGATGGTAAGGGGCTCAAGAGGGATGACGATCCGCCGAGGAGGGTGTTATAAGTGACCTGTCCTCCGCTCGCACAGAGCAGAGTCATCCTTGGCACCAGCCAACACACGTTCTTCTTCACCCCTTAGCGAGCAGAGGGACGAGGGCGGCATCGGCATCGGTCGGTGTGCCATTGCACCGAGCTGCCATTGCTGCACGAATGACGAGCTCCACAAGGTGCCATTGTTCTGAGCACACAATTTGACTAGCGCGGGGCCAGCCAATGGCCCTGGACCAGGGGTGCAAGCGGCTATCCATCGGCAGAGAAGAATGACACAAGCAGGATTTCGTCGAAAAAGGTCATCTTCCTGACTCACGAGGAGAGAAGTATTCTCAGCGCGGGGAAAGCGCAATTTGACGTCTCGAGCACGCCATCGCTTGCATTGCTCAAGACGCCGCAAAACGCGCGGATCTGCGGCGAAAAAGCAAAATCGAAGCCACGAAAAAAAGTGGCTGCTGCAAGGAAGCAAAGCCGCAAAACGTGCTGGGTGGGCGGGCAGCTCGGCCACGTTCCAATTGGCCTGCAGGATCGCCCGATATTGCTGGCATCCACCAGATCGCGCGATCCAGACCGAAGGGTTTCTCGCATGCACGCCAGCCGAAGCATCTTGTATGCTCACTTTCCAGACACACAACTAAAAGACGCAAGTAGAGAGAAACATGGATTCATCCGGAGCAAATATAGAGAAAAGAGATACATGACTTGACGGAACCACAGGGTCGGACGGAAGCCAAAACTAGAACGGAATCCAGGACGATAAGCGGGGCGTATGTACTGTGTTTGAAGGTGGAGAGAGAGAGAGAGGGTATCGAGTTGAGGAGAAGAACCGGCGCATCATCGACGACGCGAGTAGTCGGTGGTTTGCGACCTGTTCGACTCGGAGCGAACCCGGCCACCGTTGCCGTTGGTGCTGCGCAGGTCCTCATCCGCGTACGTGTTCGACTTGATGCTGCCACGCGTCGATCGGCTCGACATGGACGTGCCACGCGAGGTCATGCTGCGGCTCGTCGACGAGGCGAGCGAGTTGGAGCGCGTCGATTTGCTGGCGATGCTCTGGCTGGCAAGCGAGCCCTCAGCGCCGTGGAAGAAAGAGGCGCGCGACCTCGACTTCTGGATGCGCATCGTCTCCATCGCGGCATGGGCACGGACTTGGCACATGTTGCTCAGCAGGTAGTTGGCCTTGCTGCCACCACCGATGAGACCCTTGCCCTTGGCCTCGAGCGGCTTGCCCGAGAGCACCTTGCGGAACTCGAGCTTGGCCGCCTCGTCCTGGCCCATGCAGCTGCGCAGACGACCCAGCTCGTAGTGGGCAAAGTAGACCAGGTAGCGGTCCACCTCGTCGAGCTTGGAGCCGTGCTCGAACACCTTGTTGAACGACTGGACGGCATCGGCCTGGATCTCCTCGATAGGACCGACAGTGTCCTCGGCAGGAAGACGCACCAACGTCTGCGGCTCGGGGTAGGCGACGAAGCGAAGCGCAACACCCCGCAGGAAGAAGGCGAGACAGTATGCCGACCAGTACTCGTTCTCACCCGTGCCGTACGACTTGGGGTTGTGGTACGACTCGAGCTCGTCGATGAACTCGTCGATGCGCGTCAACGTGTTCTCCACCAACAGGAAGACGGGCGTCTGACCGATGCAGTGCCACAGGTACGAGAACTCGAGACCAGGCAGCGGCAGTCGGTTCTGCTGCGCAATGTACTTCTTGGCCTTGAGCGCGACAAAGCGCTCGAAGGGGATCTGGCGACCGGCCACCTTCTTGGTGAGCTTGCCGACGGTGCGCATGATGGTGGCACTCTTGGCACGGTCGTCCATGCCCGTCTCGTAGAGCATGGTCGCCTTGGCGTACTGGTAGATGGCCTTGGACCAGTTGGACTCGCGCGACAGCACGTCGTAGCACTCGTAGGCACGCGCAAAGTCGCACGTGCACAGGTAGGTGAGCGAGAGATCCCAGAAGCACAGGTGGTGCAGCTGCTTGAACTCGCGCTGCGACTCGATGGCGTTGCGGTAGTACTCGATCGCCTTCTCGGGCAGAGCCTGCGCGGCGTAGAGACGCGCCGACCAGAAGAGGTAGAAGATACCGTTGGGGAAGCGCACCAAGTTCCAGGACAGGATCTTGTCGGCAAACTCAAAGTCGAGTTCCGTGACGGGGATGTAGCTCGAGACCCACAAGTGGTACATGAGCGTGACAATGTCGCACAGGGGTCGTCGCACTCCCTCCTCGTCGGCCGAGATGGTGGGGAGAGGCTTGGCCTTGCTCCAACCACCGGCTCGAGCGAACAGGTCGAGCGAGAATTTGCGGTCACCGACGAAACCGAATCCTTCCATGAGCTTGAGCGTCTTGGTGGGCAGCATCGAAAGCACGAGCGAGCAGACACCGTTGCCGAGGTAGACACCCGATCGGAAGTCCTGGTCGAGGTGGATGGCCTGCGAGCGCTTGCCCGAAACCTCGGCCTCCTCGGCCTCGGCGTCGACGGCCTCGACAAACTTGAACAGCTCGCGCACCTGGAAGTAGGCGTTTCGCAGACCCAGAGCTTGCTTGACGAAGCCGATGCTGTCACCCGAGTAGAAGATGCCGAGCACCGACTTGAGCAGCTGCGACTCGGCAAAGACGAGCTCAGCGTGGAGCTGAACGAGGCTCATAGACTTGTACTTGCCCATCTTGCCGCCGCCGCCCATGAGCTTGCCGATGGCGCCCTGCTTCTTGCGCAGGAAGCCGGCAATCTTCATCGAGTGCTGACAGCACATGATGGCCGTCTCGAAGTCGGCAGGCTCGAAAGTCATGATCGACTTGACCGAGTTGATGAGAGCCATGCCCTCGGCCTTGTAGAGGCGAGTGCCAGCGCCCTCCATGCAGAGGTCCTCCGCCTCGCGCATGCGCGAGTTGAGGAAGAGGGCCATGGCTTCGCGCACCGTGGCCAGATCCTCGCGGCAGTCGTTGTCGTCGATGCGACAGTCCGAGGCGCTGATCTTCTTGTTCATGTAGTCGGGTCGGACCGCCGTCTCGGGCGTGATAGACTCGTCCGAGTAGGCCGACATCTGATCGTCGTCGGGGCTCTCGTCCTCGTCCTCCTCGTCCTCGTCGGGGTAGCGGTCGACGGTACGAGGGGGCTGGCGCTGACGCTGACCGGGAAGGGCGACACCGTGGTCTTCATCGTCCTCCTCGTCCTCGTCTTCGTCATCCTCGTCCTCGACGGCACGCGACTGCTGCGACTGACCGTTGCCATTGGCGTCCTCGTTCTTGTTGGCACCTCGGAGGTAGTTGAAGCCGGCAGCGGCCGCTCCAGCGGCACCAGCAGCGGCACCGGCGACAGCGCCGTAAGCAGCACCGGTGTAGGTCTGAGGCTGTTCGCCATCGTCTTGCTCGGCTTCCGCCTCTGGCTGCGCAGCCTTCTTGCTCGAGGCAGAGCGCTTGGGCTTTGGTGCAGGCTCGGGCTCCGATTCGTCGTCCTCCTCCTCCTCGGATTCCTCGGAGCTCTCGGAGGACTCGGATTCAGGCTCGGGCTCTGGCTCGGGCTCCTTCTTCTTCTTCTTCTTGAGGCCGAGAGCGCCGGCAGCGGCACCAGCGGCACCGGCAGCAGCGCCGCCAGCAGCGGCGACGCCCTTCTTGGCCTTCTTTTGCGGCTTCTCCTCCTCCTGAGGAGCGGGAGCCTCGGATTTGGAGGCAGACTTGGCGTTGGACTTGGCACCCTTGCCCGCCTTGGACTTGCTGCTGGCCTTGGGAGGACCGCCCTTGACATCGTCGTACGACTCGAGAATGGTGCCGTCCTCGCAGATCTCGAAGAGCTTCTTGTGACCAAAGGAGTCCTCCAGGGTGTCCTCGTCGTGCTTCTTGAGCCACTTGATGAGCGAACCGTAGTTGTGACGGTCGTTGACCACCTGCTTGATGGTCTCGCCCTGTGTCTGCGGGTACTCCCAAGTGACGGTTCCGTCCATGGTCATGATGCCGGTTCGCTGGTAGACGTTCTTGGCGCGCACGAAGGGCTGAAGCTGGTAGTGCTTGAGACGGATCTGCTTGCCGAGCACCTCACGGCGGTAGTTGAGGTCCGGGTTCTCCTCGTCCGTGTCGGTGGTGTCGAACCACTCCTTGGTGACCTTCTCGAACTCGTCGGTGAGCTCCTTCATCTCGCCTTCGATCTTGGAACGCGACTTCTTGTCCTTGAGAATGTCGTTCTCGCCAGCCTGAGGCTCGACGTAGTCCCAATCCCAGTCCATGGTACCGCCCATGCCCTTTCGAATCTTGGAAGGTGGGATGAGCTCTTCGAGGTCCTTGGCCTTGCTGGAGAACTTGATCTTGTCACGCACGACAGGGTCCAGCATGGGCTGGAGCACCTGCCAGATACCCTTGAAGATCCAAGGGGCGCCGTGGACGTAGATGCGCTGGAGCGATTCGGGGTAGTAGGCTTCGAGACACTTGACGAGGAAAAGCACACACTGCCAGTCCATGTTCTTGAGACCGAAACCGGCCATGTCGAAGACGACGACGGCCTTCTCATAGGGAGCGGTGGTAATCTGACGGGCGTTCTCCATGGCAAGCAGCACGTAGTCCTGGAGGACCTCGTGCTTCTGTGCGCTGGTAAAGTGACGTGCGACGTGAATGAAGTAGATGGGGTTCTCCATCTTGTCCGTGTTACCCTTGATGTACGAGATACCACGTCGGAACTGGTTCATGAAGCCGGGCACATCCTTGAGACCGTCCTCACCCTTGTAGATGATGCCGGCGACGTCCTTTTCGAGACGGAACTTGCAGGCGGCGGCCAACATGGCAAGAGCGCGGTCGATGTCCCACTTTCGGGCACGGAGGAAACGAAGCACCGAGGTATCGGGGTGATCCATCTTGGTGAACTCCCACATGGTAGTTCGAAGGATGGGACCACCGTAGGTGTCGATGAACTCGTTCATCTCCTTCATCTCCTCGGCCTTCTTGGCCTCTTCTTTGGCCTTGTCGTCCTTGGGGATGTCCTTGCCGGCGTCCTTGCCGTCCTTGCCGCCGGTGTCGGCCGACTTGCTGCCTTTCTTGACTTTGGCGGGACCGCCTTCCTTCATGACGCGTTCCGAGACATCCTTCTTCTTTTCGAAGAGCTCGAAAAGACGACGCCAGATCTCTCGGAGGTCCTTTTGCTGGTCATCGCTGAGATTGCCTGTGGGGGATGGCGAAAGAGAGGAGCAGAGGTCAGCGAATGGATCTGAGAGTGGAAAGCAGAGACGCCTTTGGAGCTAGGTGCGATACCAGCGACTGCTGTGCAGTCGGGTCATGCACGCTGCACGGCTGACTTGGGAGAATAAGACCCCCAGAGCACGAGCAGAAGCGAGCGAGGCCAGGCTTGGTCCCGCGCGCATGCGAGAGCCCCACGGAGGTCAGACGATGCTAGAAGCATCGCTTGCTGTCGCAATGCATCCGCATTGCTTGCCTAGGCGGTGTAGCTCGCAGCGGCTCGGCTGTCCAAATGGCAGTTGTGCCAAGTGAGCCTGCCATTCGCGAGTGAGGCAGGTCGTGAAAGAAAACAGGAAAACTTACCCCTGTAGGCGGGCTGGATGTCCTCGCCCAAATCGTTGGTGATATTGGACATGGTTGTGTTTTTGCGTTTGGAATCGACGAGCGAAGCTACACCGATGCCGTTTGTGGTAGAAGAGGGGGAGAGTCTGAGGGAGCTGAACTGTTGAGACTGCTGATCGTGCTGTTGGTACAGCTGAAACGATTGCTGTCGAACGAGAAGAGCTGGTAGGCAAAAGAGACTACGAAAGCCAAATCGCTGCAGTTTCGCCTATCTAGAGCAGAGAGCGAGCTGGCTAGAAAGGCACAGATTCCGATAACAGAAACTGTCGGTCGTCCAGAGGCGTGAAAGCTGCGAAAAGCGAGCAACTAGCAAAGAAGAAGCGGAAGCAGAAAAAGCAGATGGGCGCTTCGAGCACGGGTATCAAGCAAAGGTGCTGAAGGCACAGTAGAGATGATAGTGATGGAGGATAGGAAGCCAAGCTCTGGGGAGGAGAGAAAGAGGCAACCAGCGGGTTTGATGGAGGGGAATCGAAGCGAAGCGATGGCAGGTACGGTCGGAGGGTTATATTGGGATGAGCGGGGCAAAGCGATGGCGAGGCCCAAAGGATGGACGAGGCTCGTTGGGCCGGGCTGCAGCTCGAATCAGGCCGGATAGGATGAGAGAGAGTTTCCACTTGAACTCGGCTGGATTCGAGTGTGCGTGGGTGCGTGCGTGGTCGAGACAAAAAGACAAAAGAAAAAGATGATGCGCTGTGATGCGATGAGAGCGGAGAAACAGAGCTCAAGATCAGCCAACGAGCAGTCACACGGCCCACTTGACGACGATGTGAGCGGATGTATATGTCGGCGGGGGCGGAGTTGAATCGACAGCTGAGGAGCCAGAGAGAAGCCTTGTGACGACAGGGAATTGGAATTTGGCAGCTGCACAAACGAAACATGGGGAAACCAAAGCGACCAATAAAGAGGAGACTGTGATTGGCAGCCATGCTCCCTCGTCGGCTCCACGCAGATGGATTGGGGGCAAGCGGCGTGGAGAGGCGGAGGGAGACAGCGAGAGAGAGAGAGCGCCTCGTTAAGTCAGGCCATAGCGTGAAAGTGGGAACTGAAATTTGGAGAATTGCGCCCTGTGCGTCGTCGAGGCGCCAGGGCAGTGTACGGCAATCATAGCGAGGCACGGCTCCACATTCTTATATTCTTGCATGCACGTTATTATAAGTGAGCTTCTTCGCAGGTGAGAGAGAGGCTCGGTTTGGGTTTAATTTTAAAAAAGCAGGTTACTTGCCTTCGCTACCAGGAAGACGGTTTCTCGTTGGCTGCAGGTATCTGAGACAAAGAGCGCCCTTCCGTCGAACGGAGCGACGTGCGACGAGGACGGAAGCGTCGTAAGCGACGTTCTTGTTTGCCAAGAGAGGCTGCGATGGCGGCTTATAGAGCTCGACCCGCCAATCAAATTAAGGTTTGATGATCAGGTGTTGGCAGTGGTGGCGGTCATGGTTGCCAAGAAGGAGGATCGACCGAGCATGCTGCTGACCAAGTTCGAGATGGTGCATGCTGTTGTGGTGTTGAGCCATTGCAACGTCGACGTCGGGCTCCATAGACATCCTGCTCGTGACAGAACAGCCCACAGACATCCAGTACACGAGATCCGCCGGTGGCACCGAAATAAGCGCAAGAGTGCCGACTCATCCCTACCACCGGGTCCAGCCGGTGCCTTTCACTTGCTTGCTAGTGACCCATACTTTGGCTCGATAGGTTGAGAGGCTGGTCATCGGCTCTGTTTCAAGCAGTGCAGTCCTCGTTCGTGGTCCTGGTTCAATCTTTCGGCGTCGGTCCAGAGACAGATGAGGCTGCCAACGCTCTCTTGCCCAGACTGCACAACAGGACATGTCGGCTTTCTGCTTGTCACCATGGACTCATCTCCCTTTGCTTGCAACCTCGTCGCCATTCTCGTTGCGGGGGCGCTATTGGATATGACCGCCTCGAGTGCGGGGGCCGACCAAGGATGCTGATGCATTGAGTGTGAAATGCAGGCTCAGGGCGACAGAAGCATCATCTGAGACACACGCCCCAGTCAAGGTCAGAAGTCGAGTCTGCCTGGCGGCGTAACGATTGACCTTAGACAACAAGGCCACGGCTTTACGGCTTCGCGCTCCCGGATGTCATCTCTTCAGTTAAGTTAGCGCTGGTACAATGTGGGGACACCCAATGTCAAGAGTGGTGACCGTGCAGCCCAGCGCCTCGCTTGGCTCTCCCGCATCATACAAACTGACGCCCACGGCTCGCCTATGCAGTGACGCGGATATTGGGTTTGGGCAGCAGCAAATCTTCAACGAGCTTTGTGTCAACCTCGCCGTCCCGGCTCTGGTCAGGACAAGACCCCTTTTGTGTTTCAGACCCAGCGCGCGACAATGGTGCATCTATCGGTCCAATGAAGTCTCGAGAGTCACCAGCTCAAAAGCATGCGAGGACAAAGGGCCAAGACATACCAAGGTCCAGTAATGAATGACGCTTTGGCTTGCCGCTGTCTTGTTTGCGACGCCAGAATCCTTCCAAGATTTCATCTCCGCTCTCCATACGCCGCAGGGCACGCACAAAACTGCAAACTGACGCACTTCGAACCTTTGTGCATCGGCGTAGGCCTGACAGGATGTGCCGCTCCGAAAGCTCAGGCGCTTTTGAGGTTGTCGAATGTGCACAGTGAGCACCTGATCTTCTCCGGACAAGGACAAGCGAGCTGGGAATGACGCTTTCGACCGGGACTAGATGCCGTACCGAGCGAGCTTGGCTTCGTCGTTCGTCCCGGTCAGACGGCGGGATGATGCTGAGGATCTACCCCGCGCGCACAGCCGAGCGGGAGACAGAACTCGCTCTTTTGAAGATCCCTCCATGACGCGCGCGCGCCTTATTTGCAATACGGCCAGAGCTTCCCCGCTTTTCGACCCCGTCGAGCGTGCGACAAAGGTGACGTTGCGCTCATCTCCGGACGTCATCTCCCGCTCTTCTACCTCGCTAGCCTAGTGGCCTGACGACTTGGAGCCTGCCGTGCCACCGTGCCGGACTGTGAGCGTCATCACCTCGACTCGCCCGGGGTCAGACACGGGAAAAGGACATGGAGTTGTCGGGGCAAGCAAGAAAAGATCAGGAGAAGCGTGGTTACCACCGCGCCTCGTGACTGCATCTGTTGGTCACCTGCTGGGCACTTTGTTGCTTCGCAGCATCGGTCGAATTTTCACGAGCAACAGCTGCCGACCCGCTGCCTGTATCATAAATCGGTATCACCGATTTGCGATTTTCACTGATCAGCTGCGACAGTCGGGGCACAACCTTCCCTGCTCCATGTCTCTGTTCGGTGCTTCCGATGACCCTGGGGTCGATGTCTCACCCATTCGGAGGGTCCCGCGCCATCTCCATGTGCAGTCAAGCCCACGTCTTGAAACATCACGTTCACTCGAGATTGCCAACGATGCGATGACAGACACTGTCACCTACGCCTTGTACCTCTGGATCGATGATATTCGACATTTTGATGTGTGGTTGACAATGATGATAATACATTCTCGAAGCTTCTTTTGGCCTCGAGGAAGACGGTCACATGAAGGAACAAGTTTATGAAGTTATAAAGGAGGCAGAGAATCGAAAGGCATGGTCCAGCGCGAATAAACAAGATGAGACGTGATGACAGGGACGACAGATGGCAGCTTGACATGCGAGAGCAGCAGACGTCCAAGATGGCGTGGTCACAAGACAAGAAGATGGGTGCGACGATCAGTTGACATCGTCCATCTCCATGTTGGCCATCACGTCTCCACCGGCGTCGGCACCGTAGCGCTCCTCGCCATCGTCGTGATGACCCTCATCGTCCACCTCTTCGTCGTCGTACATCTCGGCGGAGCCGGAGCGGTCAGCACGATCGCTGCCGCTACCGCTGCCACTGCCACTGGCGCTGTCGTCGAGACGGTAGCGGCCCATGTGGCGGTGTTTGCCATCACCCTCGGTCAGGCGCATGTTGCCCAGACCAGCCAGAGGGCTCATAGTGACACTGCGCATCGAAGGATCGTACGTGCTTGTGGTGCTGCCGTCGCTGCTGTCGTTGGGCACCAACGAAGGCGTCGGTCCACGCGCCGGACTGCCGCTCGCGTGGCTCGAGACCGTGTTGCGACGCTTCGAGGCCATCAAGGTCTCAAAGTTGATCGACTCGGATCCCAACAGCCCAGACGACGGAGGACTGACCGCAGCCGGCCACAGCGCCTTCTCCTCAGGTAGTGACTGAGCGTTGGCATCCATGCCCACCAGAATGGCCGCAGCCTCGAGCAGCTGCACCTGCTGATGCTTGCTCATGAGGAACTTGGACGCTTCCTTCCAGTAGACCGTGTGCTCCCATCGGTGCTTGATCAGACAGCTTGGGTGACGGTACACTTTGGCACAGCTCTCGCAACGGTGAAGCTGCTCGTGCTTGCCACCTTTGCTCTCGTCATCGTCGCCAACCGTGCCCGTCGAGCTGATCGAAGCGCGACGGTCGCGCTTGACGCCGTTATCCAACGCTCCGCTGACGCTCGAGTTGGTGGTGATCATGCCAGGGCTCGGCATGGGCATAGTGCTGTCCAGACTGGACGGACCAAAGCACTCGACGCCCAAATGCGAGTGGCCCTGCGAGCGACCCTCGTTCTTGATAGGTTGCGCATTGCTGCGGGCCTGGAAAGAGCCGGGTGCCACTGTCGAGTTGGATGTGATGGACGAAGAGAGCGAGAGCGCTTCGGCAGCGGCACCAAACGAGGTCGAGAGGCCACCCATCTCGACACCGCCCATGCGAGGCGAGCGTGCCATCATCGGAATGCCTCGGCCGGTGGGAGACCCGGGACCGCCGTTGGCAGCACGACTCATGGACAAGGCCGAAGCACCACCGGCGCCAGCGGCCGAGATGGTGTCGGTGCCCTTTCGACGCATCTGCCCTGTGATGGACTCTCTCCTGCGACCACGACTCGGCACTGCCGAAGAGATGACACCATTGGACGAAGCATCGGTTCTCGAATTGGGCATCGAGGACGGCGCGAAGAAGCCTTTGGAGGGCGGCGAAAGGCCGCTCAAGGGCATGGTCATGGTCATGGCTTGCGGTTGCTCGTTGTAGGCGCGACGGTAGGGATTGGCCACGGTGTAGGTCTGATGGACGTGTGGGAAAGCGGACGAGCTATGGGTGAGCCTTTGTCTTGCTGACAGGACATTGTCATTGTTGCTGTCGCTGACACTTACGGTTGTGGCGCTGCCGCTGCTTGGAGAGAATCGACTACTGGCGGATTGCGAGAAGCTCATGCGAAGATTCGTACCTTCGTTGCGGTCTGCGGGCGGCGAGTGGGCCAGAGCAATGTCGTGCAAGACCGCAATGGTCGGAGAGCAGAATGGACACGAAGGCCAAGGGAAGAACGCAAAAATGTGTTGGGGAGGAGGTGGTTAGGCTGCGAAGGCTCTTGGAAACGTCTGGCCAGATGAGCGGTGGGTGCGAATCAGTACACCTTCCGTCGACTTGAGCTAGGGGCGATCTGCACAGCTTGCGTGACAGCGCACAAGCACTCTTTGACAGGGTGAATGTGGGTACGATGAGCTGTGGGCAGACGTCTCGCTCAAGTTCGGACGGTGCGTGGTTCTGCTGCTAGCGTCGTCGACGTTACTATCGAGGCAAGCCGAAGAGGACCTATAGCCTGTATCGCTGAAAGCATGCGGTACGAGGCGGGCAAAGCGACAAAGTAGCGTCCGACAAGAAAAGGGAGAAAGGAAACTCACGTCGTGCAGCGAAGAAGGAGGGGATGAAGGGTTTCGTGGAATGCGTCCACGAAGTGAGGTGTCTTTGGAAGGCGAGACCGGCGGCGAGACTTGCAACAGCGGTGACGGTGCTTCAGAATGGAAGATGAATGGAACAGCGAGGAGGAGGTTCTTGAGGGGAAGGCCAACAGGCAAGGGAGCCGCTGGGTGGAGTTGAATGCTGCTGATGAGGGGGGTAATTTAGGCGGTCCTGTCTTCAACCAGACTGAGCCGATGAGTCGCGATACTTTCTCGAAGAAAGTATCTATGATGCGAGATGACAGCACTCTTCTACTGAGAGTAGGAAAAGCTTGTCAGTCGTACCAGAGGTGGGAGGGGATCGTCAAGAACCTTGTGACTGTACACAGTGACGTCCGAACGAGAAGTCGTGCCAAGGAAGACGCAGGCGTGCGAGCAATAAGACCGAAGTGCTGAAGCGAGCGAGACTGTGCGAGACGGTGACTTGAAGGCGACCCAGACCAAGCGGACCCGTGACAGAAACCGAGGCAGTAGAAAGCACGTCGAAGATCGGCAACGAGACGTTGGTGTTTTGTTCGAAGAGGAAAGCCGAGCGAAACAAAAGAGTCGATCAAGGTGTAAGAAGGTCGAAGCGAAAGGCGTCGTCGTCGATGGTGCTGATGATAATGATGCTGAAGATACGAAGGTGTGTGTGCTGGGTGAACAGCGAGACACAGACGAGCAACACACAACCACGATGACAGGCAACCAACCAAACAAAAAAAAGTTGGCCTTCGAGGAGCGGGCAAGGGTTGGTGCAGCCGCGACAGACCAAAAAAAAAGGGTGCGGCAGACGAGCACTCAAGCAACAAGCACGCGGGCAGTGTCGAGGAAGGCGGGGGAATTTTTGGAATTGGGAAGAGGAGGAGCAGATGGCGACAGCAACAGCTTCTTTTTCTGATTGGCCCTCGACAATGCAGGCTGCCATCCATTCTTCCTGCTCTGCCACTGCTGCCGAACGTCAAACAAAAGCAGGGAAAAAAATAAAGAACAGGGCCCAGACAAGGGTCAACCACCACCAAAAACGAAGCGTTGCAGACGGGTTCAGCAGGCCAGAGAGCTGTGATTGCCGGGGTCCACCACTTTTTTGGACTGCAGTCGAGTGCATTTGAGAAGCGCGCGCCATGCTGTTCTCCACCTTTGCCTTGCAGCTGGCGACGTGGAAGAGGCACGCGCTCAAACACATCCACACACACACACGCTTGCACATCTGCAAGTGTCACTTCAATGCTGTCTCGACGGCGCAGGTGAACAACTCTCGTACGCATGGTATTATAAGAGCAAGTCCATCGAATTGAGCTTCCGGATGAGGCTGGCAGTGTCTCCAACGTGGAATCTTGGCAGGCGAGGCTTGCTACTTTTGGTGTATCAGGACTTCTGGCAGCCAATCACAGCGCTCTATCCCCGCTTTCCTCGAGAGGAGTCAGAGGAGTCGCCAAATTGAAAATTTAATCCGAACGCGATTCCGACTGGAGTCCTGACAGCTTCCACTCTTCAAGGCCTCTCGAGTGCAGCGCCAGATTGATGGAAGCAATGGACTCAACGTGCGGTATGACAAGCATGCTGTGCTTCTTACTACTGAGGCTGGACCCGACAAGAGAGGTCAAGGCAAGGCCTCGCATTGGTCAATACCAGACTGAAGAGGGAAGAGGGTGCGGTCAAGTGACCACGGGGCATGCAGGGGCTGTCGCGTAGCCGCTTTGCAATTGCCGCAGTCAGATTCTAAGGAACACGAAATCCAAAATCCACGGGGCAGCCTGGTGCAGGCGGCTGGGATTGCTCTCTCGGTGGATGAGGGGTGTCGGACTGAGGCTGTTGCGTGCTGCTGGGCTGGAAAGGGTTGACTTTGGTCTCGCCCTTGCTTCCTCGCTTAAGCACAGCGACCGACCGTGCCTCGGCAATCCCGAGCAGACGGGGCTAATTTGGTGGGTGCTTTGCTGTTGCAGCGGCTGACGGCAATCCATTTCCTCTCTCTGAGTGCGGGCGGTCGTTTTGAATTTCGAAAAGGTAACGAGGAGCCGGAGAAGACCGATGCAAGGTCCTCGTCCATCTGATACCGCAGCTTCTCAGTCTGGTTAACGCTTCGGCAGAGAAAACGATTGCCGGGCGGGAGAGGCGAGAAAGGCCAAGACAACTCGCGAGCGGCTGCCCTGCCTCCTACCTGCAGCGGAGCATCCCTTCCGCGATGGCTCGGAACGGAAGGCTTTGAATCCTGCATGCGATCGCTTCGATCGGTCCCATCTATGGTTGCGTGCGATACACGTTCCCGATCCACACAAGTCGAGGTGTCAACGCCCGCCATCATCCATCTTCGACAGTAGGCCGTGGTCAACCCTGCGTCCACGTATGCGGGAATCTGTTGAGATACCGCCTCACCGGTCAAATGACAGCGATGACTGATTCGATAGACCGGATATTCGGAGCGCCCTTGTGATTCGAGTTGACCGGTAGCCGCGACCACGTACTGTATCTGTCGCCTTCCCTTCCGCCAGCAACAGCGGGTCAGTCGAGCGGCTCTTTCCATCTCTCGCGCTCGCATGGCACAAGGCACACAATCCACTGCCGGGCTGGAACGGAATTCACCGGTCCGTTGCGTCGTATCAAAAAGTCCACATGAGGCCCAGAATGAAATCCAAACGGACAGCCGCACTCTCTGCCTTTGCCGCCTCGATCAGTGTCGAATGTTCTGATTGGCCGCTCATGACGCCAGCGTAGCATCGTCCCCCAAAGCAGGTCACAGAGGAACAATGAGGTTTGCGCAAAAGGACCGGCAATTCGGCAGAGGACGGCAAGTCTCGGGCGATCATCGGGAGATCTCATATTTGCCCAATAAGCGAACGACCATCTGATCGACATAGCTTCCAGCATTCGCGGGAACACTGGGACACGCCATTGCTCATTGTCAGACGTGACAATGGTGCGAGATGCATCTATCGCTTAGTCCTTTTCTCCGCGGTCGAGACTGCGCCATTGTCTCAAGATGTGCATGTGGCTTGCCAAGACCAGCGCATGTCCACGCTGATCGTTGTCGTGCGCTTTGACGAGGTCGATGCGGTAGCCAAAAGCGAAGGGATGACCGAAACACGCCCATTCGGCTGCCACGCAGAGCTTGTTTACGCACGGAGACAAGCGGCTCGCTACAACGTAACCGTTTGCCGGACGGAAGCGCAACAATCTCTCAGAGCAAGAAACGCCGCGCTAGGCGCGCTTCTGAACTGGAAATACTTGATCATGGCACACGATCCTGTCCTTCCCAAGTGCGGCCTGCTTTGTCAAGTGTCGTGCGCCGCTATTGACATGACGCGGCAAAACAGTTTCTCGAGATTGAGCATGTGTGTGTGTGTGTGTGTGTTGTTGCGCTGAGATCGGATGCAGCGATCGAATCGGTCAGGCAAGACAAATGAGCGGCGGCACGCCCCCCGATGGACCACGTTCACAGCCCGAGATGGCCGAGGCGCCTGCAAAAAGCGTCTGCAAGGGAACCGACAGACAACTTAGGTTTGAGGCGTTCTTCAAGACGGCTCGGATCGTGATCAAGCTGTACACACCCACCGTAGCTGTCACATCTGCTCTGGTCTTGCGCTTCACAACTGCCTCCCTTGAGACTGCGCTCGGTAACGGTATCGCATCCGGCACAGCCGGTGTGGTGGCGACTGGATCGGCAGCTCAGCTCGGCTTGGAGGTCTGACGTCCTCCTCGAATACACACGCTTTCAGAAGAGCGCTTTGACTTTCACCCTGGGTTTCCCCAGATTTTTTGGGATCTTGCCACTTTCCAGATTTCTTCTGAAAGAAAAAAAGGGTCAGCAGTTCAAGCGAAGCGAAGCGAATCAGCAGCAAGCAAGCGAGAGAGAGACACACAGAGAGGGAGCGGGAGAAGCACAGATGCAAACCCGACCCGACCCCGCATTTCTCTCATTGGTCCGGCTAAACGAGATGGACACGGGTTTGCTGACTCTCCTTTGCTCTTTCATGGCCGTTCTTCTGACGCTTTCACTTCACTTTCACCGATGCCGCAGGACTGCAGTCGCAAGGATTCTGCGCCGCTGCCGACGCCACCAGCACCACCTTTGCAGCCGCTCGTCTTCCGTCTTGGGGCGCGTCAAGTACGTAATACGAAATGAATGCGGATGATGTGATGCAGCTCGTCCAACGCGATCGAGCTTGTCAATTTGAGCTTGTGCTTGCGCCCACCTTTTGCGAGCTAGGCGTGCTTCGCACTGTGTGCACATCTCATGTGATTTCACAAGGTGGATGCATGCGCTTCGCTTCCGAACCCAAAGATGTGATGTGATGGGAACAGAAAGAGGTGTGCATGTGAGACTGGTTCGGAAGGCGCCCGAATGGCTGACTTGGCACCGTGGTACACTGACTTTGTTTCTTCGAGCTTCATCTTCCCATCCGCCACCATCCTCTGATCGCCTTCCTGGCCCTTCGTCTTGCTCCGCTTGGGACAGCAGCTGTCTTGCTCTTGGATACGTTGCTGCGCAGCGCACAAATCTAGCTTTGGCAGCAGCCCCTTTCTTCCAGTCCCACCCTCCCCTCGAACAGTCAACGCCTTCAAAGCGTTGACTTGCCGCGAGCCTCTGCGCTCTCACTCTCTCTGATCGCTTCTAGGGCAGCCTCTACTGCCATTCGCATCTTCTCCGCCCCGAACACTTTAAAAGAACACCCTCGACCACCATCAAGCCCGTTAACAGACTCTGCGCTCTCTCGTTCTCTCCGCCTCTCCTTCAAAGAGCGGCTTGTAGCTCATCTTTGCGGAACAGCTGAGCACATCTGCTCGGAAGCGATCCGATCAAGAGGCGTTGCTCCTCTGTGTTCATTTGCACCACTTCGCAACATCCGATCCGAGGCCTCGAGCTCCGCACAGGTAATTGACAAGTCATCTAGGCAGCAGCATTTGAGGAGCATCCTCGCTTCTCAGGTGCTGTCACATCCCTTCCGGACTCGCTCAGCAAGCAATCAGACCTTGGATCTTCCGCGCCTATCGCAATGGTGGCCAAGATCTACTTTGATCCGCCTCTCTGGCTGCAGAGACAGTCGTGGGTGCTGGGCAAGCTCAGACAGGAGCGATCCGACTCGGTCGTCGACGTCGGCTGCTCCAATGGCGTGCTGCTCTCGGCTCTGATGCAGCCTGCTTTCCAGCTTGATCAGTTTCCCATCCAGCGCTTCCCAGCCCTCATCCGCCCCAGCAAGCCTTCGCGCAAAGAAGGTGCAGACGATGTGATCAGCGATGCCCTTCTCTCCTCACGCCACTGGATCTACAGTCCCAACGATATCGTCCTCTCTCGTTTGATCGGGATCGACGTCGAACGTAAGGTGCTTGAGAATGCCAAGGCCAGTCTCTCGGCTCACGGTCTCGCTCTGGCCAAGAACCGCCCTCGCTGGAAGTCGCTCGACGTGCGCCTCTTCCAAGGACCCGTCGAGACCGAAAACGAAACGCTCGACGACTACGACGCTTTTGTCGCAACCGAGATCATTGAGCATCTCGACGAGCCCGCCCTCCAGCAGTTCGCTCCCACCGTGTTTGGCAAATACCGCCCTCGCATCGTCCTTGTCACGACTCCCAACTATTGCTTCAACGACAACTTTGGCCAAGACCTCAAGACCCGCCCTGGCTTCCCCGATCCCACCGGACGCACCGACCGAGTCTTCCGACACGAGGACCACAAGTTCGAATTCACCCCTGCAGAATTCAAGCAGTGGTGCGATACCATCGCAGACGACTTTGGCTACGAGGTTCACATCGAAGGCGTAGGCTCCGGCATCTACAGGGTGCCCAAAGATCAGATGGATCCTCCCGTGCCTGCCGAGCAAGGCGCAAAGATCTGGCACGCCTCGCGACCTCGCACCAACTCTCATGCCGACGAAAAGCTTCGCTACGCAACGCAGAGCGCGTTCTTCGTCCGTCATTCCGCCAACGACATCGCGGCTGGGCGCCGTCAGCAAAATGACGACAGTGCCCACAATGGCTCTTCGCACCCCTTCTCGGACCGTTTCCTGCAGTCACGCTCCGTCCCCAAGCCACCCGTCGAGACTCGTGTGCACGACATCTTTGACGAAGCCATCAGCCGCGAGGGGGACGAGAACGAAGAGGACGGCGGCGAGCGTGGCAGATCCGGTCGACGTGCTCGCAGTCGACGCACCGAAAACCTGCCCTTCCTCAGCATTCCTTCTCCACAGACGCCCGTGCTGTCTTCTCTATCCACTGTCCCAAATCCGATCGTGGCTGACTTGCCTCAAAGCAGCGCTCCTCCTACCCCATTCACTGGCCACCAGCTGGTCTGGAGCCACCGCTACGATTGCTCCCTTCCTAGCGCGCAAGTGGCCGAAGCTTCCAAGCGCAAGATCCAGACGGCCGAGCCGCTGTCGGCGGACGAGATTTTGGTCACCACGGTGGAGAAGCAGCGTCAGTTGTACGTGCGTGGGCAGTGGCACGGCGACGACGGCGCCTCCTCCGAAGCTGGCATCGGCAAAGAAGCTGTAGCCAAGCTGTGGGATGTGTGGAGCGACGACGAAGTGCGAGCCGCCTGCGGTGGTCGTGTCGCCGTTCTGCTGGATGCCCTGCGACTCGTAGCTGCAGAGAGCGAAGCTGTGCAGGCCACAGCCGTCGCCAGTGGTCTCCCTACTAGTCCTCACTCGAGTGCAGCCGACCGACAGAGCACCGTCGTCGGCTCGGACGGCACGCACTGGGACCTGCGCGTCCAGACTGTCCGCCACAACAACGTCTCGAACACCGCCAGCTCGCCCGCACACGACTTTGTCGAGTCGGACCTCTTCCTCGTCTACACGCATCCGGACGTGGCACGCTGGCAGGCCTCGATCGACGAGGCGCGCAAGTGGGTCCCCCACGACATGGCGGCGTCATCGCGTTGGAGCAGCAATGGTCGCGGTTCCATCAGCGATGCTGCAGCCAGCCCGGTCCAACCCATGAAGAACGCATCCAGTCTCAATCCGTCCTGGGACTAGGCTGGGAAACACAAAAGCATACCGCTCGCAAGAGCTATCAAACCATCAAAAGCATACGCATACCAGCGCGGAGGTCAATGCAGACTCAAGGTTCACTTCTCGTGCCTCGCCTCTCCCCTATCATCTCTTCCTCGCATCCCTCATCCCTTTTCTCTCCTCCTCGATCTTCTCACGCATTATCCGTCACACCTCACATCTGTATTCGTAAGCACATCGCACACGCACACCCAACAAACGATCAAATGTGCCATCCGAAACTCCATTTCGCATGTCAAACATTACGAGCGCGGCGACCGGATCTGGTCGAACCTGCGGGCAGGGAGAGCGCGGCGGCGAGGACGCTCTTTTCGTCGCCCGGAGCGATGGCGTTGGTGAGGACGACGTCGAAGCCTGGTTTGCTCTTCTTCTTGGCCTCGTCTGGCTCGGTTGAAACTGTGTTGGAGGGGGTACTTGTTGCTTTTGAGGTCGGTGCTGCTTTTGATGGTGCTGGAGTCTTTGCTGGTGTAGCGACGGCTTTGGGAGCGGGTGCGGTTGAGCGGGCGGTATCCCAGACCTTCCCCGGTCCTTGTTCAGCCTCATCATCCAAATACACGCCCATTTCGATCGGCACAGCTCCCGCCTCCCTCCCCCTCCTCTCCTTCTTCTTTCCCTTCCCCTCGTCCTCGCCACGTCGCTCATAGTGTCCACCAGACCAAACAAACCCGCCCTCGAGCACCCGTGTAAGCACCTTGTACGCAAAACTGTTCGCAAAGGGAATACCCGTTCGTGGGTCCTTGTATACTGCTGGCAGCCCGGTGATAGGGCAAATTGACTGGCGGGGCTTCAACGGCCGATTGCGAGACGGAACAAAGGGGTAGGCAGACCAATCGACGTGCGAGCCGAGAAGCACGTTGAATTCGTCCAACCACGTAAAGTCGGGTGCGCGCTCGACGGTGAGGATCGTGCGCGACTGGAGTTCGTACCGCGACGAAGGGGCGGTGGTGGAAGAGGTGGACGGGGTAGTGGCGGTGTTCGTGGTGGTGCGTAGAAGGGCGGCTTGCTGACGCGCGGCGATGACGGGGTCCAGGGTCAGGGCGGCGTTTGTTGCAGATGCAAGTGCTGGCGTCGGAGCGAGTGAGGTCGGTTGCGTGGTGGAGGAAGAAGGTGGTGTAGTGGGCGGTGGTGGTGGTACAGACGGTGCTGCTGCGGCTGAGGGCATGGCTTCCGATGTCGTCGGATCGGCCTGCGTTGTGATCGTGCCGGCCCCCTCTGCTGGCTTGGACGCATCGGCCATGGTCGCATCGACATCGATGCTCCTCGATGCCTCCTTCGCTTCTGCATCCGCAGATGCTTCTGGTCGTTTCGGCAGTGTGACCGTCCCGTTAGGCTCCGTAATCCCTGACCTGTCGGCGTCGTCCTGTGTGGTGTGCGCCTCGATCGACGCCGACCGAACATATGACGCTGCTGCCGGATGCGCCGTGGTGTCTTCTGCTGTCGATGCCCTCGCACTCTCTCCTTCCGCACCTGCCTTCGTCTCGCTCCGCTGCTCCTTGTCCTCTGCCTTCGGAAGCTCCTCCACCACCTTGGTCTTCAACCCAACGCTGACCCACCTTACAAACGGCCCCGTGATCCTCTCCTTCCTCTGCCTCTGCTTTGCCCTCCGCTCCTCCTCCTGCTCCAAGAACCTTCTCAGACTCTCCCTGTTCTCCTCTTCCACCTCCAACGCCTCTGCGATGAGCGCATCCTGTGTCAACGTCGCCTTCTTCTTGACCACGGGTCTTGCCGGTAGTGCTGCTCTACGCTGACTCGCCTCTTCCAGCCGCGATTCGACTTCGAGCTTGCTCTGCACGGTTGCGGATCGTGCCGAGGTTCGTCTCCTTCCCCCACTCACCTGGGACGAGCTTGGCGATGGTTGGTCTGGCGCGAAGCTGATACGCCTCCTTTTGACCTCTTTGCTCCCCTCCCCTGCGGTCTCTGGTGCAGGTCTTCTCGCCGGGCGCTGCACTGGCGCAGCAGGCCGCCTCACGACACCCACCGCCCTCGCCGCCGCCCTCCGTTTCGACTTCTCCGCCTTCTCCTGCGCCTCGATCTCCCTCTCCCCTTCGCTCTCATCTGCGGCAGCACGCGCATCGTCATCGCTATCCCGATCAAAGTCGCTATCGACAATATCCACACCGTCTTCGTTCTCGTTCGCTTCAAAGTCGATATCGTTCTCGACCTCGGCAAAGATTTCGTCCTTGTCGAGTTCTTGGTCGAGCAAGGCTTTGAGTCGGTTGCCTGCCGTACTGCGCTTGGAGCGCGAGGTGACCATGAGGTTGGCAGACGAGGAGGACTCGAAGCGCTCGATGCGGTAGGTGGAGGGTGGGGTTGGGGTGGGGGAGCGGGAGGGCCCCGCGACGGGCGAGGATCGAGACATGGTTGCGACTGGATCAAGTGCGAAGGTGTCGTGTGATGGTGTGTGGCAGCTCGGCCCGCGTTGTTGAGCTGGTCAGCGACGCAGCATGTGATCGATGGATGCTGTGAGGCAGCGAGCTGACGGTTCTGGTCGGTGTTGAGGCCTGTGCGTTGAGAGTGAGATGAGGATGTGGTGGCCAGTAAGAGTGGAAAGTGGTGCTGAGCAAGGACCCTGAAGCCTGCGACGAGCTTCATGTCCGAAATCCGAACGCCTCGAATTTGGCATGCCTGACCGCTTCAACCTTCAACCTTCTTTCCAACCTTCTTACCATCTGCGTCTTCTCTCCAGTCCACAGCCACCATCCTGGCCATCCGCCGCCATGTCACTGGAAGCCTTCTCTGCAGCGCGCAAGCAGAAGCTCGACCTGCTGCGCCAAAGACGTGCAGCCGAGCAGGCCGGCACCACCCTCCCCGACGATGCATCCCTCCTCATCAAACGTCACTTCCGCAACTACGACCCCATCACGGGGCAGATGAAACGCTTCACATCCGCACGCGACCTTCCTGACACCGTCGAAAAGGACGTCGATGGCCTACAGCAGCAGACAATAGCCCAAGACGAGCTGAGAAGGCAAGAAGACCTCGACCTCGACAACATCGCCCCCAAACGACCCAATTGGGATCTCAAACGGGATCTCGAAAAGAGGTTGAAGAAGCTGGAGAGGAGAGATAAAGAGGCAGTGATCCTGCTGATCAGACAGAGGATACAAGCCCAGCAAAGGGCGGCGGGCTTGGATGCGAATGCTGATCGAAACGAGGAGAATGTCACGGGGCTGACCGCCGAGATTGCTGCTTCGGCAACGGCCGACTTGGGTCAAGGCAGCTCGGATCTTTCAGAAGAGGAAAGCGGAAGCGATGGAGAGTAGAGCACTTTCGACAACTGCTCGCACACGGCATCCACATGTATACCTCTGATCCACGCGGCGTCGCTCCGTGCCTCTGTACCAACATCGCACTTGTATTTGTATCGCTCCATCATACCAGCATGACCTCAAAGCTCTCGCCCCGCTTGCGCGCTCTGCAGTGGACACACACGCAGACACTTTGCCCCCAAGACGAAACCGTAACCGAATCAGATTCTGAGTAGAAGTGCAGTAAAGAGACATGCTTTTTGGATTATACTTATCAACAAAGCCGACGAGCCACGTTTCTTTTGATCAACGAGTCCAGCTGTTGAACAGCCCAATGTCGTCTGCGCCGTTCATGGGCCCGGAGCAGCCGACGTTCTGCTGCTTCTCTTCCTCCTCGACCTCCTCGTCGGTGAGGCGTCGTTTCCTGTTGCCGTTCGCGTGGCCGTTGAGCAGGGCGGCCGTGGCGTCCGACGGATGCTTATCGTCGTTCGCCACACTCGACGCCGAAGGGCTGGCACGGCTCGCATACAACTTCTTTTGGCTCTCTGCGATAACCGGGATCTTGCCTGCTGCCTTCTTGGCCTTGGCGTTCTCACTGCGGAGGTGCTCAAGATGCGCAATGTACTCGGCATCGACACCGCCAGTGACGTACTGGCCGTCGAATACGGAGCAGTCAAAGTGCTTGAGTTCCGGGTTGAACTGCTGCACCGAGTCGATGAGGTCCTCGAGCGTCTGGTAGATGACCAGATCGGCCTGGATGTATTCGGCGACCTGCTCGACACTGCGCCCGTAAGCGACGAGCTCCTGGCGCGAGGGCATGTCGATACCGTACACATTCGAGTAGCGGATGGGCGGCGCACACGAGGCCATGATGACCTTCTTGGCTCCCGCATCGCGCGCCATCTGAATGATCTCTTTTGAAGTGGTTCCTCGGACAATCGAGTCGTCGACGATGAGGACGTTCTTGTTGTTGAACTCGAGCGCCATGGCATTGAGCTTGCGGCGGACGTTCTTGCGACGCACGCTCTGGCCGGGCATGATGAAGGTGCGGCCGACGTAACGGTTCTTGATGAAACCTTCACGGTAGGGTACGCCGAGGTTCTGGGCCAGCTGAAGCGCGGCCACACGCGAGGTATCTGGGACGGGGATGACGACGTCCACGTTTACCCCGGTGGACTGGAGCTGACGACGGACCTCGTCGGCGAGCTTGTCACCCATGGCCATGCGCGAACGGTAGACCGAGACACCGTCCATGACACTGTCAGGACGAGCAAAGTAGACGTACTCAAAGATGTCGGGAGAGAAAGAGAATGCATCTGGCGAGTCGGCAGGAGGCGTGAGGATGCGGCGCGAGACAGCGTGCTTTGTGATGATGACCGCCTCACCGGCCTTGATGTCCTCGAAGTCCTCGAAACCAAGCGCATCGCAGACGACCGACTCGGAGGTAAAGCAGTAGTCTCGACCGTGGCCCTCGAGCTGCTCGCACTGAGCGGCGGACGAGGGACGCGAGCACATGCCGAGAGGTCGGATACCATTGGGGTCACGGAAGGCGATGATACCGAAACCGGCAAGCATGGCGCAGCAGGTGTAGCCACCCTTGCACTGCTTCATGAGATCCCGAATAGCAGTGAAGATGTCCTCCTCGTTGATACGAAACTTGCCCGTCTTTTGCAAGTTGTTGGCAAAGACGTTGAGAAGCACCTCGGAATCCGAGTCGGTGTTGATGTGTCGGTGAGCATCGGCATCGAGGAAGCGACGGAGCTCGTCGGTGTTGATGAGGTTACCGTTGTGAGCGAAAGTGATGCCGTAGGGCGAGTTGACGTAGAAAGGCTGGGCCTCGCTGTGAGCAGAGGAGCCAGCGGTGGGGTATCGAACGTGGCCTACGCCCATGCTGCCCTGGAGACGGGCGATGGCGTTGACGTCAAAGACGTCGCGGACCATGCCGTTAGCCTTGGTCTGGTGGAAACGACCCTTGTCACCGCAAGTGACGATACCAGCAGCATCTTGACCACGATGCTGGAGGAGGGAGAGCGCCTCGTTGATCTCGGGCGCAGCGGACTGATCGGCCGAAGCCAAGAGGAGAGCGGTGATTCCACACATGATTGAGGTCGTCGGTAGTGGTGTACGCGACGCACGCTGTGTGTTCTCGAGATGAGAAAGGTGGGAATGAAGAGCGAAGGAGGAAGCGACGCTGGTAAGTGGTGAGGTGGATACCTAAAGGAGAGGAAGCAAGAAGCAGCGATGAGGTCGTGACAATGTTGGCTGCCTGCCAGCTGCTGCGCCAAAGTTGACCGATGGCTGCTCGTCGCTCTCTGCGCAAGACTTTTAGCTTTGCTTCAGGGTCTCTCTGTCTGTCTGTCTGTCTGTCTGTCTGTGTGAGCGAGCGTGGTAAGGCATCGGTCACAGACTCCTCAGCTTTCGGCTTTGGGCCGATCGTCCCTCTGCTCTCTGCTCTCTCTACACGTTGTGACTGCGCCTCTCTCAAGGTCTGGTGGGCAAAGGTGGGCAAAAGAAAAATCACACGGCAAAAGGATCTTTCCGAAATTTACGAGTCGACGACCCTGACTCTGAGAAGAAACAAAAAATTTAGCTCGTCGCGTTTTCCCACCTTCACGGCCCGTTTCCGCTGCGTGGGAACAGACGCTGTTCTCAGAAGGCGAGCTCTGTGATCTTGGCTGAGTGAGCTGCTCACTGCTCACCAAGCTGAGCTCGCTCCATCCAAAGAACCTTGCGACAGGCGTGAGAATGAAATGTCATTTGCTTGCTGCGTGGTGACTGCAAAGCATCGAAGCGGGGCCAACCAGTCAGCTCTCACGGCGAAGTTGTGCCGAAAGGGTTGCAGGTCACCGAAAAAGTTCGTTTGCTGCATCGCCTTAAATCTGTCAGGGTCCAGACGTCCATCGGGTCGATGTAGGTCTAGCCGCCCGAGACAGCTTTGACCAAATTTTGAGCTTTGCCTAGACTGCAGAAAGTCATCATGGCTTGCTGCGCTTCGGTGCTCGAAAAAAGGGTCGCTTGACGGCCTCTTCTTTAAATTTTGCGCTGCGCAGCGAGGCACAGACACTACTCGGTTGAAGGTCAAGCTCAGTTTGATTGAATTGCAGATTTGCTTCCACACCTTCCACCCCCTGCAAGCCACCCGTCGGCATCATCCTCTCTCTACTTCATCCACACCACAGCACCGAGCGCAGACTTCCGTCCTCGGAGCGCGCAGATCAAGCGCTCCTCACACCACCTTCGTTCCTTTCGCGGACCCGACTCACCCCGGAGCAACACAGAACCCAAGGCATCTCGCACACTCTCTCCCGCAGGCAAGATGACCGCTGCCACCGCCGCTTCCAACGGCAGCGCCGCCTCTGTCGACAAGGTCGCCGACAAGCTCGCACAAACCAACCTCCCCGCCTCGAACGGTACCAACGGCACCAACGGCCACGCAAACGGTGACAACAACGACGACGAAGGCGACGATGATGATGACGACGAGGAGGAGGAGGACGGAGAGGCTGGTGCAGCCGGCGCCAACGGCGCAGCAAAGAAGAAGAAGAAGAACAAAAAGAAGAAGAAGAAGTCCAAGGCCAAGCTCACTCAGACCGTGCCTCCTCGTGTTGGTCTGACAAAGATCTTCACCAATGGCAAGTACCCCGTCGGCGAGATTCAGCAGTACGACACCTCCAAGTTCAGCGAGGAGAGGAAAAGAGTCACCGACGAGGAACTTCGCGAGCGAGAGAGGCTTGTTCAGCAGGAGGAAGGCTTCGACTACAACATCATTCGTCGAGCTGGTGAGGTGCACAGGCAAGTGCGTCAATACGCCCAGAGTGCCATCAAACCCGGCATGTCCATGATCGAGATCGCCGAGCTTGTCGAGGATAATACCCGTGCGCTCGTCGAGGCGGAAGGCTTCGAGTCCGGTATCGGCTTCCCCACGGGTGTTTCGCTCAACGACTGCGCTGCCCACTACACACCCAACGCGGGTGACAAGCGAGTGCTCCAGGCGACAGACGTCCTCAAGGTCGATTTCGGTGTTCACGTCAAGGGCCGCATCGTCGACTCTGCTTTCACGCTCACCTTCCAACCCACTTGGGACCCTTTGCTGGCTGCGGTCAAGGCGGCCACCAACGCAGGTGTCAAGGCGGCCGGTATCGACGCTCGTCTCGGCGAGATTGGTGGCTCGATCCAAGAAGTCATGGAGTCGCACGAATTCGAGGCCGAGGGCAAGACCCACCAGGTCAAGTGCGTTCAGAACCTCAACGGCCACAGCATCGAGCGCTACTCGATCCACGGCGGCAAGTCGGTCCCCATCGTCAACATGCCCGACCTCGACGTCAAGATGGAGGAAGGCGAGTACTACGCCATCGAGACGTTCGGCTCGACCGGTCGAGGATACGTCATTGACCAGGGCGAGTGCTCGCATTACGCACGCAAGAAGAACCTACCCAAGTCGATTCCGATTCGCGTCCACTCGGCACACAGCCTGCTTCACACCATCAACAAGCACTTTGACTCGCTCCCCTTCTGCAGGCGATACCTCGACCGCGTCGGCGAGAAGAACTACTTGCTCGGGCTCAAGCACCTCGTCTCGCTCGGCATCGTTCAGGACTACCCACCGCTGTGCGATGTTGCAGGGGCTATGACCGCACAGTACGAACACACGATCTTGTTGCGACCGACGTGCAAGGAGGTCGTTTCGCGAGGAACCGACTACTGATTCGTATGCAAAACACATCCCTGTATTATCGATATCGCAATATCTCAGCCATTCACAGGTCACTGTTTTCCGTTGCATGGTTTCTGCTTCTGCTCTCTTCTGGCACAATGGATGAGATCCCACCCCTTCGGTATTGCGCTTCAGCGTCACGCCTCAGCGTACTTCTCGAACACGTCCTGTGGCGGAAAGACTGTGGGAGCCAGCTCGGTGTACTTATCATAATCCTTCTGCGAAAAGCAACAGAGAATGATCCTCTCAACATTCTTGCTATTCCCATTCTCCAGCCAGCAACCGATCTCGTCCAGTGCGGCGGTGGCAGCTTTGTCGAACGGGTATCCGTAGACGCCCGTTGAGATGCTTGGGAAAGCGACGCTTCTCGCGCCAACCCGCTTTGCCTCTTCCAGACTGTTCCGATATGCGCTCCTTAGCAGCTTTTCGCTCTCCTCGTGCTTGCTGGATTTATACACGGGTCCAACGGTGTGGATCACATGTTTCGCTGGGAGGTTGTAGCCCTTCGTAGTTTTTGCAGAGCCGGTATCGCAGCCGTTGAGCGTACGGCATTCCTTGAGCAAATCGGGACCGGCAGCGCGATGGATGGCGCCATCGACACCTCCACCTCCGAGGAGCGAGTTGTTGGCCGCATTGACGATCGCATCGATGGAAAGGGAGGTGATGTCGCCGCAGTGCAGAGAGAGGAGGTGGGCAAAGGGGTAGATGGACGAGGCGAGCGTGGAGGGCGACGGTGCGGCGATGGTGGACGACGCGTAGAGCGAGGCCAGCGTCGGGATTGCTGAGAGCTTCGTGGCCATGACGGACGATATCGCTGAGTCTCAGATGGCTTGCTAAAGTCGGAGAATGTGATCGCTTCTGCGAAAGGCTACAACAGCAAAGCAAGGATGGTGTTGGTCGGGGTTGCAGGGTGGTCAAGGCACAGCTGCAGGTGGAGGTTTGACACTTTTTTGCACAGGCCTGGGGAAGGCGATCTGACACATTTTTTTTCTTTCGGTGGCCGGGGAAAGATCGGAGCCGTTTTTAGAGCTTTCGCCTGTCAAAGCCTTCTTCCTCCTGTCTAACCTCGTCAACGTCTGCAACACGACAGCAAACTCCATCGCACCACCTCACACACACCCCATATAAAAATAGCAGGATGCCTCCTCCGCCGCAGATGCAAGGGATGCCAGGCGGCGAGCCGACGGTCTTCCAGAAAAGTACGTGCTCGAATCTCTTCCCCCCCTCATCCTTGCTCCTCATCCACTGACCCCCTCTCTTTCCCTTTCTTTGGAATGCTGCAGTCAAAATGGGCGCCATGACAGGCACACTGGTCGGCCTGACGATCGGCTTCATCGGTGGCGGCATTCAGATCCTCCGTGCGGGACCTGGACCAAGAGGCGCACTCGGCACGCTCTCCCAGTTCATGCTCAGCTCCGCAGCGACGTTTGGGTTCTTCATGTCGATCGGAACCGTGTTGAGGACAGAAGGGATCGAGGCAAATCCGTACCTGACGCCTATGCAGAGAGCGGTGGCGTTGAGACAGCAGGAGGAGCTGATGAGCAGGGCGAGAGGGGGACGGGTCGAGGTGGAGGAGCGAAAGCGGGCATGATGGCGGGGGACTGTCAGTGAAGACTTAGGAGCGAAGGAGAACTCGCCTCACAGCACCCAACGTGTGAAAACTATCGACATCGGATACTGTCGACATCGTAGCAACAAGATTGATGGTCGACAGACGCTTGACCAACACAAGCATGCTGCACAAGCATGATGCCCAACAGCGCAGCTCATCAGATCAGACCGGAGCGCCAACTGTGAAATTTGCCAAAGCAGAGAGGTGACGTTGCGTTCGTTTCGGCGTCATGAATGGCCATCACACATTCACCACCACCGTCACTCATCGCCAAAGAAGCCGCCCCAGCCACCACCACCACCGTCACTATCACCTCCACCACCGCCCCAGCCTCCCCAGAAGCTCTCTTCCTGTTGTGGCTGCGTGTCTCCAGCACCGGCCCAGGGGTCGGATCTTCCTTCGCCCCACACCTCCCCTCCGCCCTGCTGTTGCTGTTCTGAGCTCCACCACGGGCTTTCGTTCTGCTGTTGCGGGGGAGGCATTGGATCCTGCCCGTAGTCGTTCGGATTTGAAGGTGGCTGACCAAGCCTGCCGTCCTCGCTCATGCCCGAGTCAGATGCGCCGTATGGATAGTCCATTCCGTTTCCAATCGCTCCTCCCGCGACACCTGTTCCAAAGCCGCCGTCTCCGGCAGCGGGGTTCTGCGGAACGTTCTCGTTATTCGGCCCGCCTTGTGGTGTTTCCGCCGGCTGTCCTCCTCCACCCATGCCGGGCATCATCATCCAAGGGAACATGCCTCCTCCTCCGTGCATGCCTTCAGAGTGGCGACTGAAATAGTCAAAGTCGATGCTGACTGCCGTGGCAAGTGCGACGGTCCGCTCGTCGAGTGTCAGCGCGCGTGTACCGTGGCTCTCGACCAGCTCCATGCCTTCCGCAATTCCGGTCTGCTTGTTCTGAGGCCCATCTGAGGCGGCTGAAGCGGCAAGTCGAGCGTCTGTCATCGCTGTCTCGCCGACCGAGTCGAAGCGCAACACGTACTGGCCTGTGTCGGTGAAGATCTCCCTCCCAAGGCCTCTGAAATTGCGATCGATGGCACCGACGAGCTTACCGTCTGCGTCTTGCATGAGGAAGGCCCAGCTGAGCAACGGTGCGTCGATGCCGGCAAACTGCACAAAGCTCTCTCCCTCCTCCCCACGTCTCTTGAGGAAAAGCTCGTACTTCCGTCTGTACAAATGCCACCGCTGCTGCACCTCCCCAATCAGCTCCAGATCCTTATCCTGCGGGGCGCCGTACCCAGCCGGATAATCCTCCCTCACCGCATAAATGTGCGCTGTGGAATTGATCCACGTGAACGGCCTGCGAATCATGAGCACTGGCTTGCCCTGTGTATCCATCACTGTGGCACGAAAGGGTCGGTGCGTCCGCAGGAGCTGTCGTTGCAACGCACCGCCAAGCAGACCCTGCTCCTCCTCGGCAAGGTAGCCCACCAGCTCGCCGGATGGGGCGTGGATGGAATACTTGTTGGCCTGCTCAAAGCCAAGGAAGATGTTCATCATCTCGATCTCGCGTGTGACGACCAGGGCCGATTGGGTAAGCAAGCGGGTTGCGCCAAAGAAGGAGGGAGAGGAGGACTGGAGCACGTCCTGAGGCGCATCGGGGACGATGGCGGGGACGTGCACGGCTGGATCGGTGGGTACTGGCGGCGATGCTGATGAAGGGTCGGTTGAAGACTCCGTGGTCTGAGCCACGGGCTCGGCAGCGGGCTTGGCATGCTGTGTCGGTGCTGGAGCGTGAGAAGTGGTCTGCCCCGAAGCATGGTGAGGCGTGTGAGACGCAGCAGACGCTCTGCTGGGGCCGCGATGATTCCTCGAGATCGTGTAGCGAGAGCCTCTGCCCATTCGCGACGATGCTGTAGCTGTAGTCGTGGATATTGTCCTTGATGATGAGGCTGCGTGTGGCAGCACCAGCGACCGTGGTGACGCCGATCCGGACGCAGTCGCACGTTGAGGGGCTGTGGTTCGCCGCGCGAGGTGGCGCTCGGCCACGCCTGCAAATGCTCTCGCGCCCGTCATCGTCAGCGTGTGCTTGACGTCGCAAGTAGTCAAGCGCCGTGTGTTCAGCGTCAGGTGTGGACGGTGCGGTCGGAACAAAGGGAAGCCTTATGTGTCACGACGCTCATCAGCTTGCTGAGCAGCTGTCAAAAGTGGAGGTTACCAGCCCGCTTTTTTTCGGAACGCGGCTAAGCCTTCTGCAAACCACCGCCGACAACAGACCATCTGTGGGAACGCACTCAGCTCTCGAGGGCTGGCGCATCGCTAGCACATTCGAAGGAGGCCAAGACAGGAGCGTGTATAGCTTAACAGCTGTACCTCTATCAAGTTGCGGCTCTTCAGGATCACTCAGATTCCGAAAAAAGTGGTAGTCGGAGCCAGCAGAGCCTGAGATAATCGTGTCGAAGGGAGGCTGGCCGTCCAACTCTCCGGCGAACGGGTGCGCCACCTTTGTCAAGTCAGCCCAGGAAATATTTCAGCTTGTCGTAGTGGTAGAAGAGTGGAGATGTGTGTATTCCTGCATGCGCTTCTGGTATCATACTTTGTGCTTGTGGTCCGACTCGGTGGTAACAGGTGCCGAGTCCGTTGCAGTGGGTGCCCTGATCTCGGCCAAATCTGAGAAGTCGTCTTGCTTCACCTGTGGTTGTAGTTGAAGTTGAAAGGAGAGCAGCAAATGTGGTGTCAGCGATTGCTTCGTGAGGGCGCACGTGACGGTGGGAGTACTTACCTTTGAGATCGAGTAGAAGTAGACGCTCGTGGCGAAGCCCATGATCAGCGAGCCAGTGAGGATGTTTCGTACGCGATAGGGCTTGCGTGCACGCTTGAGGCCTTCCGAGATGCCATAGCCGTCAGGGTGGTACGTCGCATGTGTTGAACGAGGAGGGACGGTTGAGCGGGTTGCCGAGCCGTAGGATGGGCCGCTGCCAGCTTGGGTCGAGTTGTACCTTGCCGCCATGATTGTGCGGGAGGCGGAGCCGGAGGCCGTCCTGAAAAACGGAAGGGACGGCATGCTTGTGTGTTGTGCTTGGTGCTGTTGAAGTGTTGGTGGTGAGTATGGTGTCAGTGGCGAGCAGAGGTAAGGGCAACTCTGAGCTCAGAAGCCTCTCAAAAAAGGCTCAGGCGGTGCTGACCGGGACCCGGCGCAAATTTCCAAGCTGTATGCAGCTCGACCCTAACACATGAGAAAATTGGGTCTGTAACTGCAACGCGAGAAAGAAGGGTCCTGCACGCGCTGAAACCAACGCACTCCGCCAAAATGCTCAGTCAACCAGCAGCATACCAGCATGGACCATCATCACTGACAGCAGCTACCTTCCTTACAACCCACCTCACCAGCAGCCCCTTCGACACTCTTTCGTCCACGCCAGCTACCGCGCTTATCTCACGGTAGCTATTGACGCTCATTCATTGCATACACACACACGCCGACCAGGCCGAACCACCATCAGTCACGACCTTGAGCGCCTCACCGGTCGCCAAACGCGACTAACTAGCGCAACCCCGTCCTTCCAGCAACGCAATGCATCGTCCCACAGCGATCGTCTCATAGTATTAGGCTAGGCGGGTCAGCGACTCGCTTTCCCTTTGACTGGCAGCCATGCCGGGCATTCCTTCCCAACCCAACAATATACCCTTGGCCTCCTCACTTCCTAAGGTCAGCTTTCGCAAAGTGCCACCAGATGAAGCGCTCATTTTTCACATACCACCAGGCATCATCGAGCCTCATGCTCTTCCTTTCGGCTACAATGACAGCTCAAATTACGATAAGCCAGACCACTACATTCGCTACCTTGAGCCCATCGAGGGCGATCTCAAAAAGCAGGTCGAATATGACATGGATGAGCAGGATCAAGAGTGGCTCGACGCTCTCAACCACGACAGGCGCAGTCAGGGACTCGATAGCATCTCGTACGAGGTCTTCGAGATCATCCTTGATCAGCTAGAGAAAGAATGGTTCGACCTGATGAACCGGGTCCCGCCCAAAGCGAGGCATGGAGCGGGCGCAGACGCGGCAGCTGACGGTGCTGATGCCGACGAGGAAGACTCGGAAGATGGCGAAGACAGCAAGTGCGCCATCTGCGATGATGGAGAATGCGAAAACTCGAATGCCATCGTCTTCTGCGACGGATGCAATCTCGCCGTCCACCAGGATTGCTACGGCATTCCCTACATCCCTGAAGGCCAGTGGCTCTGTCGCAAATGCACCGTCTCACCTGACCGTGCCGTATCGTGCATCCTTTGTCCGCACGAGGGCGGCGCTTTCAAGCAAACTACCACTGGCAAATGGGCTCATCTTCTCTGCGCCATGTGGATTCCAGAGACGGGCGTCAGCAATCCCGTCTACATGGAGCCCATCGACAGCGTGGAGCGAATCCCGAAAGCGAGGTGGAAGCTGCAGTGCTACCTGTGCAGATACAGAATGGGCGCCTGCATTCAGTGCGACAATCGCTCCTGCTTCACTGCCTTCCACGTCACTTGCGCTCGCAAAGCAGGGCTTCTCTTTCGCACGGAGCGCACCCGCGTCTCACATCATCTTTACGAGGATTCGGACGGCAGCGATGACGAGGGGCCCGAGGTGCTGCGAGCCTGCTGTCACAGGCACATGCCCCCCGAGATGCGCGACCAATTCAAAGTCGACTTTGGTCGACAAGGGGCCCTCGATGACGAGCGGTCCGAGACCTCCTATCGTGCATCGCCTCTTGTTTCTTCACGCGCACGCGAAATGTCCGTCGAGTCAGGCATCGGAGCGCCGTTAATCTCGGTCAGCCGCCGTAGCTCCATGGTCGGCAGCCATGACGGGGCATCGTCCGCTGCCGACCCGAAGAGCACCTCCAAGTCGGCCCGTGCCTACAAGAAGAGCTTCAAGGCGGGACCTCCGCTCGTTCCCGCTTACATTGCCAACCGCGTGCTCGAGTACATCACCAAATTACACCTGCGCAAGAAGGCAACCGCATTGCAGCTCATCGCCCGCTATTGGTCCTTGAAACGCGAGGCCCGCCGGGGTGCGCCGCTCCTCAAACGGCTCCACCTCGAGCCCTGGACTGCCTCCACGAACAACAAAGAGCAGACCGACGCTCAAAAGGCCAAGAAGCTCCACTTTCTCCGAAGCATTCGAGGAGACCTCGAGCGTGTGCGCATGCTCGTCGAACAGGTCCGCAAACGCGAGAAGGAGAAGCTGCGCCAAGCACAAGAGATCCGCAATTCGCTCGTGGAGCCCGTGCTCTTTCCCTTTCATACCGACCTTCGTGCCGCTATTGCAAAGTTCGAAGCTGCTGACAGATTCGGCTACTTTGCATTGCCCGTCTCCAAGATCGACGTGCCTGACTACTACGATATCATCAGAGAGCCTATGGACTGGGCGACCATCAAGGACAAGATCCACCTCAAAGTGTACGACACGGTCGGAGAGATGCGCGAGGACGTGCTCAAGATTGCTACCAACTCCATGACCTACAACAAGCCGGATACCCCTTACCACAAGGCCGCCACCAAGATCCTCAAGATGATACCCGAGGTCTTTGCCGAGTTGCAAGCAATCGAGACGTCGCATCTCCGTGTGCACGAGCACAGAATGGTCGAACAGCGGCAGACAGAGCCGCCGATGGAAGACGACGTGGCCGAAGGTGATGAAGCAGCCTCGCTGACGATGCAAAATTCACCTTCGGTTGACGCCGAGACTCGTCGTCAGCTGCTCGAGTTGGGCCTCGAGCCCCCATCAGACCTGATCTCTCTGCTCCGAGACTATCGTGCGATGGAAGATGAAGAGGAGCTGGATATCAGGCAGCAAGCGTACGGTACGCATCCGATGCCGTCGAGTGTGCCCATCAAGGCTGAAGAGGAGGGACAAGGCGAGAATGAAGTAGGCCAGCACTCGAAGCGGAGGGGCCTCACGCCGGTACTCAACCTGATGGACGACTTCGTTCGCGAAGTGTACGTTCCACCGCCTCCGCCTGCGCCGCCGGCTCGAGTGTCACCTGTGTCCTCGTCCAAGAATCAGAAGGCTGCTAAGGCCCCGGCAACCGCGGGAACCGCAGAGGACGCGGCGCCGAAGGTACCACGGAAGCGCAAAGCATCGAACACGGAGCCTCCGGCCCCGATTGAAAGGAGAAGCACGCGTCGGTCCATCGCTCTGGAGGCAGAATCCGAAAAGGCGCAGGACCCGGCCACAGAAGCCGTCCCTGCGACGCCAGCGCGCAACAAACGCCTCCGATCGCAGAGCTCAGCCAAGCCAGCATCCACCGAAAATGCAGGTACGCAGAGTGCCAAGAAGCCAGAAGCAGCTTCCATGACCAGATCGGCGTCGCAAATGTCAGCAGAAGCGCAAGAAGGCGTCCAGGTCAACGGAGACGTTGGCGCACACGATTCGTTCCTGCTCTTCAATTCCGGATGGGTGCTTCCAGAGGGCTCCAAGCGTCATCGCAATGCTGCAGCCAGACCGGAGATGATCGGCCAGCGTCCACGCAAGATCTCTGCGCCTGAATCGCCGGCACCCATGGACCTCAGCCAGATCTCTGAGCAGGTAGCCGCCGCCGCGATGACACCTCAGCAGCGTCCACGATCGCGCACCGTTCCGTCGTCAAGCCGGCAGGTTGACACCACGCCAGCAGTCGGGACTAGTAGACGCCGGAGCAGCGGTCGCAGAGCATCTGTGGCGAAGCCCGAACCGGAGGACGATCAGAAGGCGGAAACGGCAGCCAGCTCCCCGCTCACTTCGGAGGATGAAGGTGAGAAGCACGCCGGCACTTCCGCGCAAGGAAGGCAGACCAGATCAAAGCGCACTGTCAAGAGGGAGAACAGCCAAGTCTCCGAAGGTCCTTCAGAAGCTGCCGCCAGCGAGACACCCAGCTCTCTACGACGCAGCGCACGCACCCGCACCGTCTCTGCCGACCGCTCTGTATCGCCCGCAACCTCGAGTCGACAACGCTCCACATCAGCATTGCCGCTCGATTTTATTACCAACCCACCGGGGGAGGGCACGCGGGTGTGGGCCAAAATGGAGAGATTCCCGCACCATCCCGGCATCGTCATCACCGACCGCTCAAAACTACCTCGCGAATTGCTCAAATATCAGTCAAACGATGCACGGGTTGCCATCAAGTTCTTCGGCAAGCAAACCACCTGGGGATGGGTGGCGGCCGACAAACTCGCTCCTCTGCTCATCGACGACCGGGTGGACGAAAAGTATCTCAAGCTGGCCTCCAAAAAGTCCCACTCGAAGGGGCAGGCGAAACTGGTCCGGGAAGCGTACGACGAGGCACGATCCAAGATGTGATGTTAGGTCAAACGAATGAGTAAGAACATGATCATCCAGCTAACGACGACGACGAGGATGGCGGAGAGGGTGAACCAGCCCATGCCACGAGCTTTTTTCGAGTAGACGCCGAGTCGTCCCCGTGTGCGTGTCATGAGGTCGAGATTTTGGCCGAGATCGGTGCCGGCTTTCTCGAGGAGGAGACGATCGCGCTCGAGAGAGTCGGCGAAGGCGACCGAGTTGGATTTGAGAACGGAAGCCATGCGGAGGAGTTCGGAGGAGAGCGCCTCGTGGGTCGCGCGGTCCGATTGGAGGATTGTTTCGCTCGCTGAGGTCGTGGTTGGTGCGGTGCTGGTGCTGGGAGCGGGCTGTTTGGCTTGGTTGGCTTTAAGCGATCGGTTGTACTGTTCCATGTCGTCCTCGTCCTCGTGCGGAGGTTGCGGTTTGAGCCCGGCGAGAGGGGTGGTGTCTTTGGTGGATGCAACGTGGATGTCCGGATCGGTGAGGACCGATTCTGCGCCCGAGCCCTCATCATCGTGAGAAGAGTCGGTGTGGTTGTCACCGTCGTCCGCATCGATAGCGGCGAGCGTTCGCTGTTTCCAATACTCGTATCCTTTCCTTGTGCCTCTCGTAGGGCCGGCGTTCGACGGCGCAGCGACCGCGGGCTGAGACCCCACAGGAGCAGTGAATACATCCCTCGAGCCCTGTCCACCTGACACGGACAGCATTCTCAGGATCGAGTCGACGATCTCGACGTCCTGCTGCGTCCTCATCAGTGCTGCCTCGCACGCTTTCCTATCTCCTGCGCTTGACGATGCCTGCCGAAGCTGGTGAGACACCTCGCGAAGCTGCGTCAGAAGCGTCGTGGTGGACCAGAAGAGCTGTGGATCATCAGGGCGGCTGCTTATGTCGTCGGATGATACCTGTGCGTGGACTGCATCGACACGAGATGCAAGAGCGGCGCTGCGTTGGAGGAGCGCGTTGAGGTCGGGAGGTGGGGCGGCGCGCGAGGAGGAGGCGGTGGGTAGGCGAGTGAGGTATTGCTGAAATTGGTGTCGTGCGCTTGCTGACAGTTGCGCGTCCGCTAGCGGTGAGGCTGAGGAGTTTGTCGACATTATGAACAGCACCAGAGAACGGGGGCTTGGTGGTAGGGAAGAGAAGCTGAACGAGGGGGGTGTCGAGGTGTCGAGATGTCGAGGTGGAGCTGTTACTTTTGAGAGCACAGACCTCGGGACTCGGCGCTTTTGGAGAAGATGTTAGAGCGAAAAATCACGTGCAATTGACGCAGCGCACACTCAAAATGTCAAAAAGGGCTCTTTTGCGGTCTGACTCGGCTAGCTTTCTTCTATCTTTCTCGATGCTCCATACCCTCATCTTCTCATCATCGCAAGACTACACATAAAACCTCGATCGTCATCACCACCGTCCTTTGATGTCTCTCTTGCGGTCCTGCATCCGACCTTCGACTTACCCACTCGGCTCCCTCGCATCTGCGCTTGCGTCCCGAAAAGCACCCGCACTTCGCCCACAGCCTCGCTTCTTCTCCAACAAGCAAGTGTCCGACGAGCAACTCCTCAAATACCTGCGATCCGGCTCAGCACCTTCAGCAGAGATGTCCGACGCCGATCAGCAAAAGATCGCCTCGCTGCAGGCCGAGAGGGCCGAGCAGGACTCGAAAGTGCAGCAGCTCCGCGCTTCCAACACAGACCAGACGACGCTCAAGGCCGAGATCGGCAAGCTGAAGAAGCTCGAGGCGCAGCTCGCCGCGCTCGGTCTCGGCTCTTCCAAGGCGGGCTCCTCCAAACAAGAGGTCAAGTTCACGCTCAAGACGCCCAAGGGAACGCGCGACTGGGAGCCGCTCGCCATGTCGCTTCGCAAGCGCATCTTTTCGACCATCGAAGAGGTCTTTTCCGCCCACGGCGCTGTGACCATCGACACGCCCGTGTTTGAGCTCAAAGAGATCCTCTCCGGCAAGTATGGCGAGGACTCGAAGCTCATCTACGACCTGCAGGATCAGGGTGGTGAGCTGTGCTCGCTCCGCTACGATCTCACCGTCCCCTTTGCGAGGTTCGTCGCCATGAACCAGTCCGAATACGGCAACGTCAAACGATACCACATTGCCAAGGTCTACCGTCGCGATCAACCAGCGATGAGCAAAGGTCGCTTCCGCGAATTCTACCAGTGCGATATCGACATTGCGGGCGTGTACGATCCCATGGTGCCCGATTCCGAGGTGCTGTGCATCCTCGTCGAAGCACTCGACGCCCTGGGCATGGAGGGCTTCACCATCAAGATCAACCACAGGAAGATCCTCGATGGCATCTTTGACATCTGCGGCGTCCCCGCCGACAAGATCCGCACCATCAGCTCGGCCGTCGACAAGCTGGACAAGAGCCCCTGGTCCGAAGTGCGTCGGGAGATGACCGTCGACAAGGGCCTGGCCGAGGACGTGGCCGACAAGATCGGCGAGTATGTCAAACTCAAAGGTGGACGAGACCTGTTGGAGAAGTTGAAGACGGACGCGACGATGATGGGACACAAGACGGCGAGTGCGGGAGTGAAGGATATGGAGCTGTTGTTTGACTACCTGGATGTGTATGGTATTGCGGATCGGATGAGTTTCGACCTGAGCCTTGCGCGCGGGTTGGACTACTATACGGGACTCATCTACGAGGCTGTCACGTCGGCATCTGCGCCTCCTGGGTTCACGGGCGAGCCTACCGCCGGTGGCGCGGACAAGACCCTCAAAAAGAAGAAGAAGGGGGGCGACGACGACGAGGTGGACGAATCCACCGTTGGCGTCGGCTCCATCGCCGCCGGCGGTCGATACGATAACCTGGTCGGCATGTTTTCCGGTTCCAAAAAGCCCGATGCAGTCCCCTGCGTCGGCGTCTCGATCGGCGTCGAGCGCGTCTTTGCCATCATGATGCAACGTCTTCGCGAAAAGGAAGCCGCCAACCAACGCACCATCCGTGCTAAGGACACCGACGTCTACGTCATGTCCATCGGCGGCGAGGGGTTGCTCAAGGAACGCATGCAGGTGAGCAAGATGCTCTGGGACGCAGGCATCAAGGCCGAGTTCATGCACAAGGCCAAACCCAAGCTGCCGGCGCAGTTCGGCGTGGTGGACAAGGAGGGCATTCCGTTTGCGGTGATTCTGGCGCCCAACGAGTGGAATGGCGAGACCAGGGAGGTTAGAGTCAAGCAGCAGAAGGGCAAGGAGTCGGATGAGGGACAGGGCCAGGGTGAGGTGGTCAGGTTGGACGGGTTGGTCGAGTATTTGAAGGGCCTCGGTGCGGGTAAGGGCGCTGTGGCGCTGAAGGAGAGGGAGAGCATCATCTAGGCTCGCACGTCGAGCTTTCAGAGGAAACATGTTGAAAGATGACGAGGAAAACATGTTGAAAGATGACGAGTCGAGCGAGATGTGTGTGCTGATGGAGGTGTGCGAAGCGATTGTAGGTCGACTGATCTGAGTGAAGTGCCTGCTAATCCCTCGCTGGGAGCTGCAACTCATTTCGTCTGTGGCTCACCCCTGTCGGACACATCGACGTGCTTATTGAGCAAGACGAAGTGCTTCGAGTAGAAAAGACGCTAGTTGTATGGGCTGAAGCTATGGGTACAAGGCGGTCAATGCAGGATGAGGGGGAGCTCCATTCCGCGGCGTCTAGAGGGAACCTCCACGGAGTGCGAGCACCAGCTGTACGACAAATACGATTCTCAAGTGTGTCAGCATACCGTCCCCGCCTTTCCGCAGCACATTTCGTCCCAGGGCTTGAACGGGGGTTTGAAGGGTCACCACTCACATGCAAAACACTGCCGCCTTCGACGCCGAAGTCCTTGGCCGTCTTTTCGTCGTGCCTGTTTTTGCGCGGCATCCAAATCCGCAGAATGTCAGCTATGCCTATACCATCGAATCAAGTGAAAGGGGAAATGGGACGCACATCTGCTTGCCGCCAAAGATGAGGCGCTGCTGGGCTGGTGGGATGCCCTCCTTCTCCTCGACGCGCTCCTTGATGCGCTGGATCTTGTCCGTCTGCTCGATGTCCAGCTCGATCTCTGTTGCGGCGCCGGGAAGTGATGAGGCCACGTTACGAGTCAGACGATGCGGGAAGATATGGACAGTCAGGAAGGGCAGGTGAGAAGGCCGATCAACGAAGCGAGGAACTTACCCTTGCCCGTGAGCGTCTTTACTTTGATCAACATGGCGGCGGGCGATACGTGTGCTGCTAGATCTTGACGCTTCTGCCTGTACTTGACTCCTTGTGTTGGGTTGGGAAAGAGTCGCTTAACGTGGTCAGCCCGGCAGCGGCGTTGAATCGTATCGTCGAAGAGGTGATGAAAGCGAGAAGAAAGGGTCCTCCGACTCAGCGCGCACGAACCCAAAATGTGGAGCTCTCCGCCATTAACTTAATTCGCCCAAACTCAATCTCGCTCTAACAAATGCCCGAGAAAAAAAGGCTTCGGCGAAATCGGCCATTGTGGGTTCGGGGTTAAGCCTCTTTCTCCGCGTGACATCGAGCGAACGTGGCTTTGGGGGGCTTAGGGTTCGAAGCTGGGTGCGCAACAGCTCGCGTGCCTGTGTGTCGCCCGAACGCGAACAGCAGCGTCGCCATGCGAAGCCATTCCTCCCCTTTTCCCCCCCGGCCATTACGTTGCGTCGCCACGCGAAACCCTCATGTTCAAATCCCCTTTTGCGACGACTGAGCCGTTTCCCCTTTCCCTTCACACTTTCAGTTGCGGCGTCGCATTTGAAACTTGTTTTTGGTGCTGCATGTATGTGCGTAGTATTGGCCCAAGCTGTGCGTGTTTTTGTTCGCAAGGGGAGCTTTGTCTGCATTGTTCTCTCCTTGCTTGTGACGGGGAGAGGTGGAGTGGGGTTTAGGGCATCTGGAGGCGGCGATGCGGGTCGAACGAGTCTGGCAGACCATCGCTGCCCGTGTTGACAGCCAGACCGCTGGCGGCGTTGGGGTCGGACCTCGACTCGCCGAAGCTGGATGGGTTGAATCGGGAGGGAAGCGGCGGCGGTGGGGGATGGTTGGTCAGCGGATTGGGGCGGAAGCTGCCCCCTGCGTTCGCGAGCTCGTTGAGGTTGAGGCCGCTCGAGTCGAGGTGGTCGATGGAATGGTGGAGGTGTTGGGAGGGAACGGAGGGGCGTTGAGGCGAGGGAACCGCCAACAGCGACGCGCCGCCCATGGGGTTCGAGCCCAACAGCGAGGTCGAGCCGAGCCTAGCAGGGCCGAGACCAGCATAGCCCGCTCCACTGCGCGCATTGTCCCCGTACGCACTGCCGGAGGACCCGCTGAGCGCATCCGAGTCCGGCCAGTGACTGCCCGCGTACGCGTGCGACGCCGACGAAGCTTCGCCAAACACCTCGGTCGTGCGCGAACCCGGCCGCTCGCCGTACGGATGCATGCGCGAGCTCGTGTACGAAAACAGGTGGTCGTTCGAAGCCATGTTGCCGAGCGCAGACCGTCCGTAGTTGTTGGTCGCCACCTCCCTTCGATCGCCGCCGAAGTTGGGCTTGCGATCGCGTCCCGCCGGGTCGTGGAAGCTAGGCATTCCCTGACTGGCCACCATGCGTTGCGGCTCGCCTCCCTTTCGATCGAACGAAGACGACGAGCTGCCCTCGGCACCATCGTGCTCCTGCTGGCCCCCACAGAATCCGCCGTAGACGCGCTTCTTGAGCTCGTGGCTCTCCGACGACTGCTGTCTCGCACTGCTACTCTGCGCCGCCGAAGTGCTCGACTTGGACTTGCCCTTCTTCTTGGGTCGATATCGGTAGGAGGGATACATGCGTTGGTGCGCCAGCTTCTTTTCGTCCGCCAACGCCTCAAATTCCTGCTTGACCGTCACCGATTCGTTCTGCCACATGTGCGAGATGATGCGCGAGATCTCGGCCTGGGATTTGGGCTTCTCGGCCGCACCGGAGCGCGATTGCGAGTCGCGCGTTTGTTGAATCTCGCGGAACTTCTGCGACCGGTATAGGATCCAGGCGTTGGGAGGTCGTGGCGTGTGTGGTTCTTCGGTCTCGGCTCGAGTCTGCGATTTGCGCTGCGCATCGAGCGAGACCGGCGCGTGACCCGTCGGATGGTGATGCAGCCCGTAAGCTGATGGGCCCATGTGCATGCCCAGAGGCTGCGTATTGGTCAGATCGCCCGGTATCGGCATGCCCAGCTGATGGTGCTGAGCGCCCTGTTGCTGTTGCTGCGGCGGCGGCGGCGGCTGATGCTGCTGATGTTGGTGCTGCTGATGGTGATGGTGGTGAGGGTACGTCTGCGAAGAGTGACCGAGGTGCGGCGAGTGACCGAGATGCGGTGAGGCGTGCGAATACGGCGCGTAGTGCGTCTGATGGTGAGGGAGCGTGGTGTTGCCGCCCGCAAATCCATAGGAGCCGTTATTCGGATGCTGATTGGGTATGTTGAGCGGAGACGACGTGTTTCCACCTACCGCTGTCTGATCGTACGATGCCGTCGAGAAAAGTGGCGACCCATCGGCATATGTTTGAGACCGTCCGAAAGCTTCGGGCTGCGGTGCTGCGACCGCGACACCATCGTAGTCAGAACGGCTCTGGCCTGTCCCTCTGTCATCGTACTGGCCGGCACGAGAGGGACCGGAGCCAAGGCCGTAGCCCTGTTGTGCCATCGTGCGGGGGAGTGAAGCCGCGCCTCGTGAGATCTGACGAGTCGACAATGTTACAGAGAGGAGACGCCAAGGTGCAAATACGGTTCCGTGGATCCACCATGAATAGTTGTGACAAAGGAACGAAGCGATTGTCAGCGTGCTGCTCATTTTGAGATCCTGAAACAAACGATGCTGCGCAGAAAGGGCCTCTGCAGGAGATGGTACGGCGTCTTAAAGTGGAACATCACCGGCGAATCAGGATTGGCGGGAGTCGGCACATAGAGCACAGTCGAGGTCGAGAGCATTCGGAGAAAGAATGCATGCTCGGCGCGCAGATTCATCTCTCCGCCGCTTTCAGAACAATGACAGAAGCCCATTGTGCTCGAAAGAAGCGGAGAACAGCTTCGGGCAGGGAAGGAAAGGAACGGAAGGCCAACTTACGGAGTCCAGAGTGCTTCTAGCGGAGCGGGATACTTTGTGAGGCCTGCTGGTGTTTCGGGGTGTTCGGGACGATATAAAGGGACAGCACGAAAATAGGAAGGCGGAGGGAGGATGGAGAGGGGTTTCGTTCAGCACATTGCGCTTTCGCTGAAGCATTTGGGGATGCGAAGGCTGACAAAAGGGTCAGACTCGTCAGAGACAACGAGCTGCAAGCGAGGAGATCAGCGCGGGGGTCGAATTCTCCAGCGCCACTGTCCGAGCCTCCATGACCAGAACATGAAGTCTGAGCCGATGGGCGACGAAGAGCATTGTAGATGGACCGCAGCTCGATCTCGGGCACACCATTGAGAAACGAACAATCCGGCTACGCCCACCGACCGGATTGCTGGGTTCCTTTCGGCCTGATCTCCTCAGGAGAGAAAGGGGCTGATGAGATCCTCCTCATGTCTAGCCTGCCCACAATGAAATAGAAATACAACCAAGTATGAGGGACCGAATGGCGAGTTCACTTACGCTATGGTGTGGGAGATCGCTTTCATATCAGCGGCAGCCCCTGGTCTTGTCGGTGGTGGTGACGAGACGCAGAAGCGTGCCCACTGCTTGGTTGGCACAGCTGATTGCTGCAGCTAGCGACGTAACGACAGGCCGCGTAAAAGAAGCTGACAGAAACAGCAGAGCGTTGGAACCGCGCAAATGAAGTGCGCAGTCGCCAATGTGACCAGAGTCGCGTCGATGGTGGGGCAGATGCGAGATGGTGGGGCTGTCCGGAAAATGGTCACGCGGCTGTGATAGGTGAATGAAGCCACCTCCGGGCGATGACAGCCAGTCCGAGCCGACAATGTCGTGCCGGGAGCGAAAAGAATAGCCTTGATTGTTGAGAGGGCGGACGAGAAAGGGACCAAGAGATGCGAGCCCTTTTACGAGAGGCGAAAGGCCATGTGGTTGTTATGAAGAAAGAGAGGTGGGATTCTGTCCTACTGAAAGAATGGACCCACGGACAGAACAAAGAGCGAGCGTAGCGCCCTCGTCCGTGCCCTTATGAGGGGGAAGCAAGGCCGCTGCGCTCCGTCAACGTATGAGCGTGTGGCCAAGAGCGCGTGAGTGACTCTGCGGCAATGTCTTGCCGCTATGCAGCCCTTTTTAGTGCGAGTGTGATATGAGGGCGTGACACCAACGATCTGTCATCGAGGTTCGTACAGCGCGGAGTCGGAGGGACCCGAGCGTGCAGGAAGGCGATCGGCTGCTGTGGGACCGGACAATGCACGGATGAGTGCGGTCAGAACGGGCGGTCGCAAGTGCAAGAACGTGCAGCAGGATGCGCAAAGAAAGTTTCAGTGCAGATGCGGCTCGTCGAGTATTGATGTAGGTGAGTCTGCCTTGCCGAGCCGTACAATCTGGAGGGAATGCAGCGAGCAGGTGAAAGGGGCAAGGAGAAGGGCTAGCTGTCGACGCGGATGTTTGCGGCGAGTAGCGAGGAGAGGAGGGAGAGAGCGAGTAGATGGAGAGCACAAAGGAAGCGTGAGTAGACCTTGGACACGAGGTCCGAGACTAAACAATGGTGGAGCGGACAGAAGAAGCATTGGGCGAACTATGGACCATGTGAGATGTCGAACAGCGGGAGGATGGACGATTTTGGAAACAATAGCAATTGTCTAGCGCCGAGCATTGTCTGTGTCGCTTTAGGGCAAACTTTGGGTGCGCAAGCGACCCGTTCGTTTCTTGAAGAGACCGAAGTCTTTCGTGGTGAACGAACAAGACAGGTGAGAGGATCGCGCCAAAGGGGACTCTCTGACGCGCGAAAGCTACATGGACGACGGCGAGCGCGTTCGAGCAGAATCATCAATGATTTGACATCGACGGAATCAGAACGAACAGCCGAACAAGGGTCGAGCAAAACCTGGAAGGGTCACCCAGTGTCACTGAACGGTGTCCGGCAACACGTGCAAAGAAAGGCGATACTGCATGCACCGGATCAGCGCGCCACGATACCATGATACCGACATTAGAGCATCATGGTGCAGCGGAAAGGGGCAGGGGGAAGGCAAGTGTTGCAGCTCAGATAGGGGGAGTTCGAAGCGGGAAGCTGTGCCCAGTTCGGAAACGGGATGCGCGCTACTGTAGGGCTTCCAGCTGATCAACCGCCGGCATGAACCCAGATGATGGTCCACACCCGGGTACCACCTCGATTCGGAAGTCGGCTAGGTCTAAAAGAGTTGAAAGGGCAAGCAGGCTGGGCGAACTCGAACGCGAACGGACGCGGACGTGGACGCGGAAGAGACTAGCACATGCCAACGAAGATGCGCTCTGGCACCCTCTCTTCCATGCTCCTGCACAAATATGGGTGTGATTCGCCCGGAGAGAGGAAACGCGTTCGGGTACGACGCCACGGCAAAAATGCCGCATCTGAGACCAGGCCCGATGTCTAGAGGAGCAAGGCACCAACGACATCCATGAGCTGCTCAGCGGACTCTCAAAGTGCACACTGGTCGTGTGACGAGGGCACAGCAAGGTAGTACGGCAGCGTGGGAGATTGCGACATTGTCATGTCATGAACTCTGACAGAACCATGCACCTTGTCTTGTCGGTCGGCGCCTTTCTGTCGGCGCCTTTTGGCGATGTGCCTTGGAAGGGGGAGAGTGGCAGGCCGAGAGACCCGAATGCGTGTCGGAGATCTCTTGGCTTCCATGTTTTCTTGGTGATTAAAGTGTATTTAGTCATCCATTCGCCGACAGCCGAGCGCGGTGCTAAAATTGACCGCGTAGCGACTCTGTATGTGTTTGTGCTACTTACATGTAGATCGATGTTGCAACTAGCCCGCTTCCCGGCTCGGCTGGCAATATCAATTGGGACCTCATTCGGCATCTCGAGTAGGGAAAGGAAAGCAGACGCCGTCTGTGTTGGTACTGAAACATTGTGCTCAACACAGCTCGCTTCGCATGGCCCCTGTTGATCGATGATGGATGCCAAGACGCAGTCCCATGTCGAGCTGGTCGGAAACGCGTGAGACAGCTCAGCTGGGCTCGTTTGGTGGATCTGGCAAGCGGGGGCACTGCTGATGAACAATGGGCTAAAACAATGCTGGACTCGTGGTGCAAATGGGCTCGGAATCTGCAGAGCGATCCATTGTTGAAGCGTGCCCTCTGCCCTCTCTCCTGGTGTATGTCTTCGAGTCGGCAGAATGCGTCCTGTTCATGGGATCCAGGCGTGATCACCTCGACCGTGGACAGTTGTGGCTAACCTGAAAGGTCGGCTCAAACGTTGTTCATGCCATGCGACGCTTATTGCAACATTGGCATGTCGGGATTGGCAACGGAACAAGCCATATGGCCGTTTCGTGTTTATGCAGGCGAGATGTGCGGGTGTGAGAGACCCGAAAGGAAGGCATCCGAAGACTCACCGGATCCCTGTTCGCCTGCTCCTCTCTGCCAAGACAAAGAAAAAGGCAACCAGATTTTGTATCTCTCGTTCCGCGGAAAGTGATGCGATCGGCGGACAGAGCAACCCGGAGTCCGACCACGATCTTCGGCAACGGCGCTTTGCTGGGAGCCGTGAGTCAGCTTGTGTTCCGCTCTTTCTCTTGTCGTTTCGAGCATCGTGCTGACTAGACTATGACCGCTTGAAACTTGTCGACGTAAGTATTGGTGTTTCTCTGTTACAAGTCTTTGCAAAGTTGCTGGCTAGCAGCACTAGCACAGACAGAAACAAACAGTCCGGTCGAATGCCGGTCGATCTTTTCGTCCTCCCGACCTGGGTGCATGGAACGACTGAGACCGCGGCAAAGTAGCTTCCAGACTGCCGGGATTTCGGCTGCGGGTTCCCGTGTGCACGCTCTCTTTTTGAGAGAAACAAAAAATAAAAGGGAATTCTATCGAAGAGGGCGCAGTAGAAAGACACCGGGATGACGGGCAGAGCGCTTGTGATGTTGCTGATTGCCCCTTTGTGGAATTTCTTGGCTCGCGTCGGAGGGGAGCGATGCGCGGCTACGGCGGCTACACAATGAGAGGGATGCAACCAGTGTGCACAAGGTCCATTCTTGTGCATCGTCAGCTGCACTTGCATCAAAGTGGGGTGATTGGGATTGCTTGCAGCTGACCCGAAGACATAGGAGTGTCAGGATGGGATTGCTTTGACCTGGTGAGGCTTGTCGTCCACGCTGAACGTGTCAATCAATCAATCATCATCGTGGTTCCATTGTTGGCAATGTTTGCATTGTTGGTATTGCTGGCATTGCTGGCATTGTTGACCCGACCGATCCTGCCAGAACGAGCCGGGAACCCTGCTCCTCGGTCGAACTTTGAAGCCGACGAACGATGAGGCCAACGTCGAGCATCCCTACAAGAGTGTTGGTGAGTCGAGTGTGAATCCTCTCGTATCGGACCGTCCGAGAACGGTGACATCTGAATCGTCCCTGCGAACGACTTGGATCATGCCTACAGCGCAGGAGATCCGGAGCCTTGATCGACAAGGTACACATTGAAACCGCGATGCAGTGAGATCAGAGGAGAATCTGCATGTAGGCGATTCTCCGCATTCCCCAAGCAAAGGTTTCGGGAATTCGCTTGCATAAATTCAATGTTTTCGGATTGTCCACGCTCGCGTGGAAGCGTGGAAAAAAAAAGAAGCTTGGCGTCGCAGCGGACGGGTTCCGAGAATCTGGTCTGCGCCACGCTTACGGGCAAACTTCGGCAACCTCTTCGAACCATAGCCGGCGATGCTTTCTTGGCTGGAAAGAGTGTGTGTGTGTCGTCAAAGCCGATCGAGATCCACAGCCATCTCTCCCGGTGTGCATCTAGGAGCCACAGGAGGAGACCAGCTCATGCAAAACCATGGGATGGGCCTGCAATCAGTTGGGCTGCATGCCACGACGGCGTCGCGCCTAAAAAATTCGCACCCAGATCTCGGTCCGGGCCTTGGAGGCTTCTCTTTGTTCGTGTTCTTTTTCCTGCCAAGGCGTCGCATTTCCGCAACCGAACTGGCAAATTGGATCTTGTGCAAGCAAGGTGCAGCTCGGATGGCATCCGCGGTCCTCCGTTGCCTCTCCTGCTCTTGCATGTCGGATGTGGATCTCGCAAAACTTGCATTGCATCCGCTTTCACGCGCACGGACAATGGTCGGGCACGCACAGACAATGAGAGAGCAGGAGAACCAAGACCTAGGCCGGGGGTCTAAGCGAGCTGAGTCGGAAAAGGAGTGCATGTATATGCATGGTGAGAGCGACTTGGGCGTTCCCGGGCCCCTGTGATGGTCGAAGCGCCACCAGGGACCATGTCACATGCTTTGCCGGCCCAGTTCATCGGCTGGCTTGTCGGCCGATTCTCTGCCCGAAATAGGGACAAGCCTCACCGCACAACAAGAGCAGCGAAGATCTCTTACATCGGACAAATGAGACGCCGACGTCGTGGTTGGGCGTGACAAGATTGGTCTCTTGAATCATGCGCATGGCAGACAAGCAAGAGCGAGGCGGTAAGGCGGCTCGTTGCAACGAATGCACCTGTCATCAGTCACCGATGGGCGTCGTCCGAGTGGCACCCATGCGACGGTGCTTGTGCAGCGTTGGGAGGGGGTTCGCGCAGCGTGACCATGGGATGTGGTCACCTGGTCCCGAGCTGTGTACCCACGCGCGACCGGGTGTTGCTATTGTTTCTGCCTTCTGGGTCGACGAGTGGCATTGCTATCGAACAGGCATGACAAACTGGACGGAGGAGCGCCGAACAATTGCTGATCGTTCACGACACAGAGTAGGGGCAGCTGTATACAATGGAGGTCTCGAGAGCAGACAAAAGCGAATCAATTTAGGCCAGACAGCTCGATAGGCGACCCCAAGTCGGAACAACCGACGGAGCACGATGGACCGCGCTGAGCCTGCCCATGGGATCCTACAGTACCCTTCTGTCGGACTCAATCCGTAGGTGGTTCCGGGGCAATGCGTGCATTGTGGTGCACTCGGGATCCATGCTGCAAGCGCATGTAACCGCTGATGACACAGAACTGTCACCCAAGCGAGGGTCGTTGCCCATTGTCCATCGGCGTTCCAGGGCAGAGGGCAGAAGGAGAGGCCGACACACAACAATGCGCTTGACAAACAACAATAGACGACCGACTAGCCGAGTGGCACATTGTCTTGATTGGGGGATTGGCAGCCAAGCCACACGTTAATGGCGATGCCACACCACCACCTCGTCCTTGCCAAACTGAGCTCGACTTGGCGCTGGCCATGATGCATCAGAGTCGCCTGGCAGCTTGGCAGTAGGACCGAAGCCGTTGGGCCCTACCGTGATGGGTGCAATCGTCACAAGCAAGGTATCGATCAGCTGTGGTTGCTGCAAGAGGCTGTCGATCACAGCAGCGCCGCCTTCTACCATGAGTCGAGTGATGCCTGCCTTGCGTATGGCTGCGAGCGTCTCGGTCCAGTCGAGCTGACCCATTGATGCGGCGCTCCCCTGCACCTGCATCACCTCGGCTCCCGAGCTTTCAAGATGACTGCGTTTGTCCGGGTCGGCTTGGCTCGACACAATGATGAGAGGTTTGCGCCCTACACCAGCCGCGTAATTGGCCATCAGCTTCGCGTCGAGGGGCATGCGCAACAGCGAATCGAGCACTACGGGTCTCGGCAGTTGCGACACGGCAGGCGGGCTACAGAGCAGACGTGCATTCAACTGAGGATTGTCGTTGAGGACCGTGCCAATGCCTACCATGATACCGTCGTGCAGCGTGCGCAGCGTGTGGGTCATGAGCATGCTCTCGGAACCGCTGAGCGCCAGCTGCGCCTTGCCCGCTCCTGCAATCTTGCCATCCTGCGATTGAGCAAAGGTCAATGTGACGTGCGGGCGTGCTGGGTTGGGGCGGTGGCTGTGGCTGCTGAACTGGAGCGACTCTTGCAAGAACGCAGCCGCTCGCTCCTCGTCCGCTGATGCTGAGGTTGATGCTGAGCTAGACATGGAGCCTTGACTTTCCTCGCCTCGAGACGTGTTTCAATCCGTGAGAGTGTTCACTGAATGTGGACGGCACGGCCCGAAGCCGATTCGAGCTTGGCTGATGCGATGCTTTCCGATCCGATCCGACGGCTGTTCGGACAGCAACCCTTGGTCGCGCGTATTCCCTCGAGCCTGAGTTGAGATGAGAGGCTGTGCCGTGTGCCGTGACGCCAATTTGGTGTGATCGGAAACAAGCCGGCAATGTGATGGTCTTGGAAGGTGGATCGTATGACCGTTGAATGAGAAGAGCCAAAGTCACTCACAGTTGGATGATCCGATGATGGCGCGTGCGAGAGGAGGACCCTGAACCAATTCTTCTTGTTCTTTGTTCGGCAATCATCTGAATTTGGAGCGTATCGCGTGAGGAGCGAGTCGATTCGCATTACTCACCACCTTGCTGGGCCGGGTCATCCGCACGCGTACTCAGTGTGACGGACCGCACCGACTCGATACTGGGCAAGGAGTGCGTCGGTGTCGTGTGATTGCGTGCAATGTGATGTGTCTGCGGCATGACCTCCTTGCTACCGTTGCTTATAGTTGAGAGGCCGGAGCAGCTGATCCGGTGAGCAGAGGCTCGTAGTTTTCTGAGCCTGCGGTCTCTTTCCGACGGCGACTTGGCCAATGCGCGCGCCAGGGTCAATAATTTTGAGGCAGCAGAGCAGCTCTAATTTCCTTGTTGGCTCTTGAAAGATGACCGCATCATCAACGATTACCCCGCCGCCGCTGTGACTTGACTCAGACAACTCATACACACACACGCTCCTCCTTTCCCCTTGATCATCTCTCATATCTCCTACCATTCATTGTGTCGTTGTTGATCGATCTCGTTCCTGGCCTCTTCCTATCAACGCCCCACCTCGAGCCCGCTCGCCTTCATAAGCTTCTCTCGGATCTCGCATATGTCCCCTGGCTCGACACACCTGGACATTCGTTAGCAGCCGAACGGCCCAGCTCGGATCACGACCGCATCCATCTTACTGCCCTCAAAGGATTTGCAAGTCCACACACTTCGGCGCTCTCTCGCTGCTCGTCAACTGCTCGATCACGGACCTGGATCTCGGACTCACAGCGGACTATGCCTTTCCACAACCCGCTCGCAAAACAGCCAGAATCGTACGTCAAGAAGAAGGAGTACACGTTCAACAAGACGCTAGGCGAAGGCACCTTCGGTATTGTCAGGTCGGCGACATGGAAAGCAGCAGATCCGCCCATCAACGTGGCGGTCAAGGTGATCAGCAAGCGTATCCTGCGCGGGCACGACGAGATTGTCAAGGATGAGATGAACGTGCTCAAGGGTCTGGACCAGCCGCACGTGGTCAAGTTTCTGGATTGGTTCGAGAGCAAGGACAAGTACTACCTGGTCTTCGAAGAGGCGACCGGCGGCGAGCTGTTTGAGCGCATCCTGTCTCGCGGGCGGTTCACCGAGCTGGATGCGTGTCGTACCATTCGTTCGGTGCTCTCGGCGATCCAATACCTACATCACCACAAGATTGTGCATCGCGACATCAAGCCCGAGAACATCCTGTATCGAACCAAGGAGGAGGACGCCAACGTGGTGCTGGTCGACTTTGGCATTGCGGCGCACATGAAGGACGACGACGAGGTGCTCACCTCGGTGTGCGGCAGTTTCGGCTACGCAGCGCCCGAGATCCTCGCCAAGAAGGGTCACGGCAAGGCGGTGGACATGTGGAGTCTGGGCGTCATCACGTATACGATGCTGTGCGGCTATACGCCGTTCCGCTCCGACGACGCCGCAGCGCTCGCCGCCGAGACGCAGCGCGGCAAGATTGAGTTCCACGACCGCTATTGGAAAAACGTCAGCCAGGAAGCCAAGGACTTCGTCAAGGCGTGTCTCACCGTGGATCCCAAGAAGCGCATCACGGCGGATGAGGGCATGGCGCATCCCTGGCTCACCGAGCACAGCGCAGAGACGCAGGGCACGCACGACATCTCGGCTGGACTGCGCGAGAATTACCGCAAGCGTTGGAAGTCGGCCATCGCAGCGGTGCGCGCTTCGACCAAGTTCCGCACCTTTGCCCAGCTCGCCTCGGAAAGTCGATCGGCTAGCCAGTCGTCCCTCCAAACGGGCGGGTCGGATTCGACGGACAGCTCGAACGCATTCGCGGGTGAAGCAGGCAAGATCTCACCTCCGACGAAGAGAGAGCTGTATAGCGAGGACGAGGACGAGGAGGACGGGGAAAACAACGAGTTCTTCGACTCGGAGGATGGCACTGCGGTGAAAGGAAATTTGGATGGGTCGTCGGAGAAGCTACCGAAGAAGGAGCCAGGGCTGGTGGAGAAGCTTGAGGGCAAGTTGGAGGATATGCATCTTCGCTCGCCGAGCAAGTAGCGAGGTGTCTTTGTTGCTGTCGTCGCCCCGGTGGGCTCTTGTGTTGTCTCTACGTGCTGTCTTTTGTCCTTCTTGCTCTCGCTCGCATCTGTCTTTCTGTACTGTACTGCTGCTCCATGGAATGCTCTTGTTCATTTGCACCCTCTTCCTCATCGAAGCTGGCCAGCATGGAGAGAGCATACGTTTAGGATTACGCTGCGACCCTCGCCAAAAGTCCAACTTCAAAATGTGAGTCCAAAAATCAAGGAAGAAAAAGAGGTGAGACCGACACGCTTTTTGGCTGCAGAAGAAGAGGCGTCAAGGCGGTGTGCGCGTCATCTGTCCGGCCAACGCGCCAAGAAAGTCGGCAGCAAGAAGGCAAGAACGTGTCTGCCGTCCCTTCTGTGAGTCGATTTCGCGGCGTCTTCTTTGGATAAGCTTGAGTCGGTGCATACACTTCCGAGTTCGCAGCGAGCTCATTCGGCTCTCGTTTCAGTAAGAAGAAAGGGTCGTGCCTGCCAAAGTCAAGTTGTAAGCTTCAGTTGTCTCGCTCGGACCGCCGCCCACTTTTTGGCCAACGCGGCGTGACAGGCTACCTCATCAGTTATTCCAGCAGCAGCAACGGCGCATGCTTGTCCCACATCAAACCCTTTCTTCCCACCTTTGCTGTTCATCACCATTGTCCCCTGTCCACCCCCTCTGCATAGCCATTTCCTGGATCCTTCATTCTCCCTTTCGCATCGCATCGCATCCGTCCAAGCCACCTTCTCCGAGGCACCGTCGTGTCTAACAAACGCAAGGCGAGCCGAACGACGTGCCTTGCCCTACCTCGATTGAACGACCGCCCCCCATCTCGACTTTGTAGCTCAAGGTGATCGCGCACAAGCTCGTACCCATGCCATTGTCGGCCAGCACCACCAACCTCCCTCTCAACCGATCAACTTCACCCCGCAATCATCCCTCAGCAACTGCCGACGCCGGTGTGCTATCCGAATCACGTCTCGCCAACGTCGCCAACGGCGGGCCTGCCCCGAGCTCAAACGGCGCACAACCTACAGTCAAGACAGTCAACAAAGGAAGCGCACCCAAGCTATCGCCCCAGCTTTCGGTCAGGTCGATCAAGCAGGACTACGAGGATCGCGAGAACTCGACCTATCTGCGTCCACCTTCGTCCGCTTCCTCCCGGTCCTCATCTCCCACAGCATCAACTTCGCATCAGAAAGGGGACGCACCGCACAGCTACGACGGTTTTGCTGCTACGAAGAGCAACTCCTACTTGCTTCCCGTGGATCCAGAGGCTACTACGACACCTCCGCGCCCAAGAACCCTCAGCAACGGCTCCAACACTAGCTTCTCCAGGTCACCTTCGATCCGGCTCGCGAGTGGTTCCTATCCTTCCACGCTCAGGCCACCGGCGAAGAAGTCTTCGAACTCTTCGATCCGATCGCTCCCAGAGCCGCCTCCTCCTCCACCGACCCAGCAGGTCGAAAAGCCATCGGTCGCTGCCAGCCGTGGGAACGACTCGATCGAGACAGTAGTTGTCATGGTTCCTTCCGTCGAAGACGCTTCCACGTCGACATCGGCATCGAGCCAGCCACCGTCAGATTACGCACAGCAGCCGGCACACAACCACCAACACGGCGCTGACGCAGACGACGAGGATGCAGCTCTGTACGAAGACATGGACAGTGTCGGCGACCCCAGCGGCCCGACTGCCAATGGCGCTTCGCTCTCCGCCACCTCCAACGTCGACGTTTCCAAGATGTCGCTTGCCGAACGACGCGAGCATTCGCGCAGACACTCTCGCGTGCACAGTCGCAATCTGAGCGTCTTCTTCCCTCGACCGGGGACCGACGCCGAAGCCGAGGCGGATCAGGCCAAGGTGCGCGACCACTTTGACCAAGGTGCCTCGACCTCGTACGCCAGCAGCGAAGAGCAACCGGGCGCACACCGCCGGAACAACAGCGGGAACCGGCCGCAGATCACGGTCAGCACCGACACGGCTACGCTCTCGCCTCGATCAGCCAGCTTTGCCGCTCTTACCGGAAACAACCAGGGGCAGCTCGGTGCCTCGCATCCGCACGATCTCGCTCCAAGTCCGACCAAGAGTCGACGCGGCCACCACCACCGTCACAGTGTGGCGATGCTCGATGCGGGACTCAGCCCGGTGACGATGAAGCACAGTGGGCACGGAATGGAGCGATCGACTTCATCGACGTCGTACACATCGGATCACTCGTATGCGTCGCCGTCTGAGGTGCGGGATCGGCACGATTCGCACGATCACGCACACACCCATTCGCATCGACGATCGCTGCACGCGCGAACGGTCTCTGCGCTCGGCCACATCCCTCAGACCTCGCGTCCGCTGCTTCTGTTTGGCATCTCGCATTTCGGGCTGGGCGCAGCGCTGTGGATGGCGGGTCAAGAAGTCGATTCTTTATCCGCCACGGGTTTGGGGTACCTGGTGGTCTTTGATGCCATGGGTATCTTGGGCAATGCCGTGGCGGACTGGTTGGTGGAATGGGAGCAGCACGCGTCCGATCTCCGTCGACGCACACCCAAGTCCGACGGTACGGCGCTCAAGAGGCCGTATGGAATGCACCGCGTCTCGACGCTGTTGCATTTCGTCCAGACGATCTATCTGCTCTTTGCGAGCGTGTACGTGTTGAAGGAGTCGGTGGAACATGCGTTGTTGGAGGGCGAGGGATCGGGGGCGAGTGGACACGACCATTCGCATGCGCATGCAGAGAAGGTGGGCATCGAGATGCCGAATTTGCTCCTGGCGCTGTCGTTGGCGGCGTGCGTGTTGAGCAACATGGTTATGGGTAACCATGCCAAGTTGGTTGCTGCGTGCGGGATCAGCACTTCCACCACCGGTCCACCTGGGGGTAGACACGGGAGGAGCGGATCGGTGTTGATGCGTCCCAGCCAGCTGGCATCCCCGTTCCTGGCATTGTTGGCCAACCCGTTCAGCTTGACCGTGCTATTCTTCGCATCATCGTTGCTGTTCGCCGGATTGACGATGCACGGCATCCAGATCGCTGCACTGGACAAGGTGCTGGCGGGATTGGAGAGCGTGGCGATGTTCTACGTTGCGTATCCCGCCTCTGTCGCTCTTGGTAAGGTGTTGTTGCAGACGGCACCGAGGGATTCGCCACATGTTCAGGCGCTTCATCGCGCGCTCAAGGGCGTAGAGGCGAACCCGTTGGTGGCGTATGTTCATCCGCCAAACGTGTGGCAGCTCACCCCACCGACGACGGCGCATAGCCAGCAGGATGGCGTGCTGACAAGCAGCGCGAGGAGCCACGGGAGTAAGAACGCCGCGCTGGTGGTGGGCGTCACGGTGGTGCTGAGGGAAGGGGCGAAGGATGAGGATGTGTTGGAGATGACGAGGTGGACGTGGGAGAGGTTGGCGGTGAGTGTGGGGGCGGGGAGGGGGTTGAGTGCGGGAGAGGGGTTGAGAGGGAGTGCGAGGGCGGGTGAGTTGACGGTGAAGGTGGTTAGGGAGGGGCATGAGGAAGATGGGGTCGAGGCGTGTGGGCATCATGGACATGATCACCATGGACACGGGCATGATCACGGGCACAACCACGGCCATGGGCACGGGCATGGACACGATCACAGCCACGGACACGATCACAGCCACGGCCACAGTCACGCCCATCACCATCACTGAACGCCGCATCAGCCTCGCTCCTTCCGACCAAGCCGCTTCGTCCAGCAAACCTCGCAGAGTACGGAACACAGCCGTGGCCTGTCCACCACTCAACGCACATGCATTTCGCTAGCATCGCTGCTTGCGAGTCGCCAGCTCGGTCCTCGTGCAAGGAAACGCAGATTCCTGGACACGTCAGCATTCAATGCATACAATCGTTTCGCATCACTTTCTTTCTGTCAAGCTGCGGCTCCTGGTGATCGTGCGTGTTGAGAGCTACAAAGCAGAGCCATCCATCACCCTTCATTGAACGCGTGCATGTTTCGCATCGCAGCTTCTGAGCGCTTCACTCTGCGTCCGCTGCACGGCTTAGATGGAAAGCCAGCATCAACATGTCGAGAGCCGGTCCGGCTAAGCATTTCTTCTCATGTCGGAGTTGGCCGAGAGCGTTGGGTTGATTTTTTCACCGGCACGTGCACGCAGTGACTCGAAGCGTGGGCGCCGATCTGCGCCCTTTTTGCTCGATGATAAGGGCCAAATTTCTTGCGTGCTTGGCCCGATTTCGCCGACTGGCTGGAAGAAATTGGGCATGCAGATCTTCTTGAGCACTCTCAACCAACACCTTTCGTTGTCTCCCTCTCCAACACCATCGCTCTTCCATCAACCACTCGCAATCTCACATCGACGACCTCGACGCACATCACAGACCAACGTGCTCGACAGCACTCCGCACCTACTCCATCGAACACATCTCGCAGGGCTTCATCATGTCCAACCTGCTCAGCGCAGAAAACCTCAACGGCCGATTGCTGTTTGCCATCCCGAAAAAGGGTCGGTTGTACGAAAAGTGTCTTGAGATCCTCGCCGGTGCCGACATCCAATTCAAGCGTGCGCACCGACTCGATGTAGCCCTCGTGCAAAACCTACCCATTGCACTCGTCTTCCTCCCCGCTGCAGACATCCCGCGCTTTGTCGGGGAGGGCAATGTGGATCTCGGCATTACGGGACAGGATATGGTTGCGGAAGCTGGTGCTCGAGTATCGAGTTTGATCAGCGAGGAGTTGCAATTGGGTTTTGGAAAGTGTTCGTTGTCGGTGCAGATCCCCGATCCGGCGTTGCCAGCGAACAAAGCCAAGGGGTTGACCAACGTCGAGGATCTAGTGGGCAAAAAGGTTGCTACGAGCTTCGACTACTTGGCAGGCAAATACTTTGATGAGCTCGATGCAAAGGTCAATGCCACCCGTGGTGAAGGGGAGGAGAAGGTCAAGACGCAGATCGAATACGTCGGTGGGAGTGTCGAAGCAGCCTGCGCGTTGGGGTTGGCCGATGGCATCGTGGATCTGGTCGAGAGCGGAGAGACGATGCGCGCGTGCGGCCTCACCGCCTTGACCGACCTGCTGGTTAGCCAAGCCGTGTTGATCAAGAGTTCGACCCCACACCCGAGATCGGATACGCAGTTGATCGGTCTGATCACGGCCAGGATTCGAGGTGTCATCGCAGCAAGCAAGTACGTACTCTGCCAGTACAATGTTCAGAAGAAGGACCTGCCACAGGCACTCGAGATCACCCCAGGGAGACGCGCGGCGACCGTCAGCCCCCTCGAGGAAAAAGACTGGAACGCCGTCAGTAGCATGGTCAAGAAGGCCGAAGTGGCCACCATCATGGATCGTCTCGAGGCCATCGGCGCTAGCGATATCCTCATTGTCGGCATCAACAACTGCCGTGTTTAGACGGGCCCCGCACACACACACGGCAATGTTCACAACATTCAAAGCACACATCGTGTGATCAGCAAGTGCGAGTGTGGATTGAGGAGTGCGTGTCCATTCCATTTTTCCCGAAGAGTGCGTCGTCACTCGAGTCGATCGCGACCGAGAATGTTGCCAATCTCGCGTCTGGGTTGCAACCAACCGAGGAAGCTTGGGAACCTCCTCCCCTCGACCAGCATCGAGCTCGACAAACTGCTCGACATGGACTCGCTCCTTCCCCTGTTTCCCTTTGTCTCCTCTTCGACCGCCATCGCCGACCCGCCCAATCCGCTGAACAACGGCACGAACCCATCCGCCTCGCTCTTCTCCAACAGATAGTTGGCGAACGTGATCAGATATCCATACCGCTGGAGGTAGTTCGTAAAAACAGTCGTGAGATGCGTATGCTTCTTCGTACCAGGCTCGGCATTGTCCGCGCGGAGCTTCGAGTCGTAGATCGCCTTGCGCAGGTTTTGGACTGCTTCCATGCGATCGATTGCCCTATCCGTGAGTTTCTTTGCGAGCTTACCGTGAGACAAAACGCCGACGAGTTGCAGGATGGTCCGCCATTCGCCTTGGAGCCAGAGATCCCCTTCGCGATTATCGAGGTTGTCCTTAGGTTGACCGAACGATTCGTCGCCATCGCCAGCGTCCGATGTGGACGAAGGTAGGATGAGTGAGCCGGACATCTCGTAGCTTGCGACCAATTGATCGCCGTAGTGCCATACTGTCGATACGAGGCTTGCAATGACCATACCCGTGGTTGTGCGCCCTCGCCCCATCTGACAGTTGAACACGCACGCGCTGCCCGTCTGCAACGCTGTGATGACCCGTTCTTCCAACTGCGCAAACACCGCCGGTACGGGCGCCTGTTCGTCCGTAATCGCCAAGCGCGCATAGTCCACCTTGAACCCCTCACGCTGTACCAGCTCGTACACTTCGCGCGGCGTCAGCACGTCTCCTTCGCGAACGGTCTCCCAGACGGGGATGATATCGAATTCGCCTTGGCGGATCTCGGTTTCGTCGTGCAGCAGCACGCGGCCTCCGCGCTGGGCGGCTTCCTGAAGCATGTCGTTCTTGAGTGCCAGCTCCATTCCCTCTACGACGTCGGTGGTAACGCCTGTAGCTTCGATGTTGGTGATAGGCTGGTCGGCGAGGCGAAGGACGTGGGGGCGACCGTTGACGTACAGCACGGGTTCCTCCCTCAGCGACGTCCAGACGACCTTTGCTGGTCCACCCGGAGCGGCGCCCATTCTCGTCAAACCACGACGTAGACCATCCACGGTCGGCATTCCCGAACCCCACGTCTCCCGACCGTGCATCATGAGCGGCGTCTTAGGCGTCATCGGCGTCCCCACCTGCTGATTCGCCGTCGGAGGCGTCAACAACAACGGCACCCCCCGCAAGTTCGGCATCCCCTCAATCCTCTCCGGCAAACCCAGCTTCAAAATTCCACTGAAGAAATCCGACTTCAACATGGTATACGCCGACAGGATGCTGCCGGATCGATGACTCACCACCTCCTGCACCTCGTCCGACAGCGCCATCCCATCGCTCGCATCCACCTTCTGCAACGGCATGATGGTCGAGATGTCGATCTTGTCGAACTCCTTGGCGATGGTCTCGAACACCGGTTGGCGCGTCACGAACGATCGGAAGCTAGGTGAGGCCTCCAGCAGATCCGGACGCGTCTGGGTGAGGTACGACTGAAAGACGATGAGGAGGAAGTAGCGGCGCAGGTTGTGGATGGCCGATTGGAGGTGTTTCTTGCGGAGAGAGTCGTCTTCCGTGTCTTCGGCGGCGAGACGGCTGATCTCGATGGATTCGCGAAGGTTGGTGACGGTGGCGCATTGGTCGATGGCCTCATCGACCATTTTCTTGACCTCGAGACCACGCGGGATGACGCGGAGGAGACTGTTAATCACGTGGTAGCTGAGGGGCGGACGCTTGGAAGGAAGATTCTCGTCGCTGGATGCGGTGATAGGGTTGTCGTCGAGCAGATCGGCATGAACAGTGTCGCGAGCAGAGGGAGTGGCAGAACCGCTGTCGTGCGCCGAAACAGACGGTCGCAGTCCGTCCGAGTCGTCGCCGTTGGTGTGGTGTGGGGCATCGCCCGACTCGCCGTGAATCTCTTGCAACTTGCTCTGCCCCTGCTGGAGCCATTTGGCGATCATCAGGATCAGCGCTGCGGTCATCGTGCTTCGCCCCCTGCCCAGCTGGCAGTTGAGCACGATCGGCTGTCGCTCCACGTTCGCCTGCAGCACCGTCGAGAGGAGCTCGCTGATGTCGGAAAAGTCGGGCGGCTTCTCGGCCGTCATAGGGATCCTGCGGAAGCGCAGCTGGACGTCCTGCTTGAGCTCGGTGCCCAAGTTGGTCATGATCTCTTGCAGCGTGTCGACATCCGCTGGCGTGGCCTCTTCCCAGATGGGAATCACGGTTCCGTCCGACGTCTCGGTGTGCAGCAGCAGTCTGCCCTCGCCGGTCGCCAGCTCATTGACAACGTCGTTCTTGAGACGGTCCTCGAGTAGCAACAGTCGATCCCAGTTGATGCCGCTGTACGCTTTGATGTTGCGCAAAGACATGCCCTTCTGGCGCAGACAGTACGGCTTCCCATTGACGTAGACGATGGGCTCCTCGCGCAGGTTGATCCAGGTGACGTTGCGGGTCGGGTAGCTGGATGCGTCCGTCTTGCTGGCATAATGCTCCTGAAGCGCGGCCAGCACGTTGCGGATACCGTCGACGGTAGGTTGACCCGTAGCAAAGATGTTGCTGCCGGGGATGCGGCGGAAGTTGACGGTGCCGCGGATCGGCAGTCCTGCATTGCGCTCGATAAACTTGCGCCAGATATCGCACTTGAGCAGCGTAAAGGGACGCAAGACGATACCGGCGCGATTGCGGATGACATAGTCGGCAAACTCGTCGCCAGGCACCTGCGCACCTTGCCCCGAGACCTCACCGAAGCGGCTCTGCAGCTTGTCCGAGGTGGCTACCAGCTCGCCGGCCTTGCCTCCGCTGAGAATGCGCAGATCGCCGACGGGGTCGAAGAAGTAGAGACGGCGACCCTTGGAACGAATGAGCTGAATGCCACGCCAGATCTCGGCGCGGTTCTTGAGCCAATTGGCGAAGCGGTGTTGGAAGGTGGCTGCTTTGGTGGCGCCGACATAGCTGGCAAAGGCGACGAGGAAGAAGTACTTTTCGAGCGACTTGGCTGCTTTTTCGAGGTGCAAGGTGGCCTGTGCCTCGTCGAGCGCATCAGTCGAGTAGCGGATTCGGGACGAAAGGATGGTCTCTCGCAAGTTGGTGACATGAGCACAGCAGTCGATGGCGACGTCGACAACGGCCTTATTCTCGAGACCTTCATCGAGGAGACCAGCGAGCTGTCGGATGACGCCGTAGTCGCCTGAGTTTGCTTTGCGTAGCGACTCGAGTAGCGCTGGGTTGGAAAGCAGAATCTCGATGGTGGACTGCGAGTCGCGGGTCGAGAGACTGACATTGAGGACACGAATGAGCCTCAGCAGCGAAAGGTTCTGCGCCTGTTGCTCGTTGGCTTGACGAAGGGATCGAGCGACTCCTGAGTGAGGTGTGCCGTTGTTGGGCGTTTGTAGCGGAGACTTTTGCTGTTCCGAGATGTGTGCGAACGGATCCTCATGGCCGAGCAAGAGCATCTGCTTTCTTCGCAGGATGACAGCAGCGACCATGGCGAAAGTGGTTCGCGTGAATCCGATACCGCAGTTGGCGACGAGGCTTGTCTCTCTAGGGTCGAGGTCTTTGATGACCTGTGTGTAGGCGTCTAGATAGTTGTTCTCGATGGCTTGATCCTCGGCGATGGGAATGCGGTGGTAGTCCACCCTCCAACCTTCGGCCTTGACACGCTCCCACACTTCGCGGACGGTGTGAACGGAAGCGTCGTCGACGGCGATCCATGTGGGTGCGATGCTACCGGTGGCGGTCTCTTCGTGAACCATGAGCAGGCCTCCGTGCTTGGATGACTCGCGTAGAATATCCTGCTTGAGGCGAGACTCGATGGCCTCAAGGTTGTCGGCGCGCATGCTGAGCGAGAATGTGCTGACGGGCCGCTCGGCCTCTCGCAGCACAAACGGCCTGCCACCGACGTAGATGACGGGCTCTTCTCTTGTGCAGACCCAGACGCACCTGCGTGGCTTTTCTAGTCGTGCTGAGGGTTTGCGATTGTTTGCGCCAGCAGACGCACCTGACGTTTGAGCTGCGGGAGACGAGATGTCAGGCGACGCGAAGGGTGGGGATGAGCTCGAGGCTGTTGCGGAGCGACTCGGAAGACGCAGCTCGAAGCTTTGCGAGCCGTTGTTCTCCTTGACGGGACGAGCATTGAGCACGGAGAGGATGGTCTTGAGACCGGTGATGGTGGGCTGCGCGACACCATAGACTTCGAGAGAGCAGTCTGCTTTGCGGAAGTTAGGAGCGCCTTGTAGGTGAAGGTTGAGATGGGATTGACGTGCACCGCCAGCGAAGTGGTCCGTCTTGAGGATGAGACCGCGGGTGAGTACGCTACCCTGACGATTGCGTACTACGCTCTCCTCGCGCTGGGCCCAAAGAGCTGCGCCGAGTGAACCGAAGCCATCTGCGCCAAGAAGGTTGGACTTTACAGCACGACTGGAAGATGACGACGAGGATGGCTGTGAGCCGAGTCCGATGGAGGGACGACCTATGCCGAGGCTTGGTTGATCCACCTTATCTTGTGGTTCTGGGAGCGGCGAGGCGAGCGCAGGGACATCTGCGTTGTCGCCGAGGCCAGTGGCGAAAGCATCTTGTACAGCATGCTGCGGTGATTGTGTTGAGGCCATTGTGCTTGTTTGCACACCAGTCGATGATCCACGTCGATACAAACGAGATAGTGTGTGCGTCTGCGCAAAGGTGGTGGTCAGGGTCGAACAAACAAAGGATGGTTTGCGCAGAGTTGACAACGTGCCGAATCCCAATCAATCCTCACGGACCCTTTCTTTCGGCTGTATTTCACGCGTCTCTCTTTTTCAGCACAGTCAGCTCGGAGATGGCCGAAGCAGAGAATTGGCCGACGATCCGGTCAACTATCGGAAGAGCCTCTTGCTCGGTCAGCTGCAAGGCTCACCATGTATATACCCGCACTTTGACTGGTTCCTCGCAGCTTCCAGTCACGTCACATGGCTGTGCCAGTGCAACTGATGCTTGAGCTATCGCTGTCTGTGACGGTCACAAAGTTTAGCCGCCCTGCGCCTCCACTTCTCTACTTTGGATCTAACACCTTCAAAATTTTGGGCTTAGAAATCCGAGCTCCGGCAAAGCAAAGGACTGAGCCAGCAGCGGTGCAGCGAGGCAGCCGCCAGGCGAGCGTGTGAGATTTCATCAGCATGCGTTGCTCGTCATCCATCAGTAAACGCCGAGCTGAGTCGTTCAAGATGGGATGCTGATCCCGCAATCACCTCTCTTGATCCCGCACCATCATCCCCTGAACTCGGCATCGATCCCGAGGTATCGCGCAAAACATCCAAACCGATCTGCATCGCCGCACACCACCACGTTGCGCTCACCATCAAAGTCGACCAGACCCCCAAACTCCACGGCAGGCATCCTCTTCGATGAGCTTCCAACATTAAGCAAAGTCAGCGCTCAGTAACGGCTCACTGACCTGCAGCGGGGCGCATACCTGCCAGACTCGTCATCATGGGACATTCACAGTCCCGTCAGCAGCCGAGTGGGTCAGATGAGGCTGCCGACGAGCATGCTGGCCCGTCTCGAAGCTACGCACATGATGACCACCCCCCCTCACAGACCAACGATGCGGCCAATGGAGCAGGCAGTCGGCGCAAGAGGCGGCGTCGAGATTCTGCGTCCTGGACCCAGTCTTCAGCCGAGCACGCTTCACAGCGACGAAGGACGTCACCTCGTCTTGCCTCTGCCCCTCCGGCCGCCAACGACACTCCTGCTACCAACCCAGAGTCGCATCAACCCTCGACTCAAACCACAGGCGATGCGATGGACATCGATGCAAGCGAAGCACAATCCAGCATCGCAGCACCACCGGTCAGCAGTGATACTCCCGTTCGCCAAGTGCAACCGCCACCCTCGGACCTGCAGCAGAGGTTCGCTGTTGTTCAGTCGCAAGGTGATACCTCACCGCGTGTGGGAGACGGATCAACACCTCCTCCGCACCTAGATCCCCTTCGTGATGAGCGGGAACGCGCCCGAAGACGCATTCTCGAGACGCTTGGCGCCGCTCCTCCAAGTGCCGCGTCGGCTCCGTCATCAAGCGGTAACAGCACGGCTGCGCCCGCCTCAAGCTCAGCAGCCCCACTCGCAACCAATGCATCTGCCTCTCCCAGTCCAGCCTCGGCTTCCGCCACTATCGCCGCTCTGCTAGGAGCTGTGGCAACCAGCACCTCTCCTTCCCAAGCCAACAACCGTGCCGCAGCTCCTGCACCACCAGACGCCGCTCTTCCAACGGCAACTACCACGCCTCAGACCAGCCCTCCACAGCAGCAGCGTCCCCAAACCGCTCGACCTCATGCGTTCCGTGTCCCATTGCAGCCGGAAATGATCAGCGGGACCTCGATGGTGGTGCAAGGCGCTTTGGTGGCCCGCACGGTGGCCAATCGAGCCAACTCGCCTAATCCTGCCATGCCAGCAAGACCAAGTCAGCCCAATACCGCTCAAGGTGTTAGCAGCTCTGCGTCCAGCCCGACGCCTTTGCAGCCAGAGACTGTCGATCGTACTTCGACCGGTGGCCAGAATCATTTTGGCGTACCTGGCGCCACTCTTGAAGGTGACAACCTGCGTGGCGCCGTGACACTCGAAGAACAGGCGGTCATGCTCAGCCGCATCCTCGGCATCGCAGCCGCAGCCACGGCAGCTTCTCTGCTCAACACTGCCGATGCTCAGCAGGTGGATCCTTCTTTGCTTCAAACCAGCCTTCGACGTCCCTTTGAACGCATGAACCAACAAACAGGCGACGGTAACGATCGCTGGCTTGCCGACTGGCAACGCGGTGGCAGCAACCAGCCATCATCTTCTGGCAGCTCATCAGGAGCGCAGCTCGGTACTTCAACCACGTCGGATTCTGGCAACGGTCTGCGAGGTCGGCTCGCTGCGCTGTCTCGTCGCGTGCAGAGCGCATCGAGCAGCTCTGGCCTACCCAGCGCTCGACAAGAGGACGGGTCTGCTTCCAGTGACTCGAGCAGTGCGACCGCTGGGTCATCCGCAACACCGACTGCTGGCTCGGCAAGCACTGCCCGTCCACCCGGCGGCACTTCCGAAGGCAGCCAAGCATCCAGGCAGCAAGAAATCATCGCGCATCTCCTCAGTGCCGCAGAGCGGGAGGCGACATCCCAACGTCTGACGCGTCTGCGATCGGCAGATCAGCCGACGACTTCTACAGCGGCTGTATCCAGTGACACGACTCGCTCTACCAGTTTCAGCGCGTCTCGACCTCTTGCCAACCGTCCACAGCAGGACCCGCCGCGCAGCACTCTTTCTCGACTCGTTCGATCCACCATCGGATCCCTCATGCGTCCCAGCCGTCTGCTTTCCGGTCGAAGTGCACAGACAGACGACACCCAGTCGTCCGGCGCACAGCGAGAAGGGTGGAGCAGAGGATCAGCTGGATCTGGTGGCTCAGGCAGACGGACGATCCCGACGTCGGACTTCTCCCTAGGTCCCAACGACGTCGCCGGTTCTTTGCGGCAAGTGCGCAATGGAATCCTGCCTGACGGCGTTCCAGGTAGCTTTGGCAGCTTCTTGAACCACTTGGTCAACGATCTCATGGCGGCGGTTCAGCTTATGCAGCCCTCGAGCGGGGAGGCGCCCGAGCAACCTGGATCGCAGCCGTCCCAGACGACCAATTACTTTGAGCATGCCACGCAGAGCGAATCGACTTCGGGAGCTGAGGTGCTCGATGGCGAGGCTTCTGCTGCTCCTTCCTCGACTGCACAGCCAGCGCAGGCCGCAGCCACGGCATCGATTCATGACGCTCGCAGCGACGCTCAGTCTGGTACAGGCGAAGGAAGCATCGAGGCCCAGGCAGCCCGCCAACGAGACTTCCAGAATGGCAACCTGTCCTTCTTCCGGCTCTTCCGCTTTGATCCTATCGCGCCCTCGCAGCTGGTGCCATGCATTGTCGTTGGCGTGCGCAGCCTCAACGTGACCGAGCGCTTCGGCGAAGAGATGACTGGCGCTCAGGCACCTGGCCCTGGGCGTGACTTCAACGGGTCGCGCCAACAAACCTCGCGACCCACGACACTTGGACGCTCAGGGCCCACAGCTCCACCGCTACGTCAGCGAGCTTCGTCAGAGGGTGCTCCCGCGTCGGCGCCTCCCGCTGGAGAAACGACGGGAACAAACGAAGAAGAGCTCCCAGCATCGCGCTTCATGCTGTTCGTCTCCGGCGGCCGCTATCCCCCAAATCACCCGTTGCTCACCTCGAACCCGACGACGGCGGGTCGAGATCTGATGATCCTGATGGATCTGCTGAGCACGATGCAGGCCATGCAGCACAAGCCTGCTACCGTGACGCAACAGGAGATCGACGCCAGCGAGCTCAAGAAGATCAAGGGCTCCGAGGTAGCTGCCATGGTGCGCGACGGCAAGATCACAGAGAACATGCTCGAGCGCTGCCTGGTCTGTCTCGAGGAGTGGGGCGACGATGATACGTGCCGTCTGCTTGCTTGCCGACACGCCTTCCACACGGGATGCGTGGATCGATGGATGACCTCGTCGTCCAACACGTGCCCCATGTGCCGACGCCAGGGTGTCAGCAAGGACGGCCGACAGGCAGGTGCTGAGACGGCTGACTCTCAGCGAGCGGCACAGGCCTGAGCCGCGCCCGTCTTCGGCTCTGTTCCCGTCGACTGTCGCCTTCTCTTCATAGCTCCTGTTATCCTAGCTTGACTCGACATCACGCATTCAACCCTTGATCTCGTCCCAATGTACTTTTACCGCATCACGTAGCATGACATGCCATAATCACAATCGTCTCTGCATCGTTTCACGCCCGACATTGACGCGACTAATTTGGTAAGGTCACGTATGATACATTGCGATGGTTACTGCCATGAAGGCTACGGTCGCTTTGACGAGCCGGCTTGATTCCACTCGTCGGCAATTGCGGTTCTTAGCGCACGGAGATCGGACCCGCGCTCGCCCTGATTCTGGCTCGCCTGCTGCTTGGCATCTCTGATGATGTCTGTTGTCGATCTGGAAGCGCCTGATGTCCCTGCTTCTGCTGATGCGGTGGTGTCTTTGCGGGATGCAGATGGGATGTGGAAGATGGATCGTTGGGTAGGATCGGTGCCTGCGTAGATGCTCTCGGGTGGTGTCTGACTGTTCAGTCTGCGTCGTACCAGCTCGGGCAGAGAGCGCTGCGAAGGGCGCTCATGCGAGTTGCGGGGATCGTTCTCCCAGAGAAAGTAGGCCATGACACCCGTGGCGAGGCCGAGGATGGGGTCAAAGACCCTATACGATCAAAAGAGGAGGATGAAGATGCTGCGGTCAGTATCCTGGCCTGGTCTAGGCTCAACACGCCACGTTCCATGACTCACCTTCCAACCAGATAAGTCGGCATGGTGATCGAGATGCCGCCAATCGATGCTGGGTTGTGATGCTTCCTGTGAGGCGAGCAGCAAGCTGGTGACAGTGTCCAGAACTTGAAGGACCCTGACAGCTGCTCAAAGGTGCGGGGAGCAAATCGGGACTCGAGGTCAAACCCGATTCGACTTTGGTGTTCAATTAGAAGATCACAGCCAGAATTGGTATTGCCTTTGCATGCACGGCTACGTCGTGAATACTCTTCGCTGGAAGGAAGACTGATTTTGAATTAGAAGCCGCCCTCGATTCGAGCTGTGCAGCCAAAAGAGCTGAGCTGCGTTTGTTCAGATCGAGCTCTTGCAAGCACAGACCAGCCAGCCGAGCAAGCAGGCTGTGCCCGCGTGTCTTGCCTCGATGATCTGTTCGGCGACCCTGGGATGACCTCGCTTCCATCCCCTTTCTCTCACGATTCTTCTGCTCGATCCATCCTTCACCTCCCCACATCCAATCTACCTCACGGGCCCTCTCGCCGGATAGTGAGCAAAACCTCTTGCATTCCTCATCCAGGGTCATCCATCCGCGTCGCTTCCTCTTTCTCGTCAAGACGGCTTCCCTTTCTCATCAAAGGCGTATCTGGCACACTCCACTACCTCAACAAACCCCCCTGGTGACGTAGCGGTAGGCGACAGACGCTGCGTCAAATCCCTCGCCTGTCATGTACAACAACATGCAGGGCCAAGGCTGGGGCCGCCCAATGCAGCCGCAGATGACGGGCTATCCAGGACAGCAGCAGCAACAGCAACCGCAGATGCAGATGCAGCAAGGTAGCGGCTTCCTCCAGCCCCAGCAGACCGGCTATCCTGGCATGTCGCAGTTCCAGCGCCCAATGCAGACCGGCATGCCCTACCAGCAGCAGCAACAGCAGCCGCAGCAAGGCCTCATGCCTCAGCAGACCGGCATGATGGGCGGCATGGGCATGCAGCAGCAGATCCGTCCTCAAGCTACCTCCAACTATCTCTCTCCGGGTCCTACAGGCATGGGTATGAACATGGGCATGGGATTGAGCGGCGGCGGTCTCCAGCCCCAGCAGACGGGCTTCATGGGCGGTCTTCAGCCTCAACAGACTGGGTTCATGGGAGGCGGTGGCCTGCAGATGCAGCAGACCGGCCTCATGCCACAGATGACCGGCATGCCCATCCGCGATCCACGTATGCAGCTCATGAGCGCGCAGTTCTTGCCCGCATCCCAACCCTTCTCTGGCGCTCCTGTGGCCGGCAACATGAACTTCAACCAGGCCAGCATGCAACCTTCCAACTTCCAGTCGCAGATTCAAAACCTCAGCCAGCAACAGCAAGGCTCCAAGGAGCCTCGCATTCCGTGGGCTCTCACCAAGGAAGAGCGAAAGAGTTACGACTCCATCTTCCGCGCTTGGGACGCCAAAGGTACTGGCTTCATCAATGGCGAGGTGGCTCGCGAGGTCTTTGGCCAGAGTGGTCTCGAGACCGATAAGCTCATGCAGATCTGGCATCTCTCAGACACTGGCAACCGCGGCAAGCTCAACGTCAACGAGTTCCACGTTGCCATGGGTCTCATCTATCGTGCGCTCAACGGCAACGACATTCCAGAGACGCTGCCCTCCGAACTCATTCCTCCCTCGGCTAAGGATCTGAACGACTCGGTCGATTTCTTGAAAGATCTTCTCAAGAAGGACACCACCGTGCGACACAGCACCGGTCTCAACATTCCTGAAGCTGGTTCGAACAGCGGCGCCTCCTACGCAAAGTCTCGATCCTTCCACGAGAACCCCGTCGCGCCCAAGAAGGATGCCACCGCGTACAAGCACGACGACGCCGATGTCACCGGCTACAAGAGCAGCAGTCGACACCTCGATCGCAAGACCGTCCGCTACGAAGGTCAAAGTGCTACCGACGACCTCAGCGAGATGAAGCGTCAGCTCGCCAACACGCAGAAGATGCTCGACAAGCAGGGGGTCGAAGACGATGAAGATCGCGAGCTCGAGCGCGAGATGGACGACCTCCGCTACCGCATCCGACGTGTGCAGGACGACATTGAGTACTACAACCGACGTGGCGGTCGTGAATCTGGCGATCTGCGTCGCAAGGCGGAGCGCGAACTCATGCACCTCATGCACGAGCGTCTGCCTCAGCTCGAGAAGCGCATCGAAGCCAAGGACAGCCGTCAGCGCGATCGCAAGCTCGGCGAGAGCCGCGAGAGGGACCGTCGCAACGATCCCTACAACCGCTACGCTTCCGAGGACCGAGACCGCCCACGTGACGATGATCGCAGCTACAGTCGTTCGAGCTCCACCCTTGGCGATGGCGAGTATCTTCGCGGCACCTTTGACCGCGATGGCGACAGGCGCAGGGACGACGGCGACAGATACCGAAGCAGAGACGAAGACGGCTACCGCCGCGATGACCGTGATCGCGACAATGGCCGATCGACTCCTTCGTCCGCATCGCAGGCACCGCCGCCGCCTCCGCCAGTCGAGCCTGCCAAGCCGGCTGCACCTTCGCCAGCCCCTTCGACTCCAGCTGCTGCCTCAGGCCCTCCGAAGAACATGTCTGCTGAGGAGCGCGCTGCCTGGATCCGTTCCGAGGCCCAGCGACGTGTGCAGGAGCGCATGCGTATGCTTGGTGCCGTCGCTCCTTCGGGTCCCACGCCCGTCGACAACAGCGTCGAGGAACGACTCAAAGCCGAGCAGGCCGAGGCTGCTGCCAAGAGTGCCCAGGCTGACCAGGAAGCTGCTGCTCGTGAAGACGCCAGGAAGGCTCGCTTGGAAGAGCACCGCCTCCAGAACGAAAAGGCCGGTCTCGCCACTGTCAAGCAAGAGATCAAGCAAGCCGAGAAAAGCGACAACCCTCCTCCTGCTCCCATCGTGCAAGCCGCCAAGGAGGAGATCAACGACCAAGAGGACATGCTCCGACGTCGTGAAGAGGTTCTTGCGAAGGAGAAGGCGGAACGCGAGGCCCGTCTCAAGAGGCTTGAAGAGCAGGAGGAAGAGGCTCGCAAGCAGGAGGAGGCTTTCAAGGAGCGTCAGTCGATGTTCAACAGCGGCACCAAGTCGGCTCCGTCGGCTCTGCCTGCTCCCTCTCGCAAGTCGGGCAAGTCGGCTGCTCCGCCACCGCCTCCTCCGTCGCGATCGCGTGCCGCTCCTGCGCCCGCACCACCTGCTACTCTCGCTCCACCAGAGGCGCCACCAGCACCTGCGATGCCTAGCCCGACCCCCAGCACCGGCTCCAGCACCAACCCTTTCCATCGCATGCAGCAAGGTGCCGGCGGTGCTGCCGTCGCAAGCCCCTCGTCAGCCGCTCCTGCACCTCCAGCCCCTTCGACGCCAGGTGGAGGCACCAACCCCTTCTTCCGTCAGCAGGCCCAAGCAGACACAGGTCTTCCAGCAGCAACTCGTGCTACTCCTCCCGTCTCTGCTCAGCCTACTGGCGCAACTCCCTCGTCGGCTTCACGCGCCATCTACACGGCGCCCAAGCACGATGACGACGACTGGGAGGAGTCGGACAAGGAAGAGGACGACGATGAGGCCGACGGACCCGGCTCCAGCACTCGTGCCACTCGTCAAAACCTTGCGCAGGCGCTTTTCAGCAACTTGATTCCGAGCAGCGGTCGATCAACACCTCCTGCTTCGGCACCCAGTGCGCCCGCTGCTCCCCCTGCGCCGCCTGCCGCTCCTGCAGCTCCAGCTGCGCCTCCTGCTCCCGCAGCTCCTGCGGCACCTGCCGCGCCTGCCGCTCCGACCGCTCCCGTGGTTGCGCCCGCTGCTGGACCAATGGACCGCGGTGCGCTGCTCGGCCAGATCCAGGGCGGCCTCAGATTGAAGAAGGCGCAGACCAACGATCGCTCCAAGGCGCTCGTCACTGGCAGCGTGATTGGAGACCCGTCGCCGCCGGTGCAGACGTATGTGCCGCCTCCCAGCCCGCCTGTCGCCCCTGTTCAGTCGTCCGCCGTTGCCGAGCGATCGGTCAATGGCGATGCTGATGGGTTCGCACCTCCACCTCCCGCGCCGCCTGCTCCTCCCATGCCTGGCGCGTTCGACGCCGGTGCCAGCGACTTTGCCGCCAACGCGAATCGCCAGAGCGTCGACTGGACCAACAGCCTCGCCAACGACCAGGCCAACACCAAGCCTGCGTTTGTCCCGGACGAGCCGTCGGTGCGCGAAGAAGCCGAGGACAGCCCAGACGAGGATGAGGGACCCGAAGACCTCGATGCCGCCCCCAAGGCCGCCGGTGGTCTCTTCGGTGCCACCAGCGATGAGGTGGAAGGATTCGACCTGACGCAGACCCTGCGCGTCCGGGCGCTGTACTCGTACGCCGGCCAGCGCGATGAGGATCTGAGCTTTGACGAGAATGATATCCTCGAAGCCCACCCGGCCAAGGATGTGGACAGCGCGTGGTGGTATGGCGCACGCACAAGCGGTGGTGGCAAGGGCTTCTTCCCCCGATCCTACGTCGACCCTATCGACAAACGTAAGTACTCACGCATCGATGGACCAGGACTGCACAGCAACAACCCACTGACAATCATCCTTTTCTCAACTCTTCAATAGCTGCGACCGCCAAAGCGCTGTACGACTACACGGGCACCTCGCCCGAAGAAGCCACCTTCGCGGAAGGTGACATCCTCCGCGTCGTCGACCAGGAAGACGCCAACTGGTGGCGCGTCGACACGGGCGCCAACCGCATCCTCGTCGCGCCCGCAACCTACCTCGAGCTTACTGGTTAGTGTCCCTTAGCCGGGCCCAGGGTCACAAAAGACGAAATAGAATTCCTTCGCTCCTGTCCTGTTTTTCCCAAGGGCGGCGCGGGGAGAGGGGAGGGGCAAGGATTCGGTGTGATCCTGGGTCCCCTACCCCACCCCGCCTCGCCACGTGTCTAGCGTGTGTGTTGGTGAGGAAGTTTTGAGAATGGTATTGTGAGGACGACGTGCTGAGACGAGTTTTGACTTTTTGTGTACAGCTGCGGGACAGGATGATGCAGGAAAGAGCGCTGACTGGGTGATGGTCGATGAAGCCCCGCGCAGCCTTGCTCCGCCGCCGATCTCGAATGCTACCGAGCCCACCTCTGGCACCGTCGGTCCGAACTCAATCACCGACACGGACGCAGACGAAGAAGCAGCGCTAGCAGCCGCGCTCGCCGCGTCCAGCGCTGATCAGCGGGAGCGAGAGGTCGACCGTATCCGCGAGGACCGCAACATGGCCAAAGCCATTGAAGCGTCCAAGCTCTCCGCAGTCGAGTACGCTCTCGGCACCATCGAACCGGACGACTCGGACGAAACCGATTCGACCACCGGCTGGACGTCCTCCGACGAAGATGAGGACGAGACAGATGCCACTGCAGCCGAAGACGACGCTATGCCGCACACGGACGAAGAGGTTCGACAGCACACCATCGAGCGATTGCGCGTGCTCGAGGCAGCAGGCGTGCTGGTGACCTCGCAGGACGAGGTGAAGCAGGAAGCGACGAAGAGAAGACCGCCGCCCCCACCGGGTCAGAAGCACAAGAACATCGATGAGCTGGTCAAGCTTTCGCGCTCGCGCTCGACCAAGAAGCCGGAGCAGCCGAGGAGACGACCGCCGAACCGACCGAGGAGGAAGCCAAGCCGGGATCTGCCACCCCTGCCGCCGCCGGCGGAGGAGGGGGAGGACAAGATGGAGGATGCCTACGATCGATACCTCGCATTGACGAAGGAGGTATCGTTGCAGCCGATTCCCGTTGCTACTGCGGTGGGGAGGGGTGTAGCAGTTCCACCTGCCTCGCCGACACTCCTCCCGCCTGGATCGCCCGCGAGAAGCACTTCGGCGGCAGGAGAGGCCACGCGAACATCCGGTTTCTTGTCCACCATCAAAAACATGTCCCAACGCAGCGCATGGACTGGCGCGCCGACGGGCGAAAAGCGCATCGTCAGCGGTCCCATCTCCGTCTCCTCGCCCTCCTTCCCTTCCACTCCGGACGCCAGCGAAGCGTCCCGGGAAACCACCTCGTGGACGTCGCTCATCGACCCACCCCTGCTCGCCACGTTGACCGACACAGAGCGCAAACGGCAGGAATCCATTTTTGAGCTGATCACCACCGAATCCGCCCACGTGCGGGACCTGCAGATTGTCGTCGAGGTGTTTTTCAACTCCATGCAGTCGATTCTGCAGCCCAAAGCGGCCACGGTCATCTTTGCCAACATCGAAGACGTGCTCCTCACCTCGGTTGGGTTCTTGAGCGATCTCGAGGCTCGGCAGAAGGAAGATCGACTGTTCGTTACGCGGGTGGGGGATGTGTTGGACCGGCACATTGTCGGGATGGGCATCTACATGCCTTACTGCGTCAACCAGCGTAGTGCCGCCGAGATCCTCGAAGGTGAACGCAAGCGGGATACGAGAGTGGAGATCCACCTGCTGAACCTACGCAAGCATCCTGCAGCGAGAGGGTTGGATTTGAGCCACTTCCTGTTGGTCCCCATGCAACGGTTGACCCGATACCCCCTGCTGCTGGGCCAGATCCTCCGCTACACCCCACACGACCATGTGGACTACGCACAGCTCAAAACGGCAAAGGAAACCGCAGAGGGGATACTCGCCAAAACGAACGAGGCAATTCGTGACAATCAGGATTCCACAGCTCTGCAAAAGCTAAGCGAAAACCTCTGGCTCGGCGAAGAGGCGAGGTTGGACCTCACCAAACCGTACACCGACCCCAACGGCGCGAAGCACCACAGACGCATCGTGCGCGACGAGTTGGTCACCAAGGCCAAGTCGGGCAGGAAATTGAGATTGGTGTTGACGAGCGATTTGTTGTTGGTGCTGCACGCACAGGATGCGAGTTTGTATAGGATGCCCATACCGGTTAACGAAGTGAGGGCGGAAGAAGGGAAGGGCAAGAGGCACGCGGATGAGTTCAAGCTGATACACGAGATGAAGGGGGGTGAGGGGGATGTTATTAAGGTCAAAGCGGCAGGACAGAGGAACGCGACGGCTTGGGTGCGGGTCATTAATGCGAGTCGGGGGGAGACGATGGGTTGATGGAGGGAAGGGGAGAGGATGCGATGCTGGAATGAAATGTTGATACATTTTGACGAAGCGGTCGATGAGCGAGATTGCGGTCTTGAGGCGTGACCTCGAGGATTGGTGTTGAGGATTGGTGTTGAGGAACGGTCTTGTGCAACGGCTTTGAAACATCATTCGCTTCCTGGCAGCCTTGCCAGCAGCTTCGTTTTGCTGCCCATCAACTTTCGCCCATATTCTTCGTGAGTCAGGATCTTGACACGTCTGTCGGGCTCTTCGAAGTCTCTGTACGTCGTCTGGTAAAAGTTGTATGCCGGATGCTTCGTAACCCAAGCCAAGAGCTCGTCGCGCTCGTGCTCGAGAATCTTGAAGCCCACGACCATTTCGCAAGGTCTCTGATACGTGACGATTACTTCGTCATAACGGTAGTATTCGTCCCCGATTTTGACCATCTTGCTGTCCGGGTGGTTTGCCTTGTGCTCCTCGAGGTCGGATCGGTCTATCACAGGGTTCTGTCTGCCCTGATCGCCGGACCACACGACATCATACTTTTCGTGCCAGCTGTAGGCCGGATGGCGTGTCACGTACGCTAAGAGCTCGTATTCCTCGTCGTCTATGACCCCGAAGTTGACGCACAGGTTGGTGGGTTCTTCGTCCGTGACAATGATTTCGTCAGTCGGTTCGGCGATGGGCGAGACTGGCTTCCTCTGCAAGGAAACGTTGTTGCCCATTTTGGCGGTCCTGCGTGCGGGGTTGTGGGGCGAGGAGATAAAGTTGTCGCTGTGAAATGCGAGATGAAGTCAAGGCGACGTCGGGAAAGCACTGAATCACGTCAGTCAATGCCGCTACGCCAAGCCACGTCGTCTGACCCGAAAGCGAGTACAAACTGCAGTGAGGAAGTCACGAAAGGATCTGTCGTGACGGTCGAAGCGACGGAGGTGGGGGTCGTGCTGGAAGGCGGTTGAAGGGTCGGACAAAGGTAAAGGGAAGATGACGGGCGGAAGGGAGAAGGAGGGGAGAGACCAAGCCAGACTTTATACGCAGAGCATGCCTATCGAGGCTGCGCATTGTCGACTCAGCCCCGCAATGTCGCGCATGCGGAAGCGGAATGAAGTGCCGATTAAGGTTGGCGGGACAATGTGACTGTACAGAGAGATTGCGTCGCAAGACGCGCTTGTGATGCTGAGTTGAGGCGTGACGACGTTGAGTTTTTGTTGACGCGTCGCCTTCTTTTGTCGGTGCAGAAGCTGCGGAAGCATCAGTCCTCGACAGATGAGAGTATGGAGACGCTCTCTTTGTCACGTTGGATGATTAGGACGAGGCTTGAGCGGCATTGTCCTTGAGACCTTCAGCTTGGCTTTTATTGGGATCACGGGTGAACGTCCAGACCGGCTCTTTCTCGTTGCGGCTCTGCTCGACAGCATAGGGCAGACCTCCTACGACGAATCCTGGATGACGGGCTGCCTTTGTGAGGATGTCAGCTTGCTCGCTCTGAGTGACGGAGTAATGGAGCGTCACATGGGCGAAGTCCTCGTCGACGTCAAACAGTTCAAAACGCATCAGCCTAGGATGGCAAAGCTCCGACCAGAAGACATTGACTCCAAAGGGGTCTGCGACATGGTAGCTTATGGCCAAGGGTAGACGCATTTCGGTGCGAGAATACAGAGGACCCCGCGGGCCGGGGCGCATGATTGTCTATGGGTTGTTTCGAGCGTACCAGCCTGACTGTCTCGTACGTCGAGGGCTGTGATAAAGCTGTAAGGGCCGGTGAGGACTGTACAAGTCCACAAAACCGGCAGACGGAGGTCAAAGAGGCAAAGGACAAGTCAAGAGGCCGTCAGCAAGACTGCCGTGCTACTGATTTGGCCCTACCGTGAGTCAAGACAAGTACGAAGATGTCTGGTGGTGCTCTGACGAAGTCTTCCTGAAAGACGATAGCGGCGTATGACGGAAGGCTGGTCTTGCGGAGGAGGAGGCTGAAGACGAGTTGGGTGGATGCTGGCTGTTGAGAAGGAGGGGGAGGGCGAAGGAGGGCAAGTATTTATGCTTTCGAGGCCTCCTCCGGACTACGCAACTCAGCCAAGCACGGAGGGTCAGCGTGCTGAGCAAACAGCCAAGTGCGGAAGGGCCTTCGATTGTGCGGAACAAACAAGTGCGGGAGGACCGTTGTTTGTGCGGGACAGGCAAGTGCGGAACGCTAGACAGGTTCTTCGATGCGTGTTCGAAGGTGTGACTTTAGAGAACCAAGCGATGATCACGGCGACGATCGTTTGGAGCGATCAATGCGATTGAGCTTGAGCTAGACTCAGTCGACTTCATGTGACTCTATGACCTGCGCATGTGATTCTCGACAAAGCAGACAGTCACACATCTCGCCAAGCCGTCGTCACACATCCAGCTTTCGAACCTTAAGTTTCCTTGCAAAGCATCATCACGGTGTTGCGAGAGCGGGAGAGCTTAAGTGGCGTCACATACGCAGCGAAGATGTGGAAGCATCATAAACGGAGCGATGAGATGATGCTGATTTGCGAATGTCACGTAGACGATCTGGGGAATCGGCTTATACGGAAGGATCCAAGCTCAGGCTCAGCGATGCATCCGTGATGTGCAGCGCAACAGCGACTGCGCTGTCGACCTTGCCCAGCCTCGTCGAAAGCTTCTTTGAGCTCAAAGTGTCCATCGTAGAGGATCTCCGAGGTCCTGTCGGTCCAGCTAGCGGCGGTGGGCTTCATTGCTGCCCAGAATCCGCGGAAAGCGGTGCTATCGCTGCAGAGATGTCGCTCCTCGCACACAGCGAGCAACCAAAGACCAGAGGGGCATCAGCATTCGACTGCTTCAACATTGCTGGCAGACGACCAATTTCGAGGATGCTCTCCTCGATGTCTACAGCCTTTATCTGCAGAAAGCAGACTATCCTGCGCCCTGATTTGAGCTTATCGTGCAGCATCGAGCTTCGAGAGGGTGATTGAGGCCCGGCAGGAACCTGCACCACTGTTAAACAGCCTGCTTTCGGAGAGGATCTTGCTTGAAGCAACACTGGTGCTTCTGCCAGACGCCCTGACTCTCACTGGTCAGTAGTGGATCCAGCAACGACAAGCTGGATCGAACGAACCATCGCAATCCTCAGCGATCATCTATCATCCAAAACATGCTAGCATCACACTCGAACAAGTCGAAAGCGCCATCACCATTGCCGAGGCGCTGGGCATCGACACGATGGGCTCCTCTCGGAGATCCTCGTGCAGGTCGAGGCTCGAGTGGAGATCTCCCCACGTAGCTCACGACTTGACACACTGCACAACTTTCAAGCTGGGCGTCTCAACTTGATCCTCAGCCGTTGTCTCGACGGGACAGTCGGACTGACCGTCACTGACCAGGTCCGGACGGAAACTTCGATCTCGGACGACTCCCTCGAGGGCTGAGCGTCACCAAAGCTTGATCTTCGCGGCTTCTTCGTCCGCATCTGTCGTCGAACAGACCCGGTGCTCTTCAAAGAAGTTCCCGGATTGGTTGCAGCGATGATAACCTGTCAGCCGCGGGTGAACGCTAAATTTCTCTCGAACCTTCACACCATCTCACGATCAGCCAAGGTGGCAGGTGTGATCCAGTCCAGTGCATGTGATAGAGCTGCTGTACTTGATGCAGCTCGAGATGAAGCGACGCCTCGGACGCGTGTGATGGCGGTCGCATTCCATTGCCATGCGCCCTTCCAGACCTCAGGCTTGAGCTTCAGTCTCTCCTTCGCCCAGTCACACGGTCTCACCATCCAAACTGACGATCAGGAATGTGACAAATGTGATATTAGCCGAAGGAAACAAAGTGGATGTGATAGAAAGCGAAAGGTGACAGAACTCTATTTGGCGGTGCGTCTGGTGGTGCGGCCGGAGCGGGTGGTGGTGCCGGTCGTTGCGGACGAAGTCGTGTCCTCGGACTCTGCTGCGCTCGCCTTGCTCTTACTCTTGGTCGTACTGGCCTTTGTGCGGGTAGTGCGGGCTGGGGCTTTCGCTTTGACCGCTTCAGGCTCGTCCGCCGAGTGCTCCTCAGCTTCGCTCGCCTCCACTGCAGCAGCAGCCTTTGCGGTCTTAGTGGTCTTAGCTCGAGACGCAGTTGCTCGCTTCGTCTTGACCGGTGCGGCAGGGACATCCTCCTCGCTCGCCTCGTCGTCGCCGTACCCTGCGCTGGAGGAGGGAAGGGCGGGTTCGGTAGCCTTGACCGCACGCGCGCGTGTGGTACGAGCGGGCTTTGCAGCAGGCTTCGCGCGAGTGGCACGTGCTCGAGTAGCCCGCTTCGGCGCTTCTTCCGCCACCTCGATGGCCTCTTCGTGCTCGCTCCGCTCCTCCTCATCGTGCGTCTGCTCAGCCTCGGCCTTCTTGGCAGCCCTGCCTCGCTTTGTCGGCGCAGGCTTTTCAGGAGACGAAGGCGCCGGCGTCGATGTCACAAGTGCCTCGGTCGCTGCTTGCTTGGCCTTTCGGCCACCGGTTTTGCGCGCGGGCTTAGCTGGAGAGGACACTTCGAGCTCGGCTGCCGCTTCGGGCTCAGCTGCAGCTTCTTCGGGCTGAGCCTCTAGAACAGGTGCTTCAGGTTCCTGCACAGCCTCTTGCACCGTCTCTTCCGCAAAGACTTCGGAAGCAGCGCCGCGCTTGACTGGCGACGACCGGAGGGCGCGCTTGGTCGGAGATGCTGATCGAGCTGTGCGCTTGACGGGCGAGGCAGAGGCGGCACGACGAGAGGCTCGCGTCTTGGAAGGCGATGGTTCGACAGTCGCTGGCTGCTCGACGGGCGAGACTTCTTCCGCCCGCTCTTCGACGGCGACAGGTGCCCGGGCAGCTGGAACGGCAGGCTCGGCTACGGCCTCCTCGATCGGGTCATCGACGGGTGATGCGTCGACCTGGGCGGTCTCTTCGTCGGCAAGCTCTTCCTCTCCAGCGGGCTCCTCGAGAATGACGTCTTCGATGATCGAAGTCGCGGCAAAGTCCTCCAGGACCTCTTCAGCATCAACAGCATGTTCCTCGGTTGCGGCAAACGCTTGTGCGATGGCCTCGTTCTGTGCATCCATAGCCGACGCATCGAGCATGGTCACGTGCAGCTCGGCTTCGAACGCAGGCTGCTCTGTCGCTGTCTCCGAAGTTTGGTCTGGCACCGCTGCAGGAGCATCAGCTCGGACGGCCGGCACTGCGACCTCGGCCGCTTGACTTCGACGAACGCCACGTCGAGCCTTTTCCGGGCTCGAGCCAAGGATCGCCTTCTTCCTGGGTGACGACTTGGATGGAGAGAGCAGCTCGCTGCCCTCCGGGCTGGATCGCATCCTGTCGCCCAGGGAGCCGTACCTGGGAGTCTTACTCGGGCTGGCGTCGAGCATCGAGCCAAGGCCGTGCATATCTGGTGTGGCAGGAGCGGCGACTGCGGCGGCGGAGAAGAGGTGGCGCACCGAGTTGAGTGCGGCCGGCGTCTGAGGAGCCTGCGAAGGCGCAGCGACGGAGGTCGTCTTTCGTGCAGGACTTTCTTGGATCTTGGAGCTGATCTGGACGATCTCTTCCTGCTCTTCGTACTCTTCCTCGTCCTCGTCATCGGTCAGCTCCTCTTGCTCGGCCGTGAACAGGTCATTGAGCGCCCCTGCGATGTTGTTCGAATCGTGCTCGGCAGCACCGTCTTGGACGAGATCGAAGCCCATCGACAGCTCGGTAGCTGGAAGACCGACGTCTGAAACCCGCACTACCTTCCTCGCCTTGGAAGGAGACGTTCGGTCTGCCCGGGCGACCTCAGCAGAGGCCGCTTCCTCCATGCGAGGCGCCTGGTGAACGATTCGCTCGCCTGCGCCACTGATCTGAAGACGGATCAGAGTTGAGCGGATCGAAGGCTTGACGTCCGCGGCACCTGCAGGAGGCATCGAGATGCGGCGAGAGTGGGTCCTGGAAGCAGGCTGGGGAGTTGCGAACTTGGGCAGGGTCGAAGCCTTGACAGGGCTGAAGAGGTGAGCAGGTAGCGGAGAAGGCGAGATGGCTGACAGGCTCTGGTCAACTTCGTCCTCGTCATCTTCAGAGTCCTTCCATGCTTCCTCTTCCGCCTCCTTGCCCATGGCTGGGTCGCGCTCGGCGTCAAAGTCGTTGGCGTCGAGCTGCTCAGAGGCAGGTTCCAGCTCATCGGAAGAGAAATCCGAGAGATCGGACGGCATCGACATTGATTTCGATAGTGATGAGGGGCCATTTGGCGTCGAGGGCGGAGGGGGCAGGAACAGTCGATCGGCATAAGCTTCGCTCGATCGGAGCAAAGTCTGTGTGCGAAGCGAAACCTTGCGGCGAGAAGCGAGGCTGAGACGTGGGCGGCGAGCAAGCGGTGTGAGACCCGCAAAATGCTGGTGCTTGACCGGAGAAGGCGTCTTGCTCATGCCGATAGCCCTGGACACGACGCGGCGAGCGACAGGACTGGAAGCTGCTTGAGGCGCGGGCGTCTCGTCTTCCATTTGCGCTTGCTCGACATCTGAAGCGTCCGAGAACTCTTCATTGGGCTCTTCGACCTGCTCGACTTCCTTGGCGGGCTCTTTGCTTTCAGTGCGCTCTTCAGCGTAGAAGCCGAGGTTGATGCCTGCAAAGGGACCGGCACGACCGAAGAAGCTGCTGCGTCGTTTCGCGCGCTTTGGACTGCCGCTCTTGCTTGGCGAGGCATCGGATGCCGAGGAGCTGCTTGGTGTTGCAGGTTGAACGTTCTTCGTGTTGACGACCTCGTTCGCCGCGGATTCCACCTCCTCTGCTGGTTGAGGCTCGCTCTGCACAATTTCGGCCTCCAAGGGCTCTTGCTCTTGTTCGAGCTCTTCAACGATGACGAGATCTTCGGAGGATTCGTCCTGCTGGGAGTCTGAGCTGTCAGCTTGCTCTTCCATTGCGTCATCTTTCCTGAAAGATTCGTTGTTCTCGCTGTGGAAGCTGCCGTCCTGCTCCTCGTTCATGGTGTCAAGAGGCGGCATCATCCTCATCTGCTTGACAGGACTGAGTCGGCCAGTGAATGAATTAGCGTAAAGGCTGAAGCTGACCTGCTTGGGTGGTGCCGTGTTGGGGATGACGAGGGAGGTGCGGGTCTTGGCAGGAGTGCCGAACATGTCGGTGGCGGAGGTAGATGAGGTGAGGCTCTGGCGAGACTTATTCTTGCGCGACTTGCCCGGACTGACATTGGCGGACTGCATAAAGCGTTGCAGCCCATTGGCCCTTCGAGTGTCCCGCTCAGAAGTGGCGGTCTTTGATGGAGAGTCCGACTTCTTCGAGGGCCGCGCAGGAGTGTTGATCTGAGCCGCATTGACCAGACTCATCCTTACTCTTCTCCTGTTCGAGGGTGTCTGCGGTACAGCAGGCTGTACGCTGCCTTTGACCGGCGAAGAGAAGATGGTGGAAGTCGAGGATTGTGAGTCGTGCGAAGGCAGCTCGAAGATGAAGCAGCGCTTGGCGATTTTGATAGAGTCGCCGCTTTGCAGCTGGTATCGACCCACTCCGCGTGGTGCGGGAAGTACCTGGGTGTCATTGAGAAGCACTCCGTTGGCGCCCAAGACCTGCAAGAATGCGTCCGTGCCGTCGGAGAGCCGATCTTGCTTGATCTCGATCTCAATTGTGCAGTGGTGTCGGCTGACATCGTTGACGAGGAAGCGAACGTCATTGTCGAGGGACCGACCCATGGTCGTCCTTGCATTCTGAATTGGGAAGCGTTCCTTCTGCCTTCCTTTCTTGTCGAGTAGCACAAGGTAAGCGAGAATGACATCTGTATCGACTTGCACGCTCGCCGCCGAAGAGGATGCTTTAGCAGGAGATGCGACGGCATTGAGGCTACTTTGATCGAAGCTCTCCTTGACAGGCGATGATGGGCGAGAAGAGGAGAAAAAGTTGGTGAAGCTGTTGGATCGACGGAGTGGTACGAAGGTGTTTGGCTTGTTGGATGGAGAGAGTACACCGTCGCTGTTTGTGTGACTGATGTAGTCCTGAAGGTCGGATGAGCTTGGGCTCATGCCAAAAGATCGGCGGAGAGATTTGAGCATCTTGTGTATATGTGGCACTCTGCCGGGGTGGTGAGTGCGGTAGTATGGCTCGAGCTACACAGATGATGAGTTGATCCGCTTGATGACTATGATCGCATAGGAGGTTGGCGAGCTACAGCAGATGTCGACCGGCTTTGACTTGAGGAGATGTCACGGCCTTGACGTCGTCTCGAACTCGATCAGATGTTGAGGTGTAGGGTGTCGCTGAGGTGATGGTAGGTAGGGTTCGGTTGTTGCGCCGAACTCAGCTTTCGACTGTGTCAGCCAATGACCCTGATTGGGATGGTCTCGAGGTCCATCCGACTTTCGCTTAGCATGTCCATTCATTGAAACGTCACCCTCTGCGCTTGATTGTCGCCAAAATGGACTCCTTCGTGGAAAACAACTCGAGGCTGTCCACCTCTGCCAAAATTCAGAGCGTTTCGCGCGTGATTCGCCCAAGCGCGCCAGGGTGTCACGTGATGTAGCGGGAGAAAGCGGTCTAACAATATTGAGAAAATCGATGTCGTGTGTCCTCCACCACAAACGCTCTGGCCGCATGGACCATGCTTGCTGAGCTGGAAGCCGGGGAAAGGTTAAAGCCGCCCTTATGCGTGATGGCCCTTGCTTCGCAAACATACACCATCACCAACACCAGCACACCGCTCACACGGTTGCTGCTTTCATCCAGTCATCGCCCACCATTTTCGCCTTCGCCCCCACCCGAGCTCTGTTCAAGATGGCCGCCAAGACCGACGCCAACTGCATCTTTTGCAAGATCATCGCGGGCCAGATCCCGTCGCTCAAGCTGTACGACTCGGAGAAGACATACGCTTTCCTTGGTAAGCATCGGCTTGTTCAACGCTTCTGCTCCCTGAATTGAGTGTCAGGCTGATCATGTCTTGCCTTTGCGCTTTGCTGCTCGCCTGCAGATATTGGACCCATCTCGGAAGGCCACGCCCTCGTCATTCCCAAGCACCACGGCGCCAAGCTGCACGACATCCCAGATGAGCACCTCACCGAGCTGCTTCCCGTCGCCAAGAAGATTGCCATCGCTACCGGCGCAGAGCAGTACAACATCCTGCAGAACAACGGCCGCATGGCTCACCAGATGGTCGACCACGTTCACTGTAAGTCTCATCAGTGCTTTCTTGTGCCTAAGAACGGCCACACTGACGCTTCGATGCTCCCACGTCTTCTTCCTTCGCAGTCCACGTCATTCCCAAGCCAGACGAGAAGCAGGGTCTTGGCGTCGGCTGGCCCGGCACACAGCCCGCCAAGGAGGAGTTGGCCAAGATTCACGAGCGCATCAAGGGCCGTCTCGAAAAGCTTTGAGATGTCCACTCGCATCTCTCAATAGAATCACCAAATTGAAGTCCCACGCAGCATTCAACGGCAGAGGCGGCGCGGAAGTCGACGCCAGTCTGGAAGAAGTCAAAGCAGTGAGATTGCGGGATCAACACAATCAGGCGGTTCGGTAGATGAGATGAACACCGCTGTCAGTGTCGACGATGCTGCTGAGCTCGCCCACCTTGAGACCGAAGGCGGCGTCTTCGAATGGCTTCTGCATCTGGCCACGCTGGAAGAAGCCGAGATCGCCGCCTGCCCTTGCCGAGGAGCAGTCGCTGTACGATGCAGAAGGAGGAGACAGAGATTCGTTGTCGGATCAGTACAAGATCGTTTCAAACAAAGCGTTGAAAGGGAGTCTGAGGGACTAACGAGTTGACACTGGCGAGCTGAGCAAACTTGTCCTTGCTCGAGTCGGCCTGCAGCTCCTGTTCGAACTTCTTGAGCTGTTCGATGGCGTCCTCTTTGGATCGCGTAATGTTGGCCTGTCCGCGGTCAAGATAAGATGAAATGAATCAGCCTGAGCGTTCATGGTGACACCACTGGTAGCGATCGCTTACTCACCTCCTTCCAAGAGCTGGGCCTTCGACTGCCAGCATGCTTGATGAGAAGATGGCTAGCTCGAACCTTGTCTGGCTTGTCGGCAGCTCCACCGGGAGCGTTGGAAGGGTCGAGGTACTTTGCACCGGGCAGCGATCGGATCGACTCCTCGGTGTGACCTTCCGGGATCTCCCATGTCGACTGCTGAGTGACAGAGTCGTAGAAGTACGGCAGACGGCGCGAGTTGCTGAAACGGATCTCCCACTGAGACTGCGAGACGAACGAATACGGGTCAGATCAGCGCGCTTGTTCATGCGGCCTCGCTTTTCTATGAACTTCTGTTGGTACTCACAGACATGATAGCGAACGATATGGGTGAAAGCAGTCTCGCAAGCCTGTTCGATGGTGTTGGTGTTGGTCTTGAGCTGTGGTTCAATACAGGGTCTAAGAAGTCTTCGTTGCTCACCAAACTGGACCGAGCGCGGTGATCATTTTTTTTTTCGACGTCGACGTGATCACTTTTAAAGTCTGACATCTTTTGCCCCAAAAATCCGGTCAATTTTGATGCCACATTTTGTGATCCTCTTTTTGCATTCGAAAAGCAGGAACGCCGGCTACAGATGTCGGTCCGCTACCTAAGCGAGCTGTCTGGAGGCTTTGCCACGCTTGCCGACAGCGACAGCGACAGCTGCTGATGGTCGAGCCGTGAATGATAAGCTCATCAGCGGCGATTCCGTCCCCATCGACTGGATCTCAATGATAAGAAGTGGGACTCTGGATCTGATTCTGCGAAGACAAAGCCATGCAACGGTTGTCAGCAAGCGGGTGGCTTGGCTGAGCGATCCAGGCTTTCGGGGTGCACCCGACAAAGGTGCTCACTGAGTCAGAGCACGGATGAGCCGACGCTGCAACGGGCAAGTCGCTCAGAAGGAACAGAGCAGAGGCAGGAGCGGCTTGTCTCTGCATGAGTTGCAGCAGGATCGACGGGATCTTCCCACGCCGTGGCCGCAAATCCCGAAGAGCAACACACCAACACTCGAGAAAAAGGGGGCACAGCGACAGAGGTAAAAGGCATCGGAGCTGCAATTCAACACCGAGCCAAATTTTGCACACACGCACGTCGCTTCTGTCTCAGCTTCAAGACCCTTTAAGCTTTCTGAGCGTGCATACATCGCCGTGATACATAGTTCGGCTTGGCCGAGAGAGAGAGCGGACTGCTGGGCTCTGCCTCATGGGAACTGGCTGAGTTGCCTCCGTGACGAGAGAGGGACTTTCATCTCCGACAAGCTCTCCTCTTGACCAGCATCACCACTGCAGACCCCTGGCTGAGTCGCCGGATCGACAGCAGCCAGGATCGACCAAATAGCGCTTCCCGACTGTCGATCGCAAAGCCTTGTCGTTCCGCGAGCACCGCATACATTCATCCCCCTTGGTGCGGGACCTTGGCCCTTCTCTTCATCTCGACTAGATCCACACGCGCTTGCTTCTTAACCAACGCTATCCACATCTTCTTCATCGAGCCGGCCACGACGGCCTCTCCGCCTCGTCACACCGCAACCACAGCTTAGCATCAGCAACACCGCGCTTCCGCCCATCTCAGCTCGGTTCCAAGATCGCTCGTTGAAAGCAGCAACAACTCGCCACTGACCCATTCCAGGCTCTCACGGACTTTCACCTGCGCATAGACCTGTTGCTGCACGAGCAAAGACACCGGCGTTCCGCTGACTGCGCAGCACGGTTCGCTCGGTACGCTAGGATCAATTCAGGGCGTCAAGGAGCGGGCACATCTATGCATCTATACCGACTTGGTGGAGAACTCAGAAGAGCGGTCTGTACCTCGCTCTGGCACGAGAAGATCCTTGCTCGCTCTGCAGGTTGCTATCCGGCTCGGTTCTCTCACCTTGCGGCAACATGTCTGTCCTCGATCGGCGCCATCCATCATACCGAGCACATCCCTCAGCAGAGACGGATCCGAACCCCGTTGTTCATTCAGCGAGCCGTTTCACCGACATTCGCCCACGCGCATATCTCGCTAACGAAGGCAATTCTACCTCGGCCGTCCGCAAACCATTGTCACCTGTCAACACCTTTGCGCTCAACGATTCGCTTCAGAAGCTGTCTCTGTCACAGCATCCGCATCCTTCAAAAAGCTCGGTCGATCGTCTCAAACCGCTGCCTTCCGTTCCCACAGACGTCAATGCGGACGACAGCTTCGACGACGCCGGTGTAGAGCTTGTCTATCCTCTTCATTCTGGCCATCACTGCGACAACGACAATCACATCGAGTCCGACATCTCCAGCGCCTCCGCCAGCAGCACCGCGTCTTCGTCGTCGATGGAGCCCGATTGGCATGAGACCTCCCTTCGTCGACAGGTCGCCAAACTTCAAGTCCAATACTCCGATCTTGATCTCGCCCAAACCGAGGCGCCGAGCGTATTCGGCCTCCGTCGCAGAATCATTGCGGCGGCACTCGATCATGCTGCTCAGCGACAACAGGGCGATGATGCGTCCAGCAGCTCGGCCCAATTCGAAGACAAGGGCTTGGCAGAGTGGCTTGCCATTCAACATACCAGCAGCCAATGGAAGGGCAAGAGCATCCGCAAGAAGCTCTCCTTTGGCAAGAAGCAGGCCCGAGCCGCAATGGCCAGCCAGTCTACAGTCCATGATCCGATGCCGAACGATGCGGCATCGACCAGCACCTCGAGCAGTCGCACCAGGTGTATCTCAACGACCGCATCGACCTCTTCGCACGACAAGACCCTCCGGCGCGACAAGGAGCTCGCTGAGTGCGAGGCCAACTTTGACCTTGTCGTGCTCAGCCGTTTCGAATCCGCCAGTCTCAAGATGACCATCTACACCGAGCAGCGACAAGGCAGCTGGGTGATCAAAGGACCTGCACCGCCGAGATCGCATGTTCTCGACGAACCACCGCTCGTCTACAGCCCGTGGGACTGTCAGATCGACAGCGCGGCCATTGTGGAGCGCAAAAAGCTTCGCTCCTACGTCGAGCTCTCGGATACCACCTGCTTCGTCCGCTGCTCGACATGCAACAGTCCGCAGCACCAACAACTGGGCAAGCGACCGGACGGATTTCGCATCACGCCAGGCGCCACCGTCGGATGCAAGCAGTGCCAAGGCAGTGGTGCTGTGCAGACCAACTATGTCGTCTGCGTCACACTGCGCCAGTCGAACTTCCTACCCCTTGCCATGCCGGTGCGACACCTGGCGGGGAAGGCGCAGAATGCTTTTCGAGCCTATTTGCCACAGACGACGAAAGCGATGTCGCACGTAGACCTGTTGCGGATGCGATCGATCGAAGCTGTCCGGTCGTGCGCGCTTCGCGTCGGTCGAGCGCATCATAAGGAGCACGACGCCCGACTGCTGCTGGCTCAGGCGGTGCTCGAACGGCGCACGTGCAACAGCGTGGCGGTGATCAATCGCTTCAATGGGCTCTTTCGGGTGTTTGACATCACGGATGGCGGATGTATTCGCGGTGGAGCGGGGTTGATTGAGGAGGAGAGTCGGATCGTTGAATCACCCGAACTGGGTGACGCGCTGGCTAGGTTGCCCATCACCATCGCCATACCCCCGCACGGGTCGTTCCGATTCATAGATTTGGAACTGGTGGATATGGCAACGTCGAAGGAGCTGACCATGATGGCACCGAGTCGCTCGCCAAGCGTCTACACGGACAGTTCGGATGGGTCCTACTCCCCTTCGGCGTTTAGCTTTTTCCAGCGATCAAAGGATCCGGGGCGATACGGCGGGGATGCGTCGCGCGATGAGAATCTCACGCGCGGTCTTACACCACCGCCGGAACGAGCGTCTACACACAGCAGCCTGGCTTTGCCCAACAGACCCTGGGCGACGGGGAGGAACACTCCGTCGACCAGGTCCACCGTCTCGGGAAGGACAATGCAAACGTGGGAGACGGCGCCAGAGCGAAACAGCGGCAGTGCCAGATCGGGTTCCACCCGAAGCTCCGGCACTATCCCCGCCAACATATGATCACACACAGTTTCAGCAAATGCAATGGGTTTTCTTCAACGACATGATACGCATACACACACGATGAGCAAAGGGAGAAGGGAGGTATAGTATTACACTGGAGCATTTTGAGAAAGCACAAGGGACGGGCGCGGGGGATCGTCAGTTCTGGCTGTCCATTTCCGCAAATTTAGCCGACGCGAGCAACAGGGGGAGAAATTGGGGAATATTTGAGAGTTGCCCCGTTCGCGGTGTGCTCCAACGCGAGAATCTGAGACGCATTGGCATCATCCCTTTCGAGGGATGGTGAGAGACGCGAGGATGCGAGCCTGCGGACAAGACAGGTCGAGGAGGAGGAGGATGCAACGCGAGCAATAAGCTCATGCAACGCGTTGGAAGGAGGAGGAATGGTATGGGAGGGGCGGTAGGACACTTACAAGTTCGACGAGATCGAAGATGGTCAAAGGCGAGAGCGAACACGATGCGATGGTGACCAGACAGTCCGACGCCTCCAATCAGAAGCCCAGAGAGTGGGAAAGTCATCGCCGGACACGTCGCGCGACAGCAATCCGCGACTCGACGAGCGTACGAGCGGATGGATGGACCCAAGACCGAGACGGCGCGCGTCTCTAGGCCTTGTTCTTGGGGTTCTCCTTGGACGAGGCCCAGTTGGTGGCCGCCAGCTTGAAGCGCTCCTTGTGGGCCAGCTGGGGCTTCTCGGTCTTGAGCTTGGCGAGCTCCTTCTTCATGTACGCGTTGTAGGCCGACGTCTTGCCCTTCTTGGCTCCACCAGCAGCAGCGGTCTTCTTGGGAGGCATCTTGATTGAGAGTTGTGAGGGGGGGTTTGGAGGATGGATGGGAAAAATGGAAAAGGACGATGGTGGATGAAGAGAGGGAAAGGGGGTTGAGTCGAAGAGGAAGGTGTATTTGAGGGGATTAGGGAGATGAGCCTTCTGACACGTCCAAGGAGGGGGGCGCAGGGACACAAACGGACAGACAGACACGCTCTCTCTCTTGCACACACAAAGAGAGGAAATGCAAAAGGGCGAAATGGGTAAAGGGCGCTCTACAGTGGTCGACTCAGCGCAGTCCAAGAACGCGGGAAGAGAGGGGAAGATGGACTCTGACAGACCCCACACGGCGACCTACCCAAAGGAAAGACACTGATCAAGAGCCACGACCGGAAACCGAAGCACGACTATGCAGGTCTTTCTTCAGCCACACATTAAGGCCAAGCACCTGCATGAAGGGTCGAACGCGGCGAGGCACGAACAACCCTGATCCTGATCCGCTCGATTGCAGCCTAGGCTACGAGCAACAGCCGCATCGAAGCGCGTCGTAGGCGGATCCACGAACGGGATGGATGGATGGATGGATGGATGTTGGAATTGAATCGGCGAACGCGCTTAAACGGGGAAGCATGGTCTTAGGGGTGTCGAGAATAGCTCCAATGCTCGTGCGCAGCCTCGCAAGCGCAGGCTTCTGACGAAGCGACAGAGCCTTTTGACGCACTTGCCGAATCCAAGAAACGCGCTTGGAACTGGCAACATGTCAAGGGTAATTTGCGCAAACCCCCTCACTTACAAGGCGGCCCATGCTCGACCTCTTCTGTATTGACCGCCTCCTCTTGAATTGCAAGGAAGCCAACCCGTCGTTCATCGAGTCGATTCATAATCGAGGTTCAGCAGGAGATTGTCGACGGTGAGCGTGTGAAATAGAGCCAGTCGATTGGACAAATCAGGCCGTAAGAACCCACTCACAGGCGACGATTGGACGAGCCTCAATGTGCTTCCCCAAGACAAAGCGCGTGGTCTAGCTGATCTCCTTATCTGTGGGTGTGTCACCGTGTGAAGCTTCAGGATGGACGAAGTCGTTTGCGGGTGGGTGGGACGATGTTGCATTTCATCGTGACGCTGCATGGAAACTGGGTTGTGAAGATGCCTTTGCCTTTTCTCTCAAACCCGCGTCCGTCTTGTTGACCTTCTGCGACAAGCTGTCCTTATCACTCTCTGGAATTGCTGACCAGCATACAGCCAGTGAGCATTCGAATGAACCGTCGGCGCAGCCGTCATCAGCCTCAGCCGATCCCTCGAAAGACTGCAAGCCAGGTGAGAGGGGGCAGAGAGAGAAGAAGAAGAGCTTGACGAGCAGGAGAAGCGCACCGACACTGGCCAAGTGCCTCTGGCAATTGGCGTGCATCTCTCGAGGCTCAAATAGCGCATTCCTCGAGTGTCAAAATCGGAAGCGCGGCGCGTCCGAAAAACGAGACACACGCACACACACACGCCCTCGGCTCGCCCCGCTTGGTGGGGACGCGGCTGGACTTCCGCTGCGATTTTGAGTTTGTTTGTTCAAGACCCTGTCCTTTGTCCTTTGTGCACGTTCAAGATGTATGATTGGCGGACGAGCAAGGTGGATATTGATTGACGCTTGTGTCATCAATGTGCAAAGGAGCTCGTACACTAGATGAAACATGCTCAAGGTCGGTATGAAACAAGGGGAGACAAGAGCGGAAGGTGTACTTTTTCCCTTCATCGACGATCGCGCGATCGCCCACGTCCCACCTGCTCCCTCTCCGCTTCGGCGTCCAAAAGCGACGGTGTGCTTCTACTGCTGATCGCGTCCCTTGCTCTCGATCGACTCCTTGAGCGATCCCTCCCCAGAATCTGCGCTAGTGCATCCGGTGCACGGGATCGGCTTCTTGCCGTTGCGGTCCGCTGGGCTTGCGTCTGGTCCGCCAAAATAGGCGCCACATGAGGTTGAGGCTCGGTGCTGCGGCCGTACAGTATGCCTGCTGGCCCCGCCGTGTCGTGCGAGATCGAGTGGGTCGATCTGCTTCGCGAGACGGAGCGCTGGCGGATGCGCTCGGGCGAACTCGAATCGCCGCTGTGTCGACTTGTACTGCGTGACTGGCTGCGACCGCGGATGGCAATAGGTCCGGTGCGGTGGAAAGACTCGAATCCGACCCGACTGGTCTCCTCGCCGTTCCAGGTGGTGTTTTCGTCCAAGTCGGCCATTCGAGAGCGCGGCATGCGACCTCGTCGCTCAGAGTCGGCTGGACTGTCGCAGCGCTCCTTGCCAGCAGAATGGATCCATGGATGGGTGTGCGTGCTGAGCGAGCTGGCGAGGTGATGTGACGCCCAAGCCGGGTCGCGTTCTCGGTTCGGCGTGGAGCTGCCACTAACGTCGGTGCTGCGATTTCGGCTCGAGTCGCGGTAACGGAGCGAGATGCGCGAAGTCGAGCGTGATCGTCGCTTGGCGCTGTCCTCTTCGTCCATCGAGATGGCAGGTGATTGTGCGGAGGATGCCGGGCTTGCTGGACTGTCGTGAGCCAGATGCGTGGGACGCGTCCGAGCGAGACTGGAAGACCGCCTACCACTGGAGCTGGGCGGATGCTGCTCCTCGTCGATGTCTGGGGTCCGAGACGCCTCTGATGCCGATGTGAAAGAGGCAGCTGCCCGCAGGTCTGTAGTGGGTAGTGGAGAGAAGCCTGTCGTGCCGATCACGCCAATCGCTGATGACGCCGAGAGTGCCTGGTGGTTGCTTGCCGGGGAGGTCGGTGGAATCGACGCAGCAGCCATCTGAGGGGTCAGTCCATCCTGTCGGATCCATGCGCAAGAACATAGCTTGTCAATCGTCCATCTTCGTCTTGGGTCCGGCTCCAAAAGACCACGCAGCACCTGTCGCGCAGCCGCACGATCCCAGCTGAGACCATCCCAGGCCGGGTCCACACCTTCGTCCTCGTCCGACTCGGGGTCCTCTTCTACGTCGGCCCTTGCTTTTGCAGCCTGATTGATCTCGAAACTCTCCAGATGATCGGCGCGCCCAGGAGCTGAGCCGATCACGTGATCGGCATGCACTGCGATGGTGCCCGCTGTTGGTGCAGCGATCGGAGGCTCGGTGAGTTGCCTCTCTCTAGGCGCCAAAGCCGGCAAAGAGGCACTCATGTCCATGATGCCAAAGCTGCTAGGGCCGCTGGGCAAGCCAGAGCTGGGTCGACGTTGGCTGAAGGCGAAGCGGTCAGATGCATCAATGGGCCCGACGGAGCCAGCACGGTCTGTCGAGCTGTTGCGAACCGACTGACTCACTTGCGACGTGAGTGTGCTGGTTGATTGATTGGCGAGCCGCTCAGCGCGGCGACGCAGTCGGGAGGGCAGCTCCCACTGGGCTTTGGCGATTTTCATCTGCAGTCGAGGCTCGAAGCTATCCGTGAAAGGAAGCTTGCCGCTGAGCATCGCGTAGAGAATGCAGCCCAACGCCCACATGTCGGCGGCAAAGGGCGACTCTGGCGGCAACTCCACCTCTTCGCCCACAGTTGCGGCAGCAGTCGGGCTCGACCATCCTGGCGTTCCTCGAGCTTGCAGATATTCGGGGGCGGTGTAGGCCATTGAGCCTCCGCGACTGGACTTCTGGCTCTTCTTGTGGCCAGGAGTCTTCGCCGTTCCAAGGATGCTTGCCGCCTCTTTGAGTGCTCGAATGAGAGCTGGCGCGCTCGGCGTGCTAGCTTCAGGTTGAGCGGGGTCCAAGATTTGTGCCAGTCCAAAATCTGCGATGCGCCAACATGGCATGACTGCGTCGCTCGTATCGAGCGTCTGCCTGGATGACACGGACACGGATGCCAATGAGTCGATGGAGTCCGTCAATGCGCCGCTGTTCTGTCGCGATCGCCTTTCGCCGTCCGAGTTCGAGGTCGACATGCGCTGACGCTTCTTCCAAGACGCTTGATCCTGCCCAAGTACGTTCTCGAGCTTGAGATCTCCGTGCAGAACATGGCACTTGCTGTGCAGCGTGGATAAAGCTGACGAGAGTTGTCGCATCGTCTCGCGCGCTGCATCGAGTGGGATGCCTTGGCTGCGAACGGTGCGGCTGTCTGTCCTGCGCATCGGCCTGGACCCACTTGACACGCTGCCGGCTGCAGAGACAGGCGACGAGGAAGTCGAGCCTACTTCTTGTCCGGCAGGGATGGTCCGAAGCTGAGAAGCAGTAGACACGGAGGCTACACGGCTATGTGCCTGTGTGCCAGCATTGCGAGCGAACAAGAAGCCAGATCCTGTGCGTGGCCCTGAGTGCCGCCAGGAGGGATCATTCCTCGAGGTTCTGAGCGACGAAGTACGAGAGATGGGCGTCGACGCGTCGGATGAGGTTGAAACGGCCCAAGAGCCTGATGCAGTTCTTCTCTGGTCAGCGGACGAGAAGAGCTGGGAGACCGTAGGAGGAAAGACAGCGTCGCGAGCGCCACCTTCAGCGCGGACAAAGTCGAGCAAACTGCCCTGGTCGCAGTATGGCATGATCAAAAGCAATGCACTCGTACCGCTGCCTTGGCTGTGTTCAGCGTGCGAACCATCCAGCGACACATTCTCGTGGTGCAGCAGCGGAAGCAGATGAGGATGCGATGGTAAACCCTTCCATATTCGGAGCTCTTGGGAGTGATCGGTCTGATATTGTCGCTTGTCGGCTTCGTTCGCGTTCTGCTGAGTTTGCTTTTGATCGTGGTAGACAATCTTGACGGCAATTCGACGGCCTTTGCGTTGACCCTCGATGACCGGAGCGGTCGGGTCGGCTGGCCCCTGTGCTTCCAGATCCCAACCTTCGCGCACTGTGGAAAAGCCGCCGACACCGATGGTCTTGCCTAGGAGGTAGCGACCCGAGGGACCGACGCGAGCGCCTTCGTCATCGCTGCGAGGTGGTGGGTTGGGCGCTGTGGTGGGTTTGGCGTCGTAGAGCTGGGCGGCGGCGCTAGAAAGACCGCGCCATGAAGCAAAGCCAGGCGCTGCTGCGGCGCCGTTGCGAGTGTCATCACGCATGAAGGACGCGCCAAGACTGCGGTTGCCAGAGCGAGGTGGACTGTAGGAGAGCGATCGGTTGTCGTAGGATGTCGAAGGCTGAGGCTGGACGACGCTGTTGAGACTGGAAAAGGCACTGAGAAAGTCGGCAGCTGGCGAACGGTATGAGGAAGGAGAGGAGTCCTGCGCCATGGAAGATGGGGATGCGATGGTTGGGCCAGGTGCGGCCGAGGAGGATGCAAATGGTTTCAAGTCGGTATCGAGTGACAGCTGGGTCGTCGGTGGAGGGTCGCGCTCGACGATCGAAGAGTCTGTTGTGTCGACTTCAGGTGTAACGGCCGCACTTCGCTCCCACCACATGCGAACTTTGGATCCGACCGACGTGTCTTTCTGCGGTAGTGCGGCAGCATACACAGCGGGCGAGCCTTGCTGACTATCATCCTGTGCGGCGGAGCTTCGTCGACGTCTCCCGCGCTCTACTGCATCGAGTCCGGAGGCTAGCCCTCGATTGTCGAAGAGTGCGTCATTGGAGGATGTGCTCGAGGTGGTCTGCGGTAGCTGCAAGTGGGATCCGTTTTCTGCGGAAGCATCGTTGCGAGAGTCGGAACGTGTGGGGTTGCTTGTCGACTCGGCTGCAGAGAGGAAACCGGAGCCGTTCTGAGAAGTGCTAGAGCCGATGCCGAGACGAGCTGCGGCTACGCTGTTGAGGTCGAAGGAGTTGTGCCAGTCGTCGGCGGAAAGAGAAGCGCTAAGACCACTGGGGTCGAAGAGGGGCACATCATCCTCGTGAGGAATCTGGAGCGGAGCGGCCTTTGGCGGCTCCATCCGACCGCCTTGACGGCACGCTGTGCTATAGACGATGAGCGCTGAGGGGCGGCTGACGTGATCAAGTCTGGCTGTCGTCGCTACGCTTTGGTTCGGGATGATGTCGCAAGAGGAGGGTCCTGGATGTCGGTGCCGGGCTAGGCGAGGTGAATGGCGAAATCAGGGTCTAGTCGATCGGACTGGCATCGAGAATCTCTTGTAGTGCCTTTCGCGCAGATGCAGCGAGTTCGTTCGCTGTTGTGCTGCCGACTGCGACACTTGGAAGGCGATGAAGGTTGTACTCTATGATGACGTTGATAAAGTGAAAGGATGACCGTTGACTGAGCAGCGCAAGGTGGGCAGAAGCTCGGATTACGGTTCCGCGTCGGTTGGCGGTGCGGAGAGGCTCGGCCAATTAATTTTGCGGGTGAAATCGAGATGAGGAGAAAAGAAAGCTCAGTCCGCCTTTGCAGGCGCGTGACCACACAGCGACACAGGAAAGACCCTTTTGCGAAAAGCTAAAATTCACAGGCAGCAGCTCAAGACAAAAGAGCTAGACGACCTGCAAAAATCGGACCGCACGAGGGCGCGTTGTTTGACGTTGTGCTCACGTCGCACCGCCGAATTGAGTCAAGTCCACGAACACAAGCAGCCATCTTGGGATCAAAGCCTCGATGAGGCAGACATTGACATTTTGATCATGAGAAGCCCGTGAAAAGTACAGATCGTGAACAGAAGCATGGTATATAGCGCGGTGGCTTAAGAGATGAAGGCCCAGACCTTGCCGCCGATGGTGGTGGGCTTCTCCTCGGGCACCTCGGCCTCAATGATTTCGCGGAGACCGGTGGTGAGGTCGACCTCCTGGGCGGGGATGTGGGCGCCGTTGTTGCGGTTGTAAACCCAGTTACCCACGTACATGATGATGAAGAAGGGGATGGGGATGTAGTTGGTGATGAAATCGGAGGTGGACCAGTTGCCATTGAGGAAGATGCTCCAGCCGGAGAAGAGCATGACGATGAAAGTGGTGCAGACGGTCCAGTAGCCGCAGAAGGGCTGCAGCCATGCACGGTAAGGCAGGACATCCCGCGACATGCCCTGCACCTTCATCGCCGTGTGGAAGCGGATGTACATGATGCCAATGCAGAACCAGGTTACCATACCAGCGATCGAGGTCATGTTGGCAAAGTAACCGAACACCGTCGAGGCTCCATCGCGAACAGACATGTACGAGAGGAACGAGAAGGCAATCGAGACCGCAACGGCGATGTAAGGGAGGCCGTGCTTAGTGGTTCGGGCGAAGATTCGGGGCGCAGAACCGGCGATTGCGAGCGAGTAGAGCGCTCGCGACGACGTGAAGAGGTCCGACGAAGCCGCCGACACAGCTGATGTGACCAGGGCTGCGTTGATAATGGAAGGCAAGGCCCGAATACCTGCTGCGTTGATAGCTACGACGAAGGGAGAGCGAGCAGCAGTCTTGTGACCCATGGTCAGCTCGGGAGCGTTGCTGCTGCAGACGAGTCCGATCATGAAAGTTCCAAGGAAGTAGAACAGGCAGATACGGATCCACACCTTGCGGATGGCGCTGGGAACGGACTTGCGAGGGTTTTTGGCCTCAGCAGAAGCGATGGCGACGATCTCCGTACCTGTTGCGATGTGAAGCGAAGTGGCCGATATGAGACGAGGGTGAAATGAAATGACCGAGATGAAGGATCAATGGCGAAATGAAATGCAGAAACGAATAATGGAGTCAGTCAATTTGTCCCTTGATCAGAACACCGAAGACCATCTCTCGTCTCTGTAGATGCTTCTACAGGTCCGAATGATCGCGTACAAGGTCTCTCGACCTCGTAGCATGGTCAAGAAGCCATAGAGGGAGAGATACGAACCGATGAAGGAAAAAGCTGCGTTGATGAGCACAGAAAAGAAACCGAGGAACTGTCCAAGCGATCCCTGGATGCCGTGGTACTGCTTGAAGGGGCCGGGGTTCTTCCAGTAGCGGAAGCCGAGGCGGCCCTGCTTGCCGACACCGAGGTCGATGCAGATCGAGAGAATAATGAGGCCGACAATGGTGATGATCTTGATCGAGGCGAACCAGAATTCGGCTTCACCGTAAGCGCGCGTGCCGAGCAAGTTGATGGCGACGACGATGACGAGGAAGACCGAGATCCAGATGGCGGGGTTGGCGTCGGACCAGTAGGACATGAGGACGGCGGCGGCGGACAGCTCGGCGGGGAGAACGATGACCCAGTTGTACCAGTAGTTCCAGCCCATGGCGAACGACAGGGGCTTACCAACGAAACGTTCGGAGAGCTTGATGTGACCACCGGGGACGGGAAGGTACGAGATCATCTCACCGAGACACATCATCATGGCGTAACAAACGGAGCCCATGACGAGGTAGCCGAGCCAGAGACCAAGAGGACCAGCGTTGTGCAGCGAACCAGCGGTACCGAGGAAAAGACCTGTACCGATAACACCACCGATACTGATCATGGCCATGTGACGGGGCAGAAGAGCGTGCTTGAGCTCCTCGCCCTTGCGCTGGTCGAAGGCGTTGGTGGCGTTGGCACCGACACCATCTTCGAGGGTGGCGACGACATCGGCACCCTTGAAGGAGCCGGAGCCGGCTTTCTCCTTCTCTTGGTAGTCGTATTGTTGAGCGGACATGGTGAGGTAGGGAAAGGGACGAGACGGGGGAGGGACGTTGGATAGAAGGATTGCGACGACGAAAGGCTCGAGATACGACGTACTTATAGACTTTCATCACGCGAGCGGATTAGGTCGTGCGGAGGGGTCTCGCCCACCCAACGAGCATCGCTCAGGGGGCGTGACTACGGGACAGACACTTCATGGCGAGGCACGAGAGCAGAGCAGTCTGCGAACGGGGAATGGGGGACCGATGAGAAGCGTGTGCATTCGCGAGAACGAGATAGCCATGCGACATTGTGGTGCATCAGCTGAGAAGTGTGGGGATGACAAGACGCACGCCGCGCCCACAGCTTATCGAAAAGGTTGAGCCGAGTTGCCTATCTTCGACCTGGAATTGCACTGGACCGGACGGGACCGCGAAGCAGAGCAGGGTGGGTCTGGACAAACTCGAGACAACAGGAACGGCTCGAACGAGCTGCAGCTTTCTGCATGTCGACTGACAAGGGGGCGCGGAAGGCCGAAATGGGAACTCTCAAGACACGATTGGAGGGAAAAGGGGACGGTCGAGAAGCGAAGACGGTGGGTTGTTGCAGTTGCAGACAGAGTGGCGGGCTAGGTCAGATGGCCTCGAGGACAGAGACCAAGCGGCGGCATGCACGAGCAAAGCCGCGTAGAGATACCGCTGTTTCGAGGTTGCTTTGCTGCTTCGGTTGGACGGGCGGCTCAACTTTTGCAGCTCGCGTTTGCTGACAGCCGCAGGTTCGAGGCGAGCCCGCTTGCACCAACACTGACGAGGCGCTTCAAATGGTTCCCAGAAAATCCCAACAGCTTCAGAGCAGTGCGCAGAGATACGGAAAATAAAAATTTATATTAAAATTCTGTACGAGGAAGAATATCCTTGCGTCGAATCGGAGCCTGGAACCACCGCGAGCGTCGAGCCAGCTCACGGCGAATCCTCCGCCAATCACAGCCCTGCTCGCCTGCGGGGCCATTGTGTTCGTGCGTGGGTTTCCGGTCTACTACCCAGCCTCATCGTTCGCTTTGTTTGAATTGCCCATTGTTCGCCAGTGAGCATCGTCGACGACTGCGATTGGTTGGCTGCAGGGACAGTCGAGGACCAAACCCCACAGAAGAAGGCCAGGCTCTTCATCCGACCAATAGGAAAGAGATGAGCTCGTCGTTACTGCAGCAATGTATCTGATCGATCAGGTCACGCGCATGGAGCGAGACAGCGACCTCGGGAAGAGAGCCAATCATGTCGAGTCCAAGACAATGTCACTTGCATCGCCACGCGACGTTGGACCAATCACGAGTCGGATCTTCCGACGCGATCGCTCTATAGATGACAAGCTGATATGTCACACTACAATCTTCTTGAAGATTGATTCGCCAATGTTCCTTGACGCACTGACTCTGCAATGGAACGCAAGTGACTGATGATAGTCGCAGCGGAGTCGGTCATGCAGAGCCGGGTCCCTCAGTGCGTCTCAGCCGAACTCAGCGCCAATCCCAGCTCGCGCTTATCGTGAGGCAGGGCCGTCGAGAGCTGAGAGCCCATCTCATCCAAGTGCCAGACTGTCCTCGAGCAAACAGCATACAGTAGGTGGCCTTTCCCCTAAGTTCGATCTTCAAACGAAAAGGGTTAGGCGACGGCTGGTCTTGTCTGTAGGGTGGCTTGCGAAAAGTGACAGCGGCCATCCTGGCTGAACCTGCGGAATGGGAATCCAGTGCTGAGAGGCCAGAAGCCTTTTTGCCGTTCCGGCGGTGTTCCAATAAAATTCGAATTCTTCGCGCGGGCCACGAGACCTCGCGCTTCTCTGTCTCTCCTCTCTCGCGTTGACACCTGACAGCCCCGTCCCTTAAGCGAGAGTTGAGCCACGGGAAGAATTTCAAGCAGCGATAACATTGTCGGGCTTTCGTCTTGATGCCAATCACCCCCAAATGCTTGTTTGCTGATCGCGGACCAACCGCATCGTTTCATTGGAGAGACTCTTGTCTGAGCGGAAAGTCTCCTCCAACCGAGACCAAGGGAGGGGTGATCTCGGCTCCATTAGAGAGCAAGACAATGCTAGCTTCGACCGAAGTTCACCCCTGTGTGCATCTTATCGCCATTGTTTGCCATTCTGGCCGTGGTTCATCTTTGTTATCTGCTGCTATCTTGCACTCCTCTCAAGAGCACCTTGCTGGTGTCGTGATTGCATGTCGCCGCCGTATCTTTGGAAGATAAGCAAGACCCACATAAGGTTGTGGGCGAATGTTGAGGCCCGTGCTGTGTCGCTGCGGCTGTGCGTGGGCGGGCCGGCGAGGAGGTGGGTTGATCTACGTGGCAAAGAGCATCGCGGGCTTGCGGCCCCGTCGACCGTGGCAAGCAGCCGGACGTGACAGACGGAAACATCCGCTGCTGAAACGGCGACGTTCTTCGTCTAACCCAGGCGGTCCATCGCTGTGTGCAACGCTGTTAAAATTGTGACTTGCTTCGACGCCGTCCTTCCCCGCATTTCTTCGCTTCCGGAATCCTCGCAATGATTGGTCGGTCGACCGCTAAACCCATCACATCCAGCTCATGCTTCATGTTTCCGCCTTGACCCATCCCGGATCCCTCGGAAGGTCAGATGATCTTGATCGTAATTATCTTCGACAACATTGTGGCTGAACCTCATTCGTTCACCCCACGCCCAGGTCTTGCATACGCCACGCACGTACGCACGTGCTGCAGCTCAAACACGATAAGTTGCGATGGCGTGTCAGGATTGGCTGGTGAGGATGCGGACCGCGATATGGACGGTCGCCGGTAGCAGAGAGACTCGGAGATCGAGGCAAGCAGGGCTTCATTGTTCACCCACGAAGCGACCCGGCCATTGGTGTTGAGCGACCTCAACACGACAGGCATCCTTGCGATGTGAAAGCCCCCGCAGCTGCTTTCTTCCGATCGATCTTCGCTGCCCCTCAGCGCCAACAGTGTTTGCTCGAGATTCATCATCTGTTCAGAACAAGTCATCTTGGTCACACTGTTTCTACATATGATTGTGAAGTCTCGCCCTTAGGCACAGATGAGCTGAGGAAGGCCAAGAACAGCGCAGGCGACTAAATCTGAACAAGGAAGATGCTCAAAGGGACACCGTCAGGCTGGCTTGAATGCTGGGCATCACTTCCAAGCCACGCTTACACACGGCGTAACATCTATTCGAAATTACCTAAGTTTAACAATCGGGCAAATAAATATGTTGTCGCATCACCTGACTGTGTCCAAAAGCTCGGCCGAACTTTGAATATTGTCAAAATGTTAGTTTCGTCCGCTCCTCTTCTTCGCCCACCAATTTCTATCAGGCAGTCAGAGCGAGAAGCTTCAACCAGATCGTATCGCTGCCAACCTTCTTCCTCTTCCCCTACGACATCATCATCACCCCATCTCAACCACATCAAGATGCCCGCCGCCGCCAAGCCCGCTGCCATCAAGGCCACTGCCGCCAAGAAGGCTGCCCTCAAGGGCACCTCGGGCACCAAGACCCGCAAGGTCCGTACCGACACGACCTTCCGTCGTCCCAAGACGCTCGACCTGGCCAAGAAGCCCGTCTACCCTCGCAAGGCCGTCCCCCACGCCCCTCGCATGGACGCTTTCCGCACCATCCTCTACCCTCTCAACACCGAGAGCGCCATGAAGAAGATCGAGGAGAACAACACGCTCATCTTCATCGTCGACCGTGCCGCCAACAAGCGCCAGATCGAGGGCGCCCTCAAGAAGCTCTACGACATCAGCGCTGCCAAGATCAACACGCTCATCCGCCCCGATGGCAAGAAGAAGGCTTTCGTCCGTCTTACGCCTGACCAGGACGCTCTTGACGTGTCCAACCGCATCGGCTTCATCTAATGGTTGGAGCTCCCATCTCAAAAGGTTGATGGACTACGTTGGACTTTCAGTTCGGCGTTCCGACTAGCGACCCCGACTCCCTGCCTTCGATCGAGTCTCGCAAGAGACATTCAACGGCGCGCGATCGATACGAAGAAGCCGCCCCCTTCGCTCGTCATCAAAATCGTCCATCATCCACCACCTCCCCTGTTCCATTTGCCCCCATCAACCGGTGTAATGTTACCTCCTTTCCAGCGCCCATATATCCCACCCTCGCACACCATTTGGTGTGCGCGGGGTACTTGACCCAAACGTCCACCAGAGCGTACTGCATGCCTCGAATCAGGCTTTGGGTCACCCCCCTCTCCCCCCCCTTCCTTCTCCTGCTGTTTTGTCGGTCTTTCTCTTGTCTTGCTCTGTTCCGCCCCCTCGTCCGGTCGCCACGGTCGATTGATCGGTCTGTCGAGGCTGTTGCCGTGACGAGTCAAAGGCGAAGGAACAGGATTGGGCAAGAGCGTTGGACGGTCGACAGCAACAGCATGCGAAGGATGCGCCGAGAGGGGTCGTGATCTGTGCCTTGCGTGCTTGCCCAGAGTGTGCCTTGAGTCGGTGTTGAGTAGATGCAAGGGAAAGCTCGAGGAAGATCGCCCTGCTGAGTTGAGTGAGAGATCATCGTTTCATTTTGCCTTTTATTCACCTTATCAGAGCAATGACAATGTCTTCACTTCTATCCCTGGTGTCTGTTCTCGGTGAACTGATTTGTGAGCGAAGAATGATTGCGACGAGCGACGATGAGATACATGATGAGGGAATGCTGGTATGCGATATGAGTACAGATGTTGTTGATCTTACAGACCCATTGTCGGGAGGCAGAAGACCTATGCTGGAAACGTAGAAAGGGGAATCATGGGAATCGAAACTGATACAGCCACTCGCCAACGCCCACATACAGGTCCATCCAGCGCTGTTCGGATGGACCGTAGCATTCGCTCTGCGCCTCGCGCATCGCCTGCACCTCGTACAGGTCGCAGCCTTCGTACCGATAACGCGGGTGCCAGTGCAGGACACTGACGTCTTCGGGAAAGACGATGCTGCTCAGCGTCGAGCCACGGGTGATAGCTGGCCGGCCGTCGGTGGCTGCGTGGCGACGGGTGAAGGTCTCGTCGAGCGACTCGTCATACAAGGTATCAGGGCTTTGGCCGGGCCGATGGATCTCGGGTGGATGGTAAATGGGGGCCAAACCGTTGGCGGAGGTGCCGAGTGGTAGGGGCGAGTCGAGGGACCAGATGCGCACGCGGCGGTCCAGCCCTGCTAGAGCAAGGAGGCGAAGATCTTTGTCGACGGCAAAGCCCAGTGAATACGAGTAGGAGTTGATGTGGCCCTCGTAGCGTCGCTTGACTTGGCCGGTCGTGAGATCGATCAGTTGAACGCCTCCGTGGATGCGAACGACGAGCATCTCGGTCGAAGATACGATGGACAAATTGGTGATGGAGCCTTCGCCGTCGATCGGCCAGCCGACAAAGCATTTTTCGTTTCGTAGAAAGTGTGTCGTAAAGTGGCGCCAAAAGAGGACGTGACCCGAGCGAGTACCGCAGTAGAGCACCTCCCCGCTAGGATCGAACGCACACGCCATAACGTCGCTGTCGAAGGGGATCGTGATTGTGCATGAGTCGTCGTAGTCTTCACCCGGCCAGTCAGATACAAGTCTGCGGATGACGATTCCTTTGGGTTGCGCTATGGCGATAAAGACCGAGCTGCGGCGTCTTTCTTGGTTCGCGCCATCATCAACATCATCATCGATCCGTATGTCGCCTTCAAGAGAGTCCTCGATCTCGAAGAAAGTCCATGAGTGTGAGCCGTGGGAGCTGATTGGGTTCTCATAAAGCGACACTTGAACGATGCTGTCTCTTGGCTGCGAGTCGTCGGAGTTCTGATCTTCTTCCTCGCGTACCCGGGCCTCGGGCATGGGTAGGCAGGCAATACCTCTCTGCACGTCGTCGTTCCGTGGTCCGTCTGTCTCTGAATCTTCCGTCTCTGAATCTTGCACCAGAGACAGGCCGAACCAGAGCATCCGCGAGCTCCTCCACATCGATGACGGTGTGAGGCCGTGGTAACAGTGGAACACCACGGGCGTGTATTCGCTCGTTGGAAGGATCCTGACTATCCATTTGAGATCAAGCACGAACAAAGCGTGTCCCCCTACGTCCGTCTGTAATCCCACAATCTCGGGCCGATCGGAGCAATTGCGCAAGGGCCGTTTCGCAGTACAAAGAGCGAGATGCGAGTAAGCACCCTCGATTCGAGACCTAGCGCCAGCCTGACTGGCCGTCAGAGACGTCCTGCCTTGCTGCCTGAGCGAGACTGGGTCCGAGACAGCTTTGCATGGATCATTGGCTGATTTTAGCGCTATGTTGGCCGGTTGGATCGCGGGCAGGAGCGGCGTCGATGCAAAGTGCCGCACTCTCTTTGCTGTCTCCTCGTCTTCCTTCTTCTTGCTTTTCGAGGCTCTGGCTTTGTCGCTGGCGCTGCTCGACCCTGGAGCTGCATCGCTCTGACCGGAAAGGATCTTGAAGAAGCGCTTCTTATCGCTGTCCCAGTAGTGCCCGGGGAGGTCGAAAGGAGCGTCGGCCATGTTGACTGTCGTTGTCTCGTATGGCCACGAGCAAGCTAAGTCCGATATCGGATGAAGGTAAGAAGAGAAGAGGCGCAGCTGCGAGTCGCGAACGCGCTTTGCATTCTCTCATCTGACCCGATGGCTGAGTTTTCGACACATTGTGATTGTAGAGAGGGAGTCCTGTGACTTGTCGAGGGCTGAACCTTAACGTGTGATGTTCGTCGGAAGAATGCAGCCCATACTTTTTTTTGGCATGGTGGAGGCGCAGCGAAATCTTGGCCGTGATCCGCACTCCGCTATCCGAATTCGCTTCGTGTTGGTTCCGGCTAACCGGCTACCACACGCTATCCGGGGTGCCCAGACCCCACATTCTTCGCGTCATTGTTCTCGACCCACTCGTCCCTCATAGACACCCCACCCCCTAGGCCATATAACGCTGTGCCCAATTTCTCAGCCGGCATCGGACTCTCGCATTGACATCCCAACCAGAGGAAGCGTCACGATGCAACCGCGCCGCATCCTCATCGCCAACCGCGGCGAGATCGCCTGTCGTCTCGTCCGCACCTATCAGCTCTTCCCGCTCTCCCCTTCGACACCTTCCATCGAGACCGTTGCCATCTACACACCCTCGGAAGCCAACGCAGTGCACGTCTCGTTGGCGACCCTTTCGCATCAACTCGCTAGCGAGGGGCCTCGTGCCTACCTCGACAAGCAGGCTATTGTCGACGCGGCTCTTCAGTCGGGCTGCTGGGGTGTTGCACCGGGGTACGGCTTTCTATCGGAAGATGCCGAGTTTGCGGGTCTATGCGAGAGTAAGGGGCTAGTATTCCTGGGACCGACCGAGCAGCAGCTCGCGAGGCTGGGCGATAAGGTCGTTGCGCGCGAGCTGGCGAATAGCGTCGACGTACCTGTGCTCGAGGGCACCAAGGGCAGCACGTCTTCCGCCACAGCGCTAAATGACATCTTGACGTTCGCGAAGGGCGTTTCCGCTGGATCGAGGATCATCCTCAAAGCGGCCAACGGCGGCGGTGGTCGTGGCATCCGGGTGGTCACCATCCCAACCAACCCAACAGAAACGCACAAAGTGGTCCAGGAAGCATACGAATCGTGCTCCCGCGAAGCCGCGGCTTCTTTCGGGGATGGAACTGTCTACGCAGAGCGCTTCTTGGTCAATGCCAAGCACGTCGAGGTGCAAGTGCTGGGAGACGGTCGCGGAGGGGTCTGTCACTTTTGGGACCGCGAATGCTCGCTCCAACGACGTAATCAGAAGCTCATCGAGATCGCACCTGCTCCTCACCTCCCCGGCGCTCTTCGAAAGCGCATGCTCGATGCAGCACTTCGTCTGGCCAAAGCGGTCAACCTGCGAAGTCTCGCAACGATCGAGTTCCTCGTCGAGCCGGAGGCAGAGAGGTTCTACTTCATGGAGGCAAATCCGAGGATCCAAGTCGAGCACACCATCACGGAGAATGTCACGGGTCACGACCTCGTCGCCCTTCAACTGCTCGTGGGTCTCGGACACACCCTGCCGCAACTGGGTATGCAAGGCGATGCAGCAGCACCCTTCTCAACAAAGACGGCGATCCAGTTGCGCGTCAACGCCGAGTCGTTTAGAGGCGAGACGGACGAAACGCATCCAGAGGCGGGGGCCATCTCGTCGTTGATCTGGCCCGTAGGCGGATATGTGCGCATCGAGACGGCCGCACATGCACCGCATCCAACTTTGGGGCAGTACAAGGTCAATCCGCTCTTCGACAGCTTGCTGGCCAAGGTCATCGTCACTGCACCGACGTACGGCTCGGCGGTCGACGCAGCAAGGAGAGCCTTGCACGACACGACGATCGGTGGAGTTCGAACGAATCTGCCCTTCCTGTTGGCCTTGCTGAGCGATGAAGGCGTCCAGCGGGGCAGGCAGCACATCCACACAGTGCAGTCTGGTTTCAAACGCTTCTTGCAAGACTCGAGTCGATTCCAGGCCGAGATCGATGCAAGGCAGAAAGGCGGCACGGGAGCAGCGTCGAGCGATGCAACAGGTCAGAAGGAAGATTGGAAGGAGGAGCAGGGCAAGCACGCCATCCGCTCGCACCTCAGCGGCCTCGTCGTCAAGCTGTCGGTCCAGGAGGGTGACAAGATCGCACTGGGTCAAGAGCTGGCGGTGCTGGAGGCGATGAAGATGGAGCACGTCGTGCGAGCAGATGCTGCATGCGCCGGCGGCGTCGTACACAAGATCCTTGTCCAGCAAGGAGGCGTAGTCAACTCGTCGGATGTTCTGATCGTTTTCGATACCTCCGACGCCCAGGACAGCTCGGCCGACAGCGCGAGCTCATCAGTAGCAGCAGCAGTTGAACCAGCGGAAGATCCCGAAGTCGCCCGTCCCGAGCTTAAGGAGCTTCAACAGCGTCGTCTGGCCATCTCCGATGCAGGTCGTATAGCCGCCGTCACCAAGCGTCACGCTCGTGGCTTCCGCACCGTCCGCGAGAATCTCAGCATGCTGCTCGATCCTGACTCGTTCCTCGAATACGGCGGTCTGGTTACCGCAGCGCAGAGGAAGCGGTACTCACCCGAAGATCTCATCGCCCGTACCAGCGGCGACGGCATCGTCACTGGTTTCGGTCGCATCGACGCGCACACGGTCGGACTCATCATGGGCGACTACCTGGTCTTGGCTGGTACGCAAGGGTACTTCCACCATTTGAAGCTGGATCGGATCCTGACAGCCGTATTGTCGCATCCGGCGCCACTGGTGCTGTATGCTGAAGGCGGAGGTGGTCGACCGGGCGATACGGACTTCCCAACAGCATCCGGGCTGATGACCCCGAGCTTCGCGTTGATGGGCCAGGTCCGGGCGCAAGGCATCCCCGTGGTCGGCGTGGCGAACGGATACGTGTTCGCAGGCAATGCGGCACTGTTGGGTACATGTGATGTGGTCATCGCTACGCGTGGTGGCAATGCTTCTCTGGCAGGTGGAGCGAACAAGGCAGGCAAGACGTCCATCGGTATGGGTGGCAAGGCGATGATCGAAGCAGGCGGACTGGGTATCTTCGAATCGGACGAGATCGGACCCACATCGATCCACGCCGACACCGGAGGCGTCGACATCGTTGTGGCAGATGAAGACGCCGCTGCAGCGATCGCCCGAAAGGTTGTCGGCCACTTCACGCAACCTCGACTGGCCGAACGTCAGTGGGTCTACTCACAGGACGTCAAACTTCTCCGAACGTGTCTACCCTCGGTGGAAGAGCGACGAAGAGCATTCGACATGCGACGGGTCATCTCGCTTCTCGTGGACGACTCGTCCTTTGTCGAGCTGGCACCCGACTGGGGCAAGGGCATGATCACCGGCTTCGCGCGCATCAAAGGTCAATCCGTTGCCATCCTCGCCAACGATCCAACCTCGCCGCTCGGTGGAGCCATCGACATCAACGCAGCCCTCAAAGCCGTCCGTCTGCTCAAGCTGCTGGCCCGCACTCGGGCGACGCACCTGATCAGCCTCTGCGACACGCCTGGCTTCATGGTCGGTCCCGAGTTCGAACGCACCTCTACTGCAGGTGGATCATTCCGTACGTTTGGCGACTGGTTCACCGCCGCTGCCGAGTTCACGCAGTCCGGCGGCCGCGTCGTCGGCCTCGTCCTCCGCCGAGCCTTCGGTTTGGGCGCTCAAGCCATGCTCGGCGGCAGCACGCTCAGCAACTCGATCTGCGCCTCGTGGCCGGCCGGAAGTCTCGGACCCATGTCGCTCGAGGGCGCTGTACAGCTGAGCATGAAGAAGCAGCTGGCGCAGATCGAGGATGAGGCGCAGCGCAAGAAGGTCGCAGACAAAGCGGTAGAAGGGCTGTACAGGAATGGACGCGCGATCAACGTGGCCAGTATGGCAGAGATCGATACCGTTCTCGACCCCGCAGAGACGAGAGACTGGCTGGCGAAGGTCGTCATAGATGTGCTCGGAGATAGGACGGCGACGTACAAGCTGAGGAAGGTTATGGTCAGCAATCCTCACCTGTAGTCGATGAGGATATTGAATTATGTTCACAGTAGACCAAATGCTTTTAAACCGCCGTGTGTGTTTCAGAGAGTTGTGGAGGCGCAGCAGCCTGAAAAATTAAGACTTCCACGTCACCTTGACCCTGCATAACCAGCGTTCAAGCTTAGCCTCTCTCTCTCTCTTGTCCCTTCTGACACACCATCAGGGATGCCATCGTAGCTGACAAGCTCACATAGCGATGGCAGCGATGAAGAAGAAAGCTCCATTCCTCGGCGTGCTGGCCAGCGCCTTGCTCGCCGCGCTCCTCTTGCTTAGCCCCACCTCGGCCTACCAGCCCAATGCGCCCTACTACGGTGCCGGCCGCCGCATTCGCATGGACTCTCTCAAGACTCTCACGTTCTACTCGGACAAGCGCACCGCCTATCGGCGCACATCTCCACTCCCGCAACTCACATGCGTGGGGTCTCCCTGCCAGCGCTACCAGCCGGACGTGGTGCAGTGCCAGTCGATGGGCAACGAGCAGTGGAAGTGCCACGCCGACCTGCCACGCACCATGCGCATGGGTCGCGTCGAGGTCTCCTGCGAAGGGTACGACTACAGCGACGACCCGTGGGTGCTCAAGGACAGCTGTGCGTTGGAGTACACCCTCCTGCCGAGTGGTGTGGGCGCAGACGACCCATGGCGCAGCTACACACCCAACGGGAGATCGAGGTGGGGAGAGGCGCTAGTTGAAGGGCTGTTCTGGATCGTGTTCCTGGGCATACTCGCCTTCATCGTCATCGGACTTGTCAGAGCCATCAGGGGAGATAGCGGGGCAAACACCGGTGGAGGAAGAGGAGGTGGCGGCGGAGGCGGAGGCTGGTGGCCAGGAACAGGCCCATACAACCCACCACCACCATACACACCCAAACCCGACCCCGACTCGAGCTCGTCAGGATGGAGACCAGGCTTCTGGACAGGCCTCGGCGTGGGCGGTCTCGCCGGCCACGCTGCCGCCAACTCGCGCCACAGACACTACGAGCCACCACAAGCGAGCTTCAATCTTGGATATGGCGGCGGCGCAAGAAGAAGAGGCTGGGACGACGATGACAGGGGAGTTGGCTCAAGCTCATCTTTCGGCGGTATGAGGGAAACCACGGGCTTTGGAGGCACTCGAAATCGATGAAATGTATCTATATAGTTTTGCTATACCACCCCTCGGCTTCGTGAAACTATGCCTGTGGTGTAACACGCGGCCTTTCCTGGTGTGCGATGCTGGACCGCCTCAAGCGGTGAATCTCCTTCCTCGCCTTGCGGTAGTGGATGAACTGACCGAGCACAATGAAGTCCAAGAAGACGGTGCCGAGACTGCCGACGAGCCAGGAGAAGGATTCGACGAGGTAGTCGTGCTTTGTGCTCTTGAGGAGGATGCTCGCGACGTAGGTGAGGTTGCCGGCCACCGCGAAGACGAAGAGTGCGAGCGAGAGACCTTCGCATTTGGTGGTGCGATTCTTGATGATCTGTGGTACGCGAGAGGAGAGGTAGAGAAGGGCCGAGAGCCAGCCTGCCACCTGCGCATCCCACCTCCAGCCGACGGGCTCTGGTGTCGGTGCAGGGTGGGAGATGTCGTCGTCGCTGCCGTAGTGGTGCTCGGCGACCCACCATGCTGCCACGCCCGTCGCTACGACCAGAAGAGCGGCGAGGGTGTGCATGATGATCTGGCTGCGGATGGACGACTCGTCCTCGTCATCGTCCTTGGAGGAGAGATCGTCGTCGATGACCGCGCCATCGGCGATGAGAGGCGTGCGCTCGTTGGCTTCGAGGGAAGCGGAGATGGTCGAGATCTTGACACCGCGGTGGTAGTACTTGCGGTAATACCAGTATTGGAAGATGAGGACGCAATCGCATGCGCAGTAGTAGAGCGCAAGGATGATCATCGTCCAGAGAAGACCCTGGAACCACGCTCCGGCAGCGTTGAGGGCGTCACCGGCCAGCCAGATGACGACAAAAGTGATCGAGAGACCTTCTGCGGACTTGGAGATGTAGTTTTGATGCATTTGACTGAAAGAGGGCAAGACCTGGAGACGATGTAAGGAAGATGTTCGGCAAACGAAAGAAGAGAGGACGAGGTTTAGAAAGAGGGGTTTGGAGAAGACACGTACGGCGAATAGACAATTACCCAGCAAGCGATCCTGTGATGGTTCAAGGATACGATGGTAGAGAGAAGAGGATGAAATAAAGGTGATTGTGACTTAGCTGGTTGTTGGCGAAGGCAGAAGACGAGATCCGACGTAGCTGTATCGTGAGAGTGTTACTTACGATACCCTATTCAGCAGCAGGATGAGAACAGGGCGGCAAGCACGTTGGACAGAAGGAGAAGGGCATTGTCAGTCATGACACAGTAAGACAAGGATCTTGAGACGGCTTGGAAGGACTCACCAGCCCATGATGCTGCTCCATTCCTCGAGACGGTGCTTTTCGGCGTCCTCATGCTTGTGATGCTTATGGTGTTTCTTGCTTGATAGCGAAGCACTCGAGTCGGGTATCAATGAAGAGTCTTGTGCCGTAGCGAGTGTGGCGAGAAGGAGGAACGAGGCTGCGACCATAAGCAGGCCGAGCGCTTTCGATGTGCGATACGAAGGCATTGTGTGTCGATGATGGTGACCAAGTGACAAGATATCGAGCGTGAACAGGGATCCTTTGTCGATCTTTCCAACAGCGAATGCGAGTCAGAGCGTGGAATTGCAGCGGATAAAGACTCTTCTCGCCCAATCACAGCGCCAAAATTTCACTCTAAAAATCACTTTTTTCGGGTCAAGTTCGAATTCACTTTGGCAGCTCTGACTCGGCGACTTTCGTTCTCCATACTCGTATCACCTACGGAAGACATTTGCGCCCAAATAGTCGGCGGGAACAGGTGGACTGCATACGTCCGCTCCGCGTGATAGAGATGATCTGAGAGTCTGGAGTGTGGGACCGACGGCAACGCCGGATCGATGCCGTTTCAGCCCCACCGGTGGTTGGATGGTGGGCGGACGACATGCAGCGCGTCGTCGTCCTGCATATCTTCGATTTATTGAAAACAATGTTAGATCTCACTTAGTTCCTCCACGGCCACTTTTGCTGGCTGGTTCGGCTACTCAACGGCTCAGAGCTTCCGGCTATCAAAAGCGAGCCTGCTAACCGTCGGACTGACAGCCGGCCCAACCAAACGAGGCATCTGTGCGTGGTGACAAGTGCGTGACCCTTCGCAACTTCTTTTTGATCCTTCCCACCCCTCTTGCGTTCGTACCACCAACCACCCAACCAACACGATAACAATCTCAAACATGTCTGCTCCTACCGGAAAGTTCATGCTGTGGGTCACGTAAGTATCTTGCCTCCTCTCGAGCCAACAAAAGCCGCAATCGACATTGTCACTGACCAACCCGATATCTTTCTGCCCTTGGCCGCGACATCGACACATTCTGCGAAACTTCCTCGAACCATCTATTCCCTTCAGCATCGAGGCCAAGGGTGCTTCCGAGGCTGACAAGATCGTCGAGCTGCTCAAGAAGGTGGCTGCTCGCGCCAACTCGGACGAGGAGCCCGACTGCCACGGCTACGTTCCTGGCCGCAGCCGCGATGACCCCAACACCATCATTGTCTTTGGTAAGTGTGACGACTGCACCCAGCTGCTTCGCCAAAGAGGCATCTCCTCCTGCTCGCCAGACGTGCTTGCTGACCTCCCCTGCTTCATCTCTACGCATCATTTTTGCTTTCCTGCACCAACAGAGCAATACGATAACAAGGGGAGCGACGTCGCTACTAGCAAGCACCGTGCCGGTGAGGACTTCCAGGCTCTCATGGGTCAGGCCAAGGACCTCACCAACAAGGTCGACATGAAGTTCTTCGACTACGTGTAAACGGCGGCATACTCAATGCAAGCAACCTCTTTCTGTCTTGGCACGCAACGCATGATGCAACACGAGCCGTTTTGAACCGTCACGATGCCTGTGCTCCTGCCTTGTATGAAGGCCTCCTTGCCATCACACCCGGCTGTGTCGATGAAGGTGAGGAACGAGGCTGCTGAATTTTTCGTATTTTGTTAGACCCCTTGTATCCTCAAGTTTGCAAAAATGCGTAGCGGCAACATCAGCGGTCAAGTGACCCTCTTGAGCTGGGCTGCTGCCAAGTTTGTAGATGTTTTGGAACACCAACACCTTGACGGCCGAGTCAATTTGCTGAGCAACAGCTCGGCAGGATTCGTGATTGCCTCAGTTTGGATTTGGGTGAGGTTTGCCTCCAAGATCGCGCTCAGCTGGCTCACTTCGTCATTTCAACTCATCTTTGCCTTTCACACCACCTCTTAACCTCCTCCTTCATAATCAACATACCTTCCTTTACCGGTCCCTCTTACATGGCTCTGTCATGTGCACCATCCACATCTGATTCATAGCATCCACTCGGCATCAGCCAGGAACCAGGCAGCACCTCCTCAAAAGCTGACACTCCACACAACCTACCGTCTTCGGCCGGAAATTCGCACTCTAGTTCACCATGACGGACAACAACACATCACAGCAGTACGCCACCCCTGTCAAAAAGGTCCTGCGATCACAGACCTGGAACGACTCGGCCTCGCATAACCTCACCGTCGCGTCGCCTTCCACACCCGCCTCCAATTCGACCGCAACCGACGGCGGTCAACTCTTCCAGTCCAAACCGCGCCACATCGACCAAGCTCGTGCTCAGCAGGATGCACAGCAGGCCTTCGCCCAACACACATCCGAGTTTGAAGAATCTCGTGACAAGCTACTGGGCACCATTGACACCACCAGCACGCTCCTTGCCGACCTGCGCGACTTCAACAAGAACAAGCGCTTGATCCACTACGCTGCTGCCGATGACGCCCACAAAGCCAGCTCATCAAGTCAGTCCCACAAGCGCTCGCACTCCAACTCCCAGCACAGCCTCGAAGAAGCCGACGCCAACCTGCACACTTCTTCGGTCGACAGCGCTCACCGTCCCATGCCACCCGCTTTCATGCGCTTGAACACCACGGGTGGTCACGCTAGCTTGCCCAGCACACCAGCTCGTAACGCCCTCACCAATCAACAGAGTCAGAACGATGATGAATCCGACGAGTCGACAGACATGTCGGTACTCAAACTTGACCTTCGTGTTGGATCCGTCGCGGTCAACCCTCAGGCTCTTATGCGTTCGCTAGAGCGATCCTCCGTAGCGCAGCTGCTTGACGGCAGGATGGAGAAGTCCGAGCGCCATCTTGAGAACCTAAAGCAGCGTCTGTCCGACACGCAGTCCAAGGTGCTCGTCACGGGTGATCTCAATGCAGGCAAGTCCACCTTTGTCAATGCATTGCTCCGCCGACCCCTCATGCCCACCGACCAGCAACCCTGCACCACCGTCTTTTGCGAGGTGCTCGACGCTTCCGAACTCAACGGCAACGTCGAAGAAGTTCACATGCTCAAGCAGGGCGTCAAGTACTCTTCGCAGGACGACTCGACATTCACACGTCACACACTCGAGGAAGTCGAGCAGATCGTTGCTGAGGCCGAAGAGGTCTCGCCAGAGGATGCACCCATCCTCAAGTGCTACGCTCACGACACTCGCGCCACCCAAGACTCTCTGCTCAAGAACGGCATCGTCGACATTGCCCTCATCGACGCTCCCGGTCTCAACCGCGACAGCCTCAAGACCACCGCTCTATTCGCTCGTCAGGAGGAGATCGACGTTGTCGTCTTTGTTGTCAGCGCCGAGAACCATTTTACCCTTTCCGCCAAGGAGTTCCTGTGGAACGCCTCACACGACAAGGCATTTGTCTTCATTGTTGTCAACAAGTTTGAGTCGATCAAGAACAAGGACAAGTGCCGCAAGCTTGTCCTCGACCAGATTCGCCAGCTCAGCCCACGCACTTACGAGGATGCCGCCAGCTTGGTGCACTTTGTCGACTCGCAGGCCGTGTTCGGCGCCGAAAGCGACTCTTCTGCGGCACCCGACACGCCATCAGAGGAGCTGGGCCGCAAGGTGGAAGGTGGTTCGACGATCGAGAGTCGCAGCTCGGAAAGCCTGCAGTCCTTTGCTCGTCTTGAAGCGGCGCTGCGGGACTTTGTGCTGCTCAAGCGAGCCAAGTCGAAGCTGTTGCCATCGAAGACATACATGCTACGATTGCTCTCGGATATCATCTTCCTCGCCAAGATCAACACGCAGGTAGCACAGATCGAGCTCGCCGAAGCCACCAAGGCTCTCGAGGTGGCACGACCGGAGCTCGCCAAGTGTCAGGCATCACAGCAGAAGCTCGAGACGGTCGTTGAGGGCGAAGAGGACGAGGCGGTGACTGCAGTGATGCAGGAAGCCCAGCGGAAGCTGTCGTCGGCCATTGACCTTATTGGCAACGGCAAGCCCGCTATCGAAGCAGTGCAGCTGCCAGTGTACCCTGGTCTCTTCAACGTGGGGCAGTATGCACAGGAGGTGCGACACGCGCTCACGTCTTCGCTAGAGCTTGCGCTGCGCTCGGTGGAAGACACTGCTCGCGGCACAGCTTCGCAAGCGGTGGATCGAGTGCAGAAGCTCGGGCTGGTGCATCTTCCGGATAACGACGCCGAGAAGCGACAGAGGATCTTCAACCCGGATGTTATGTTTGCCAAACGACGTGCGATGCCTGGTCTCGTGGGTCTTGGACTCGGATCTCAGGTAGTTCAGGTGCAGCCGTCCGACTTCTTTGACGCCTACCACCACTTCACCATCGTCACTGGCGGCAGTCTGTCACAGGATCAGAGCGACAAGAAGGACAAGAGCAGCCATGACGAATTGAGCTTGGTGTCGTCATTGTCGCTCGGTCTCGGTGCACTGACATTGGTGGGCGGCAAGACGCTGGGAGTCAAGTCGGCTGTGGATACGCTTGTGCGCATCTCGGATCTGGTCGGCAATCCTACGGCTCGCCGATGGGCCGGACCAGTGTTCGCCGTGGTGTCGACGGGGTTGGTGGTCTACTTCATTTACGACCTGCCCAACAGCGTACCTCGCAACATTGGGCGCAGCATCAAGTCCGGTCTGCAATCAGGCACATTGCTTCGATCCAACGACAGCGCTGCCCTCACTACGTTGGCGCCTTCTGCTTCTTCGTCATCAGCTCAAGGCGAAGAGGCATCGTTCACCGCGGTTCACTCGGCCCGGGTGGGACGCGAGACACGAAAGGTGCTCCGTCTTGCCTCGTGGGATCTGCAAGAACGCTTCCGCGTGGCCATTGCGCAACGCCGTGCTGAGGTGGAGAAGCAGGAAGCCAAGCAGGCGTCGGCTAACCTTGCGATTGATTGGTTTGACAAGACAACGTCGCGCGTGATTCAGATCCGAGGCCAGGTGGACGAGGTCAAGGGTCTCGAAGCTTGAGCATTGACTCGCTATCACCACTCTCAGGATTTGGTTTCAGTCTCTACAGTTGCATTGTTGTGTTTCTCGTGTGCAAGTAGTCGGTCGCTGTATTCATTCTCCCGCTGTTCAGTATAATGTCAGTTGTTTGCATATGATCATCTCAGTGGCGGTGGCGTCAAGTGAAATGAGAAACGGGAAACGGAACGCGGCACCCACTTCATCCCGCGGAACTGCCAGATGCCGACGCTTTTCGAGACTTGATTAGCCTGCCGTTGACGCAACCGGATCTTCTTTGCGAGCGGCAGCATGCCATTCATTGACAGCAAAGCCGCTTCGAAGACTCGTCAACTTGATTTGGCGTTGATGAGTTGACACGGTGGCGAACAGAGTTGTGTGTGTTTGTGCGGGTGGGGCCAGGGTTCAGGGTGCAGACAGCGTGGACTGCATATGAATAAACCGTGAATGGCAATACAGCGGCAAACAAACCCACTCCTGACGTCGCTGTTCGATGCTGTTCTCACTCGGGTCTAGCAGGCTGCGCTCCAGCTTGACCTCGATCAATGAGGGTCTCGTACTGACCCTGCAAGATCGTGACTACAAACAGGGGACGAGTGTGATAGCTTGAGGGAGCCTTATTTCTGGAGCGAATGCGCGCGTGTTTGGCGCCAAGAACTCAGTGTCTAGAGCCAAAGCAGGGTCCGCTCAGGAATACGGACAAGCCACTGCCGAGTTAGCAAGGCTCAGTCGACACTCATCCCTCGTCCACCACCATCCTCCCCTTTGGTCATCCGCATGACTGGCTCCCTCACCGCCAGGTGCTGACATACCGAGGCACCCTGTCGCCCCTAGATCCAGCCATCCATGGGAGATCGCCGGTCACCACCATCATCACCATGAGCCGCGCATCTGCTGCCACCGCCAATGCGGTTCCTCAAGGTGTTCCTGGCGCAGTCGATCAAGTCACCGCGCCGCCTGCTTCTTCACGGCTCCTGCCGCAGGACCATCATTATTCCAATCTGCAACCGCATCTAGACTCAGGCGCCAAGGATGTTCAGCACGCCATCCTCAGCGACCCGCAGCCTGTTCATGCCCTAGATGATGACGATGACGAGGACGACCGAGACGAGGTTCATGATCACGACACACACGACTCTGCAGCAGCAGTACCAGCACACTCATCAGTACCGCAGCAGTCGCCATCCGACCACGTACAGATCACCGTGAACCAAGCCAAGCGTCCCCCAACCTCAGCTGCTACCTCTGATAAACACGACACTGGCAGCACTTCCTCCACCCAATCCAGTGAACAAGGCAGAGAGAGCGATGAAAAGACGGACGACTCCGCTGCCAAAACAAAACGCAGCAAGAAGAAGAAGTCCAAGAAGGTCGCGGACGATGGAACTGTCGACCGGGTCGGTTTCAAGGACCTCTACCGCTACGCCACCATCTGGGATCACATCTTCAACTTCATCGGTCTCGTTGCCGCCGCTGCTGCCGGTGCCGTACAGCCACTCATGACCATCGTGTTCGGTAGTCTCACCACCGCCTTCCTCGAATATACCAACGCTCTTCTCTTTGATGGCGACATCCCTGCCGCACGCGATCACCTGGACAGGGAGATCGTCCATGGCGTGCTCTTCCTCGTCTACATCGGCGTGGCCATGCTCGTCGCAACCTACATCTACATGGCTGCATGGGTCTACACCGGCCAGGTCATCACTCGTCGCATTCGAGAGAAGTACCTTCAGGCCATTCTGCGCCAGGACATTGCCTACTTTGATGTCGTCGGTGCTGGAGAGATCACCACCCGCATTCAAAGCGACATTCAGCTCATCCAAGAAGGCATCAGCGACAAGATCCCCATGTCGGTCATGTTCATCAGTGCTTTCGTCACCGGTTTCATCGTCGCTTACGTCAAGTCGTGGGAGCTCGCACTGGCCTTGAGCTCCATGATCCCATGCATCATCATCGCCGGTGCCCTCATGAACGCCGTCACCGCTAAGCTGCAGCAGGCCGAACTTGACCGGGTCTCCAGGGCAGCTTCCATCGCCGAGGAGTCGCTCGCCACCCTCCGCACCGCCAAGGCCTTCGGTATCGAGGACAACCTCGTCGAGCTTTACGATGAGAGCAACCGCGAAGCAACGCGCTTTGGCATCAAGCGATCGCTCTTCCAGGGCATTGGCATGGGTGTCTTCTTCTTTGTCATCTACAGTGGATACGCGCTGGCCTTCTACTTTGGCGCCAAGCTGCTGGCCAGTGGTCGTATCGCCTCGGGCACCGTGATGAACGTCATTCTCTCCATTCTTATCGGCGCCTTCTCTATGGCCATGATGGCACCTAACATGCAGGCGCTTTCCTACGCCTTTGCTGCCGGTTCCAAGGTGTTCGAGACCATCGATCGCGTTCCACCCATCGACAGCTCGGATCCCAGCGGTCTGCGTCCCGACCACTGCGAGGGCAAGCTCGAGTTCAAGGACATCGACTTCAGCTATCCTGCTCGACCGGACGTGCCTGTGCTCGACGCCTTCTCGCTCGAAGTGCCCGCAGGCAAAGTCACAGCTCTGGTCGGTGCATCAGGCTCTGGCAAGAGCACCATTGTGTCACTGGTGGAGCGATTCTACGACCCCGACGGAGGAGCAGCTTACCTCGACGGCGTCGAACTGCGCGATCTCAACCTCAAATGGCTCCGCACTCAGATCGGCCTCGTCAGCCAAGAACCCACCCTGTTCTCCACCAGCATCCGCGCCAACATTGCTCACGGTCTCATCAACACGCCCTACCAGCAGCTTTCGGACGAGGAGAAGGAGACGCTCATCACCGATGCGGCCAAGATGGCGAATGCACACGGCTTCATCTCGCAGCTGCCCAACGGCTACGATACGATGGTCGGCGAGAGAGGTTTCTTGCTCTCGGGTGGTCAGAAGCAACGCATTGCCATCGCTCGAGCCATTGTCAAGAACCCGAGGATTCTGCTGTTGGACGAAGCTACCTCGGCGCTCGACACGCAGTCCGAAGCCGTGGTACAGGACGCACTGGAACAGGCGAGTCAGAATCGAACCACCATCACCATCGCACATCGTCTATCGACCATCAAGAACGCCGACAAGATCGTCGTCATGGGCAAGGGAGTCATCATCGAGTCTGGCAAGCATGACGAGTTGCTCGAGCTCAACGGCGCCTATGCTCAACTGGTCGATGCGCAAAAGATCCGTGCCAAGGTGTCCACCAATCTCAACGAGGAGACCACCGATGACGAGCCTCTCACCAGGTTCATTCCTTCCAACGCCAAGGTGCCGCTTGCCACCAGCGACACCGAAAAGGCAGCCCTCCGCGAAGAGGCCAAAGCCGAGATGCCTGCGGGCCTCGAAAAGTCGGCCACACGCGGCAGCGTCGCCTCTGCCATCCTCGCCCAACGCCAACGCGATCAAGACGCCAAGGACAAGGAGAACGAAAAGATCCCCTCGATCTTCTACCTCCTCTACCGTCTGGCCAAGATCAACCGCGACCACGTCCTCTCGCTCTACCTTCCTGGAGTCATCGCGTCCATCTGCAGCGGTGCGGCCTACCCCTGTTTCTCGATCCTATTCGGTCATGCGCTGCAGAATTTCTCGCTGTGCAGTTCGATCAACGGCGGACCATGTCCCGAACCAGCCAGGAGCATCATGCTGCGCGATGCGAACCACTGGGCGCTGTACTTTTTCGTCATCGCCATCCTCTGCACGCTCGCCATCAGCATCCAGACGTACACGCTGATGAAGGCGTCGAGCGTGTTGATGGAGCGCATCCGGCGCATGTCGCTCTTCGCCTATCTGCGCGCCGATGTGAGCTACCACGACGAAGACGCGCATTCATCAGGCTCGCTCAGCAACTCGCTCGCCGATAATTCGCAGAAGATCAACGGCCTGGTGGGTGTCACGCTCGGAACCATTATTCAGAGCATATCGACCCTGGTGACGGGTGCGATCATCGCACTTGCCAACGGGTGGAAGCTCTCGCTGGTCGTAATTGCGTGCATCCCCCTGACGCTGAGTGCCGGATTCGTACGGTTGCAGCTGGTCGTGTTGAAGGATGCGAGGATCAAGAAGGCCTACGAGGGAAGCGCCGCGAGGGCGTGCGAGGCCGCGGGCTCCATGCGTGTCGTTGCGTCGCTCACTCGCGAGGAAGACTGTTTGGAGATCTACAGGCGCGAGCTCGATGCGCCCTCCCAGATCTCCCGCAACACGGCGTTCTACGGCAACTTCCTGTATGCGATCAGCCAAGCGCTGCAGTTCTGGATCATCGGACTTGGGTTTTGGTACGGATCGCATCTGTTGATCGCAGGCGAGTACACGTCGGGGCAGTACTTTACGATTCTCACCGCCGTCGTGTTTGGTTCGATCCAGGCGTCGAATGCGTTCAGCTTCGTGCCCGATATCTCGAACGCTAAGACCGCCGCTTGGGACAGCATCAAACTGCTCGATATGGTTCCGGAGATCGATGTGACGTCGGACGAGGGCACGGTGCTGGAGCACGTCGAGGGCCATCTGCGGTTGGAAAATGTGCATTTCCGATACCCCACCCGACCGACGGTCCGCGTGCTTCGCGGGCTGGATGTCGATGTCAAACCGGGTACGTACGTCGCGCTGGTAGGTGCGAGTGGATGCGGAAAGAGCACCACGATCCAGCTCATCCAGCGGTTCTACGACACGCTCTCTGGTCGAGTCACCATCGACGGCCACGACATATCCACGCTCAATCTGCGCGAGGTGCGCAAACACATGGCGCTGGTCAGCCAGGAACCGACGCTGTACGACGGGAGTATCGAGTTCAACATCCGTCTTGGGGCGTATGAGGATGCGGACAGTGTGAGCATGGACGATCTTCGCGCCGCCGCTGCGAGTGCTAACATCTTGGCCTTCATCGAGGGGCTTCCCGACAAGTGGGATACCCAAGTGGGCGGCAAGGGAACGCAACTGAGTGGAGGGCAGAAGCAGAGGATTGCCATTGCGCGAGCGCTCATTCGCAACCCGCGCATCCTGCTGCTCGACGAGGCCACCAGCGCGCTGGATAGTGATAGCGAAAAGATCGTCCAAGAGGCCCTCGACAAGGCCGCCGCGGGCAGAACGACCATTGCCATCGCACACCGACTCAGCACCATCAGTCGCGCCGACATGATCTACTGCCTCAAAGACGGCAAGGTGGTGGAAAAGGGCGAGCACGCGGAATTGCTCAGGCTCAACGGAATCTATGCCGACCTGGTACGCATGCAGGAGCTGCAGAAGGACGAATGATCTGGAAATGGATGCAATTGCTTGTTCTTTACGAAGACACTTCTCGACTGACTTTTGTGATGAACGGAGCGGTCATGTGAGGGTCTTGGTGAGGTTTTCTGTCTTGACTTTTGAGGAGTGATGAGGGCGAAGTTCGACAGGACCGTCTTGCTGGTGTGAGGCTTACTTGGCGCTCTCCAGCAGCTCAAGGGGGGCCTGGGTCGGGTCGGGAGCCTCTACGCCCTAGAAGTGGTCTTCGTCATCGTCGCGTTTGGGCACACGGCCCTGTCCCTGGTCGCGGACGTGTCCCTTGTCGTGAACGTGTACCTGAGCGAGGTCGTCAGCGAGGTCGTCAGCGTGCACGTGTCCCTGGGCCTTGTCCTGGGTGTGGACGGGGTGGATGGCCTGCTGGACTGCCTCGTGCTTGCTCTCTTGAGCGTGCTGGGTAGCCTGGTCCTGACCGAAGCGTTCGACTCGGCGCTCCTCTTGCTTGGGGTCGACGGCGGGGTGCTCGACGTGACCGACGTAGCACTGCAGGCGGCTCATAATGGCGACAAGCTCGTCCCCTTTCTCTTTGGTGACCTCGAATACGATCGTCAATTCTCTCGTGGGCTTGTCCGTCACGATTGGAGTGTCGCCCGTAAGGGGCAGAAGTTCGTCGGGTGTGGGGTACTTGTCCGTCATCTTGAGGGCAGGTCAGGTGAGACCGGTCGAGTATGGGATGGTGTTGGCAGGAAAGGGGAAACGGGGGGCAGGAAGTGGCCAGTATTTATGCCTTCGTCTCGAGGCTGAGTTCTGTCAAACGTCTCAAAGGCAAGTGCGGAAAGACGGTCAAGTGCGGGTCAAGTGCGGGTCAAGTGCGGAAAGCTGAGAAGCCCGCCGAAGCCAAATCTCAATGCTATGATATAGCCTTCACGCTATGATCACGCCGAAAAGAAGGTTTAGCGGTCTTCGTCTGCGGTCTTCGTGTGCCGGCTCCGTCGGCCGACGGAGCCTTGTAGCGGACAGGTCTGTGATCGCGACGAGGCCAAAAGCTAAAAGTGTGATTCACTCTATGATCACGGGCAGAAACAAAGTTTGGAAGGTTCTGTCGATCGACATAGCAATGCTGAGCAGATCTAGAACACTTGACGGCGGTCTCGCCGATCAAGAAGTGAATGTGATACAGTTGGTGCAGACACGACGTGTAGCGAGACTGGCTCTCTTCGGCTCGTCACACGTCAAGAGTAGACTCGGAACTGTGATTGAGCTTAGTCTCGTCACGAATGCATTCCTTCTCAGAACAGAGCTTCATGTGCGGATCGCGAGCACCATCCAGACATGGTGAGGTCTCTTCCGCACCGTCACCTATTGTGATAGCTAAGAATTTGACGGGGTGCGATGCCGTCTGTACCATCACACCTCAAGGTTAGGCTCGGATCACATTTGGAGGCTTGTGTCTCGCTCTCAGACCATCAGAAGTGTTCACGATCAGCTTTGTGACAGATGTGATATGATCAGCTTCGTGGCAGATGTGACACAGTATGAAGTGGTTGCAGACGGAGACGAAGAACAAGGACGATGCATTCTTTTGATTTGTCAAACTGAAGAAGCTGAAATTTTTGAAAATGTGAGATTGTATCAAGCAGAGCCTACCACTCGGTACCAGCGACCTTGTTAACCAGCCCCTTGGCCTTGCTAACGACACCCTCGATCTTGCCGCCAACCTTGTCGTATCCGAACCCGTCGAGCCACGGCGTCTGCTGGCTTCTGAGCTGCTCGAACTGCGCGATCTGCGCATCCTTCTGCAGCGTCAGCGCGATATCGTCGAGCCCATTGAGCAGGCAGTGGCGCGTAAACTCGGGCGTCTCGAAGGCGAACTTCTCGCTTCCATCGGCGGTAACCACCACCTGGTTCTCCAGATCCACCGTGATCTCCTTACCCGCCTTGGCGTCCTGTGTGAGTCGTTCGATCTGCGCGTGAGGGAGCATGACCGGCAGCTGCCCGTTCTTCGTCAGGTTGTTGCGGAAGATGTCGCCAAAGCTCTCGGCGATCACGGCGCGAATGCCGAAGTCCAGCAGCGACCAGGCGGCATGTTCACGCGAAGAACCACAACCGAAGTTGGGTCCGGTCACCACCAGGATCTTGCTCTGATCGTAAGGGGATTGGTTGAGAACGAACGACGGATCGGGCTCACCCGTCTTGGCATCGTAGCGGATGGGCCAGAAGAGGGCCGAGCCCAGACCGGTGCGCTTGATCGTCTTGAGGAACTGTTTGGGGATGATGAGGTCCGTGTCGACGTTGGAACGCTCCAGAGGGGCAGCGACGCCGGTGAGGACGGTGAACTTCTCCATGCCGGCGCCGGCGGTGGTGATGTTCGAGGCAGGGATGTCGCGGATGGCGTCTTCGTCGGTTTGCGCCGGTGCGGGAGTCTGACTGGTAGGTGCAGGGGCGGGGGTTGCGTCGATGAGGTAGGATTTGGCGTCCGAAACCTGGATCTCAAACTCGGGCTTACCAGCCTCGCTGCCCACCTTGGCGGTAGACTGACCCACGACCTTGCGCACATCCGTCAAATAACCAGTGACGGCACATGCGGCAGCCATGGCAGGCGACATCAGGTGCGTTCGTCCACCGGCACCCTGACGACCCTCAAAGTTGCGGTTCGAGGTGGAAGCGCATCGCTCACCGGGTGCCAGCTGGTCCGGGTTCATACCGAGACACATGGAGCAGCCGGCCTCACGCCAGTCGAATCCGGCAGCTTGGAAGATCTTGTCAAGACCTTCTGCCTCGGCCTGCTTCTTGACCAGACCGGAACCGGGGACGAGCATGCAGTAGAGACCGTCGGCGACCTTGCGTCCGTGCAGCACGCGGGCGGCCGCACGCAGATCCTCGATACGCGCGTTGGTGCAGGATCCGATGAAGACCTTGTCGATCTTGATCTTCTCCATGGGCGTGTTGGCCTCGAGGCCCATGTACTCGAGAGCGCGCGACCAGGCCTTGGCCTCGGCGTCGTTCTTGGCGTTCTTGGGATCGGGGACGGAACCGGTGATGGCGACGACGTCTTGTGGGGAAGTACCCCAGGTGATGGTGGGCGGGATGTCTTTAGCGTCAATCTTGATGACCGAGTCGTACTTGGCGTCGGCGTCCGAAGGGAGAGACTTCCAGTAGGCGAGAGCCTGGTCCCATTCGGCGCCCTGTTTGGGGGCGAGGGGACGACCCTGGATGTACTCGTAGGTGATCTCATCGGGCGCAATGAGACCGGCTCGGGCACCGGCTTCAATGGACATGTTGCAGATGGACATGCGGGCCTCCATGGAGAGGGCACGGATGGCGGAGCCAGCGTACTCGATGACGTGGCCAGTGCCGCCGGCGGTGCCGATGAGACCGATGATGTGGAGGATGATGTCTTTGGAGGTGACTCCCTCGGAGAGCTCTCCGTCGACCTGGATGAGCATGTTCTTGGCACGCTTCTGGAGAAGCGTCTGGGTGGCGAGCACGTGCTCTACCTCTGAAGTGCCGATACCGAAGGCGAGAGCGCCAAAGGCACCGTGGGTAGACGTGTGCGAGTCACCGCACACGATGGTGGTACCGGGAAGAGTGAAGCCCTGCTCGGGGCCGATGATGTGCACGATACCCTGACGGTTGTCCGAGAGACCGAAGAAGGTAAGGCCGAACGCCTTGACATTTTCCTCGAGGGTGAGGCACTGGGTTCTCGAGTCGGCCTGCTCGACGAACGACTTTGTGTCCTTGTAGGCCTTGCGCGAGGCAGTGGGAATGTTGTGGTCGACAGTAGCGAGGGTGCAGTCAGTCCTGCGCACTTTGCGGTTGGCATTGCGGAGACCCTCGAAGGCTTGTGGCGAAGTGACCTCGTGGACGAGATGACGGTCGATGTAGATGAGGCAGGTGCCGTCGGCCTCCTCGTGAACGAGGTGCGAGTCGAAAATCTTTTCATAAAGAGTTTTGGGCGCCATCTTTGCGGATGTTCGAAGCGTAGGATGACGATGATGAATGGAGGTCGAAAGGATGTGGAAGGTGAATGGTTCTTGAATGTCTCTCGACGCACGGTCTGCGCCACTGCGTGTGCAAAGGAAAAGGGCGGTGACTCTGACAGGCTGTGAGGCTGCCTGCGCCTCTTGGTCCAATTTCTTCTGGAATTAGGACTCAACCGGAAATGCGGGCTCAACGAAAATACGCACTCGCTCGCAGCCCAGCCCAGCCCAGCGCAGCAGACACACACCCTCTTGGGTCAATGCGACGCTCGAGACCACACAGCCAGCACATCGAAGCACACTGCATGACAACCAAGCGGTGTAAGCTGCAAGCACGAGCCGCATATGTATGTGTGTCTTTCCAAAGGGCGGGTGGGGTGCTCGGCATCATCGAGCCCCAAGCACCGCCGGACTGGGGAAGGAAGCAGAGGTCTAACATTTCGATAGAAAATGCGGCCGTGTGCAGCCTCTGCCTTCGAGTCACGGCCAAAAATGAAGCTCGGCTGAGAAATCCATTTCACGCGACCTCACCACAGCAGCTGCGCGGCCAGCCAATCAAAAGAGCGCCAGATGTCATCTCGGAGCCTCGCCTGCCTCGCCTGACTCGCTGTCAGCTCGGATCTCTTCGGTCGAACTCGTCTTGCTCTACTCACCGACCGCAATGCACTACATGACCTGCTCGGTGCAGGGTTGACCGTCCGCTCATTTAGCAAGGGCGTACCGTTGGCTCGGAGCTGTCAAACTCTGCCAAGGTTGCACACTTCCGTCCAGATTCTGTATGCACGCGTGTCTTCTTGATCGCTCCTTGAATGATGGTCATGTTGCGCCAGAAATGACGGTGCCTCTCACGATGAGCCTCTCTTGTTATGCTCGTCAAAGCAGTGGCGAGTCCTTGATTGTGCATACGCCAGAGATCTTATTAACCAGATTACTATACTTGTTTGCTGCCTGACCAAAGCTCGACTCGGCGATGGTCCTTTCCGCTTTTTGTTCATGAAGCCATGATGGGTCGCACCCTCTACTTGCACTGCCATAGACATGCTAGATGCCCTTCTGTCCGCTTCCCTACTGACCCCCGTACGGGCCCTGCTGATCGTACGGGTTCTGTTGGTACGACTGCCCATACTGCGAATGACCGCCCGAGCTAGATCGATACTGCTGCAGTGTCGATGTTGAGCTCGGCGAGGGCAGACCGTACACTTGCTGTCCTTCCGCCGGATGCCCCGCGCCGTGCGAGCCCATGCTGCTTGGATATCCAAACGACGGAGCCTGCATCGACTGCGAGTGGTATATCCCCGTCCCTGGCTCCATCCGAGAACCACCTTCCACCATCGTCTGTCCATAGCCGCGTCCGTCGTACGACGTCGACATGCGTAGCTGTGCATCTTCCATCGATGGCGTCTGCTGTCCTCCCACACCTGACGCCGTCTGCCTGTCCATCCCTTGCACATTCATCCGGTGCTGCTGTGCACCTCCTCCAGCGTACATGGCGTTGTACCCGTAGCTCCCAGCAAGCACGCTGGGAGGGGACATCATGGCCCCCGCACCCGGGCTGCGCGCTGGAAGATGAGCGCTCGTCTGCTCCGCCGCAGGATACCCAGGCGACACAGCAGGGTTGAGCACCGAGGGCGCCGCATCGCTGGCGTCCGAATACCGTGATGACGCATATCGTCTTCGATCCGTGCTACCGAAGTAATCTCCTCCTTCCTCTCCAGCCGGCCGCGGGATGCCAGACGGCGACACCGCTCCATACTCGGACGAGCCGGGCGAGATCATCAGCGATCCAGGATGCACCAGGCTTGGACTGAATCCGCTCTGCCGTGCGAACTGCTGGATACTCGTTGCGCGCGATGCCGTGCTGCCGCTCGTCAAGAAGGGACCTGTCGCGCTGGAGCCGCCGCGATGGTCGTACGAGCTCGAGCCAAGCAGAGGAGTCGATTCTGTGGAGAGAGAAAACGTCCCCGTCCGCTCCTCCATCTGTATCCGGTCGATGAGCATCTTGATCACCTCATTGGACCCGGCCTGACGGAGGAGCCGCTCCTCATCCTCGCTCAACGACAGCTTGGCCACCTCCCCCATCAGCCTCTGTTCTGCCGAAGTAAGCGCGGTCCAGTTCGCCCGATTGCGCGCAAACACGCGTACAATGGCATGTGCCATATGTCTATCCGCATCCCCCACCTTGTCCTGCATCCCCTTGCCGTAGAGACTCGTCACAGCATGGCTCGCAAAGAGGCGCAGTTCGTGCACCTGTTCGATCTCGCGTTTGCGCAGCCTCGCCTTGGATTCTTGCTTCTGCTTGTTGCGCATGGTGACGGACCAGCTCTGCTCCGAAGTGCCGCTGCCGCGCGCTCTTGTCGTGGATGTGTCCTCGGAGTGGGCGCTACTGCGTCGTGTCGGTGGTAGAGGGACGGAGCCGACGTGGGCAGTCATATCGGCGAGAACGCTGGCGAGCGCCTCGCGCTGTTGCATCACGCGTTTGTGGTACGCCTTCATCTTTTCGCGGTTCTGCTCGGCGCGCGAGCGCTTGCGCGAGTCCGAATCGGACGTAGACGTCAACGGACCCAGTGTGGTGGAAGAGCGATGTGGACGACGGTCCAGGTACGGATGCGCCGCATCTTGCGTCGACAGCGCCGATATCCCCTCCGTCGGCGTCGAGGGCAGAGAGCTAAAGTACGACGTTGGGTTGCCCTCCGAGCGTGAGGGGTAGGCGGACGCCGAATCGGGCGTGATCATATACTCTTCGGATGCAGAGCGCCCCACTGTTTCGCCAGACCAGGATGTGTGCGATTGCAGAGGCGGACGAAGGACGAGGCTGGTCGATTCGATGCCATCCTGCGAGAGCTCGCTCGCCTCGCGCCGCTTGCGTTTCGACGAACCGGCGTCGGAGGACGGGTGAGATGCGATAGAGGAGAAGCTGCTGCCCGTTGTGCGAGTGCTTAGGATCGGCACTGATGCTTTCATCGATGCGGGAGTGGAGGTGGACGAGGCCGAGGTAGAGGCGGACATCCTCACCCGAGAGTCGATGATGGTTGCCACCCGTTCGACGGGAACATCGCAGCGGATGGAGGGGTCGATGGTAGCTGCATAGAGGTCGCTGCGGTGCTCTAGCTCTGGCGGGATGATCACGACCGAGAGCGGTCGGCTGGGATCCGGCTCGTACTGCTGTGCCACGTCCGTTAATCCACTCGACGTGGACGCCAACTGTCGGGTATCGAGCGAACGTGAGGTCGCGTCGTTCTGGCCGGAAGGATATGCACTCGCCGATGTCGATGCCGTTGGCCATTGCTGCTGCGGCTGAGCTGCAGCGCAGCGCGTGATGTGCTCCCCAAAGTTGGGAAACAGATTTTGGAAGATCTGCATCTGATAGTGCATCGCCTGGAGCAGATCAGGGTACGACATTGACGACGCTTGACCGAACAGCAGCGGCGTGACGCACTGATGGGGCGCCAGTCGGTCGCATATCCTCCTTTCGTTGATGAAGTGTCGAACCGAGTCCTGCAAGAAGTCGGTGAAGGTGTGGTACCAGTGCTGTTGAGCTGCTGCCACCTCTGCCGCTGGCTGGTTGCGGACGAAGCGATGAACGACAAAGTCGGCGTGGACCACGGCAGCGGTGGTCACCATCGAGACAAGATAGTCGTCCAGTGGTCGGTCGGCGTTGGCCGACTTGCCCTGCTCCATCAGCAGCACCTGGCCAAAGATCTTTCGATCATAGTACTCTGCCACATGGACGAAGTCTTGCGGCGAGTTGGGCAGGCCTCGGTGACCGATGAGACGTGGCCAATGCGTCGTGTCGAGTCGCGGTTTGCCCAAAACCACCCATTCGTCATGCAGACGCCGGAAGCTCAGGCCATACATGCGCGCGTCGATGTACGTCTTGAGGTCGACGTTACCCATGCAAGGGTAGTAGAGGCTGCGGGCCATTGTCGTATCGACAGCGTCGTCCGTGGGAGGTATTGACGCGGTGCTTGAGATGCTTGCGTCTCCATGCGTGTCGGTGTGTCTTGAGCTCCCCGCGAAAGAAGCGAGATGGTCGCGACCATCGTGAGACATGATGACGACGCTAGATCGGGTCGTGCTAGCCAAAGGGCAAGGATGGGGCGCGAGGAGGGAAGCAGATACGGGCCGCTCCCTCCCGGTGTGCCTGTCGAAGCGGTGAGGGACAGCTGCTTGCTCGTCACTTGCCTGGTCGGACGGCGAGTGAACAGTCGTAAAGATTCGTGAACTCGTCTGTGAATGGCATTTGCCTTTGGTATGACGACGTGGGATCAAGCGGACCTCTGAGAGGCCATACGATTGACCTACACCAGCAGAGGCGCTACTTGTGAGCGAGCTTATGTCCCGTCCAGATCCGAAGAGTTCCCGCGATCTACTTAGAACTTGCACAAGGTCGCACTGAGTCGTCAGAGACCTAAGCAAGGACGCTTGGCGTTCGACAGTGATGCTAGTTGTCAAAGCTGCCAGGGACGATGCTGTGGTCGCACCTTTGGAAGACCCTGCCGGAATCGGGCCTGCGGCGATCGTGCTGATGGTGGTCTGATCGTCCGGCAGCGATTCCGCTGGCGGTGTGTGTTAATAGCTTCAGCGAGGAGATACGAAGGTGGAGAAGCAAGGACGGACAGAGGGAGAGGCCGATTGCAATGTCGAAGACTAGGAGCAGCTGGAGAACGAATGCTGGGGCCTTTAAAGGGCGAAAGGAAGGTGATGCTAGAAGGCATACAAAAGGGCGAAGACAAGACTTCGATGTAGACGGACAAAGTCGACGGAGGTCAGCAAACAAACGCCTTAAGAGGGACGATGCGAGAGCGCCGGGCGCAACGGGAAGGACGCAAACAAAACAGAGAAAGTCCGAAGCAAAGGGATAGAAACGATGGGCGGTGCGGTGCAGTGCAGTAGGGAGGGAGGAAAGGAGCAAGAGCGCAAAAGATCCGAGTATTGGGGAGGGAAGAAGCGATGTTCCATGGTAAGGGGAATGAGCATGCAGCGTTCTACATGCGAAGTGCGGACTACAGATGCGTGACAAGACAGGGCTGGCTGAGACAGCTGACAGCTCAAATCGAAGCAGGCCGGAAAAATGCAACGCATGACTTTAGCTTGTTGCGACAGGACAATGCCAAGCGCAGATGGAGGCGGAGATGACGGCGAAGGACAATGTCGGAACCGAAGGCACGACGTCGAGCAACCGGATTATCACAGACGGAGAGGAAAGGGGGCAAAGGTATGCCACCTCGGCGCGCGGTGATGGAGGTCTGCGTTCCTGAATTGGAAGAGCGACGTCGCATCGATGACGGCAAAGTCGCCGAAATGGAACAAGGGGATTGGGGAATGGGTAGTCGCTTAGGATAAAACTGCAACGGAACGCTTGACGGTGGCGGAGGTCCAAATGGGTAACGACGTGGCCGGATGGGCCTGATCGCTGAAAAGAAGCGGAGATGATGATGCCCGTCGATCTGGACGCTGGCTGAAAGGCAAGCAAAGATGACCGTGTGTACATTCGAATTGTCGTCGGTCTTGATCATCAGACAGCTCGGCATCTTGGCGTGTAGAAGCACGTCAGCTCAGCTAGCCAAGCAAAACACGGAAGCAGCTGCGTGATCAGAGGCTGAAAGAGGGCCATCAAAGGTCCTTACAGTGGCATCGAAGTTGCTGCGTGACAGCGACCTGGAAAGTGACACACGCGGAAGTAGACAGAGTGAGTTTGCGCTGCATGGACGGACTGAGTCCTTTGTGGGCTAACTTGATCAGGGACAATAGAGCAAAGTTGGGCAAATCGCATCATCGTTCCGACGCATGAACGAGGTCTCTGTCGGAGCAGAAGAGCTGCAAAGGTCTTCAGAATGCGTGTCGAGCAGGTCAGGATAAAGTCGCTTTCAGGAACATTGCTTATTTGCTGCTGGTCCGGTGCTGCAGGCGGCGCATGCACAAGCACGAGCCAAAGTGAGCAGCTGAGGGATGCCTGACTGGCGACTGAGCCAATGACGAGCGGAGCTGGAAAGGCGCGAGTGGAATGCGGTGGCCACATTCGAGACTGGATAGAACCACCCAAACAAGCGGCACACATTGTTCTGTGATTGCAGTGCCGTGCACCTGTGAGTCCCTGGACCGTGTTCGCTTCCATTTGTCTACTGGGGTAGTGAAAGAATGTCCTCTTATCGCGACAGACGGGAAGCGCCAGGCTGTCTCGTTGCGCGGACTGGCTCTCTTGTTCTTCTACTACTCCGCAATGGGACCTGCGATCCGACGGAATTCGTGTCAGAAGATGTCGAGCTCCTTTCACACTGCCGTCGTGGGAACCTGACCCAATGAGAGATCGAGACAGTGGTGGAAAGCGCAGGGGAGGACGATGGAAGACGTTGTCTTAGCGAGAGGAAGCTCGATTCTTTATCCGAGGAATCGGCTCGGGGCTGCAAACACGCGCAGGATTGGCGATGCGTGTTGAAGCTCATCGTTTGACAGCAAGCGAGATGCTGGTCAGAGAGGATGACACACAGCCTGAGTGAGACCAGCGCAACACCAGTCTGCAAAGCATGGGGGCATGAACGCACTAGCAGCTGAATGATGATGTCTTGAAGCTCAGCAGCGGAGTGCCAATCGATGTACTGCAGATGGCAGAAATAGAAGCATATTTCCCCTTTGGTCTCGTGCTGCTCCCTCGTTTCCAAAATCCTCACGCATGTCAAACGCTCTTTCTGCCATTGTTGCTTCAGTCATTCCCTGGCGTTTGTCTTAAGGCTCAGAGATGGAAACGGCGGTCGTCGAGTGAGGCCGCTTCCACTCAGCCAAGAACAAGAGACACAGTAGCGCTCGAGAGGAGTCGGTGTTCTAAACCCTTTGTGGGCAGCGTCTATGAGGGGATATTGAATGGCTTCATGCATCGTGAATTGAGCCCCATGACGTCCACTGCCGAGAGAGCGCGCTGTTGCGAGATGCTCGGAGGAGCACGCCACCTGGAGTTGATCCTGATAGTGGAAGCGAGCGCCACTGCGAGAGACGGCGGGTCCACCAGCCGTGCGCGCGATGAGCAGCGGAGAGTGACGTCTGAGATCGCATAAAGCCGCTCAGAGACCACGAGGCCAAGCGAGGTCCGCTCAGAGCGGCTATCAGACTGGCACAAGCAAAATCGCCCAAGCTGGTCCGCTCTGGCGGATAAAGCCTGCAACTTATCGAAAAAAATGTTTTCTTTTTCTTTTTGTTTTCACTTCTTTTTCATGACCTTCAACCTAGCGGACAGCAGACAAGTACTCTCTCGTGCTGTGAGCCGTCCGGCGGATGGCGACGATTCTGGCCCCTTTTGAGCGATGCTTGCGGTCACCTGCCAATGCTTCTGTACACCTGCCTGCTCCATCAATCATTATGCAACGGCGACTCTTAAGCGAATCGCACTGGTGGCTTGTTAGACCTGACCCGAACAGAGTGCTCCAGAGCAGCCATCAACAGCCCAGAAGGGCGGATCGATTCGGCTTTGGTGCATGAGCTCAGAGACAGTCGCAACCTGCATTCACCAAAATGAATGATTGGAAGCATGATTCGATTGGCTGGTCCGCTTGTTGCGATGCTTCCAAGCTCCGCTCGAGCAAAGCACGGTAGGCGTGCGCGTTCAGAGTCCAAAGCGCACCAAGGCAACATGCTGTCTGTGAGATTGAATCTCAGACCGAGGCGCCGTTCCGGGATGTGCTTGGCACGAGGATGGACCGCGGCTCATTTATCCGATGGCATCTGTGCTGAGACAGCCGGTCGACCAGGTCCAAGCTTTTGCTGCAAGTCTGCGCGTGTTGGAGCACATCGACAAGATCCGACATCTGTCTCTCTCTCCTTTCGCTTACGGGATCAAGATCGCCTTTTGAGCGCCAAACCCCGCCGGAATCGCCACCTCGCTGTACGATGGTCTTGCTTCGACGTTGAAGCTGTCCCGCAAATGAAGCACAGTCCGCCTCGTCTTCGGACCGTCTCGCATGTCCCTTCGACTGAATTACGGATGACCAGCTTGCCAGTCGATGCCGCCCACCTTCGGCCCTTTGATTACCGAGCTGCCCGACACACCGCAAGAGCAAGACACGTAGCCTGAGCCAAATCTAGCGCCGGCGATCCTGTGACGCTGGTGCCACCTTCATCGAACGGAGCCCTGACGACATCATGTCGTGATCAAGTGACTCTTTAGTACGGTGAGAGCATCCTGGCGTAGCACCTCATCTCGCTTATTTGTGCGCGCGATCCACGAGCTCGGTTAGAGACACATGGAATTCGGGTCGCACTGTAGCTGCTACTGTACTTTTTACTTGACCCCATTTTTTCGAGGCAATATTGACGGTTGTATGACAGCATGTTCCATCGTCATTTGGTTTCACGAGCGTACCTGCAAAGTGGTCAGCGTAGAAGATTCTGTCTTGGCAGCTCAGCGCTGTCGAATGCGAGCAGAACGCGTTCTGGAAGCAGTCCTTCCTCCGACCTCAGACCCGAGGGTCGCGGTCGATCTCAAGCGCCACTGTAGCTTGCATTCTCGTCGACGTCGACGTCAGCGCTATTCTGTGTGTCCCTAGTCCAACAATGTTTCTACTGTGGACCTTCTTTCGGCCCGAACTTGCATGCACTTGCCACTCACAAGTACGACCGTCGTCGCCTTTGCGCCCTACTTTGCTAGCAGCTTTTGATCACATCGATAAGGAAGGGATGCGATTAGCTTCCTTGTCAGTCCTGCTCGCTGTCATCCAGAGCATATGTGACACGACAATGACGACGGAAGCAGAAGCATCGCAGCCAGTGTCATGCTCATTGGATTTATCCTATTTCGCAACTCCCCCTTGTGTGAGCCTGGCGGCCGTTCGGAGTTGATCTCTGGTTCAATGTAGGGTATCGCGGTCGCCGCTCGTACTGATCAATGCTTTGAATGCCAGACGGCGGTCAACCAGTACTTTACACCATCTGGTAGGTTGCGACAGTCAGCGGTTCATGCGTGCGCATTCCATGGTATCGCATGACCGCTTCAGGAACAGGCTTTGCCTAATCGCTCTCTCCATCCCCTTCGGCAGTCGCCCTGCTCGCGCTGGATCCCCTGCAAGCTTTGCCGTCTGGCTCAATTGGCAAAAGCCGCATACAAGCGCTCCTTCTCGGCACGGCGACGGCTCGCAATCGGAGTCCGTCCAATCGCCGTCAGCAGCGTTGATCGCGTCGACGCTCGTTCGCACTGCCTCTCGGCGTTCTCGATCCTGGTCTGCAATGGTGCGGCACTGACGTTGCGTCGTGGAGAGACCTTGTCAGGCATGCCTCGGGCTGAAAGCGGAGGAGGAATCAGACATCTGCTTTTGAAGGTGAGCAACTGGAAGGGTCATCGTGGATAAAAGCGAGCCCAGATCGGTACTGCGGATATTCAGCGGCCGTCGCGTCTCAGATCGCCTCGACGAGTTTTTCCGTGACGGCTTTTTTCCGGAGCGAGGCTTTCGAAAAAACGCTTCGTTTCATGTCTTGATTCGATCTCACATCCCTGAAGACTGCAACTCTATCATGTGTCAAGATCTTTCGACCTCACAAAGCAAAAAAAGCCCATCGGTCTCGCGCTTGCACCGAGCTGGACACGAGCTCGGTGCACGCGCGCGTCAGCCGTCGCCGCACTGACAGCATGTGCTTCTTCTGACGTATCGTATCTAATGGCTTGGGCCCCTCGGTCATGCTTCAGTGAGCTCTGATAGGTGTTCCCGACGAGCATGACATCACTTTCAATCCTGGTCCCCGGTCAAGTGCTGCAAAGCTCACAAGACTTCTTCGCCCTGCACTGAAGACTGCGGAAGAAAGTGTGCACTGCATCGAAAGTAACACTCTGAAGCGCGACTCAGCCGACGTGACAGCTCAGCAACGCTTTTCCCTTTGTCTCAAATTCAACTTGAACCGCACACGCCCTCTGTGCAGCTGTGCACATGCCCCGAGCTCAGCTCTGGTCAACCCACGACTACCTTCATCCCACCTATCCACCAACCCCTGCATTGCATCAACTTCTCACTCGCATCCTCACCTCGCATCTGCATCGTCTCACCCACTTCGCCACGCCACCCAATTCTAGCTCGACAGGCTCGACTGCCAGACACACTACTCGGAACGGTGCAAGCTGGTCTTGTCCTCCTCTCATTCTACACTCTTCATCTCTGCATCCTCTTGCCTATCTTAGTCGATCATGGCATCTCAGGCTCCTGCATCCACCATCGTGGTGACCGGCATCGCCAAGTTGACTGCCAAGAAGCAGATCGACGACTTCTTCAGCTTCTGCGGCTCCATCACAAAGCTCGATCTGACCGACGATGGCGCTAACCACCAGCAGGCCGTCATCGAGTTCGCCAAGCCCAGTGCTGCTAGCACTGCCGTCATGCTCCACGGTAGCACGCTTGATGGCGCCAACCTCTCGGTCTCGCTGCCTGGGAGCGCCTCTGCTGCTGCCAGCAGCGGTGTCACCACCTTCATCAGCTCCCAGGACAATGACTCTCAGCCCGTGGGACAGGAGGACAAGCCAAAGACGGCCATCGTCGCCGAATACCTCGCTCACGGATACACCATCTCGGACGAGATCACGAAGCGAGCCATCGACCTGGACAACAAGCACGGCCTCTCGTCCAAGTTCAAGGGCTACCTCTCCCAGCTCGACCGATCTCTGGGTCAGCAGCTCGAAAAGGCTGCTCCTTCGTCTACCACCAGCAGGACCGAGCACACGCCCAGCGGTCCTGCCGCTCTCGCATCAGCCACCGAAAAGGAGGCTGCTGCTATGCCTGTTCCCGGCGAGGATGCTTCCGTCGACGGACCCAAGACCACCACCACGGTGCCCGGGCCCACTTCGGCCGCCGACCCCTCCTTCACTCGCAACATTCAACAACGCGCCCAAGCTGTGCTCGACAAGCCCGAGGTCAAGTCCAAGACGGACCTCGTCTGGACCAAGCTGAGCGACTACTACAACGCGTTTGCCAACCACCCCAAGATCCAGGACTACTACAGCAAGACGTCCAAGACGGTCACGGACGTGCACGAGGAAGCCAAGCGCATCGCCGAGACCAAGAAGCAGGGTGGCGCCACCGGCGCTGCTGGCACCTCGGCTCCTGTACCTTCCACTGCCGCTAAGCAGATGAGCGTCTCCTGGCTCGTGCTCGGTCTTGTGCTCTTCTCGTCCCTTTCGCTAACCGGCGTCGCTGCCCACCAGCACGACGCTGTCTCCAACGAGCCTGCTGAGGTGGCCGGCTTCCAAACGACCGACATCGAACACGAGAGCTACATCCAGCGTCACATGCGCACGGAGCACCACATCAACGCCTTCAACCTCGGCAGCGCCTTCGCGCTCCACGATCTAGACCGCAACGGCGTGCTCGACCCTTCCGAGATCGAGGCCATCTACGGCGTTCACCATTCGGAATCCAAGAAGCACTCGACGACCGCCGAGGTGCACGACGAAAAAGCTGACAAGATCGTTTCTGCCGTGCTGCGCGCCATGGACAAGAATGGCGACGGCGTCATCACCAAGAAGGAGTTCATCGATGCCGGGCCCAACGGCCTGCCCGTCTTCTCCGAGTACAAGACTGGCAGTCTGGGCCACCACTACGACGAGGAGTCCGAGTTCTTCGTCCATCACGAGGAGCTCTACCACAACACGCCCGAGACTCAGACCGACGACGCGTACAGCCACAAGGAGGACCTCGAGCACTTTGCGCACCACGAAAAGATCGAGAAGGAGGAGGAGAAGCGCGAGCGCAAGGCCGAGGGCCTGCCTTCCATGGAGGAGGAGGCGAAGCTGAGGAAGGAAGCTGCAGCTCGCGGTGAAAAGTACGTCTCGCCGTACGACGAGCAGCTGTCGGAGAAGGAGCAGAAGAAGGCGCAGCTGGAGCACGATACTGCGCAGCTCGGCAACGCCGTCAACGAAGCAGAAGCTTCGCAGCACGTCTTCCGCACCCCGACGGGCAACCACGTCGTCAAGGAGGAGCAGATGATCTACCAGGATGTTGAGGTGGACAACGCCGGTAAGCCCGCGCATCCACCTGCTGCTGCGGATGGAAAGAGCGACTCCAAGGCGGCCCAGCCTTCGCCATCGGAGCGTCTGCCGCACGGCGTCGCCGACCGTGTTCCCGGCGAGACCGATGAGGGCCGACGACAGCGTCTCGCAGCTGCTAAGATCGAGGCTTCGCGAAGACCTTCCTACGGTCAAGGCGCGAAAGGCTTTGCTTACCCCAAGGACGACAGCGACCGCATGCGCAAGGGTGCCCCTTACAAGGTGAGTATTAGATCACGCGATTGACCTCGAGAGTCCGGCCATCCCAATGACCATCCGAACCCTTCTGACCATCGGCACAGTACCCTCCTCTGCAACAGTTCCGCGTCAAGAAGCAGTCGTACTTTGTAGGTTTCTTCTCTCGATCTTGCGGGATTTTGATGTGGATAGCTATGCTGACCAACTTGTCTATTTTGATGGGTCACAGGGCGAGTTCTGATGCTTCATCTCAATCAATTGACCACTTTCCTTTGTCCTATTCTCCCGCGCCTGGAAGCGCTCGCAATGCATTTGCTCTGTTCTGTTCGCAAACCGCTTGCACACCGAGCATGGTCGTGGTCATGCCAAGCCGTGGACCATGTCTACACCCGAAGCGGTGGCCGCTCAAATTGAAACACACGGGCAGAGGAAGAGAAGCACTGCATTGAGGGTACGAACGACACCGATGCGCCCATCAACGGGAGCAAGGGAAACGAGGGGCGCTGCACTACTGCGACATAACAGGTGGAAACGCTCGATCACGATACACAGAACGACGAGCTCGTCACAAGCCGTAGACTGGATGGTGCAATGAGATGATGGCCATCGCGCTCGACAAGTGAGTGGCAAAGCTCAGGCTCGAACAAAGCGCCAAGCGAACGGTCCGTGGTGATCGGTCGGCGTCAAGACAACCTGCAAAGGGCAACGCACAAGTCAGCACGGGCTTCCCAGCGACATCCCGACAGACGCAAAAGAGTGTACTCACGTCCTTTCCGCCTGACATCGCCACGGTCAGCTCGTCGGTTTCGGCCGGAGCAATGCTGTGCAGAATGGTCCAGGCGGACAATGAGCGAGCCATGGAGGTTTGTCAATCGCTTGCACGAGGATCGAGAGAGCAGGTTGGTTGGACATACTGGAGCATGTCCGGACCGCCGGCGTTGGACAGGCGGAAGGCGCTAAGACGGTCGAGCAGTCGAACTGCCTGGAATGGGGCTGGTCCAGGGAACGTAGACGCACCAAAATCCGGCTTGTCCTTGAGAACGATATGGTAGAGATCGTGTTCGATCATTCGGATATCCCAGATCTGGTTCTTGTCCGTACTCGGCGGCTGTACGTGCAAGGCTTGGCCGACGTCTTGCGCAGTGATGCATCCCGGATCGCCATGGACAGGATGGATGCGGTAGTGACCGCTATGCTCGAGTGCGGACATGGCGATGAAGAGGAGCTGTTGAGTGAGATAGATGTGGCGTAAGAGAGGTGCTCGGCGAAGCAAGACGAGTACTGAGGTCGGGTGATTGGGGTAGGCCTCGAGATCAGTGCGGAACGAGGAAACATCTGATGCTGAAGGCTGCTTGAGAGACGGGCCTTATATGTCTTCCTCCAGAGCTCTGCTGCGCAGGATCACCGGGCTTGTTGCCTCGGTGCCTCATGTCTGCTCTTGGCTGCTGCGATGCCTCGGCGCTTCGGGTCATCAGACTGTTCATCTCAGACTCATTGACGATGAAGCGACAGTCTGGCCAATGCGTTGGCCAGCGATAGGCCGTCGGAACAAGCCTCAGTCACGCAGTGCAGCCGGCTACTCAGGAGTAGGACCAGCTCGCGCTTAGCCATTGAGCATTGACTGGTCTACCGTCCATCGCTGACTGATAGCCACGCTTGAAGGCCAGTCATCCAGCACTGGGCAGGATGACTTGCATCTACGTGGCCGTCTGCAATATTGAACCGGCGAGACGCGCCCGCAAAGGCGGCACACATCATGTCGATACGACCATCAGCATCGGCGGCTGTTGGACCATCTCGACGAGAGAAGACATCTACGGTGAACTCTCCATTTGGCCTCGATAACCAGCCCAATCTCATCTGACAAGCTTAGTCGTTGTGCCGAGTGCTTGCCAGCTTTTTGAGTCTGAGGAACGATAGCGAGGGCCGACACAGTAGCTTAACCGAGGTTGCCGGGCCTGGACCTTGCGTGCCACTCGAGCTGTCCACAGACCGGAATGATTTCTTCCCGGGCGAGTCTTTCGTAGCGGTGCTGACCCCTCGGCTTCGAGGGGTAGCCTCTCAGGCCAACCCGGACCAGAGGCGTCGGTCGTCCAGCACCATGGTGAAGCCAGCCACGTATGACGGCTGCGGTGATGCGGCTGATCCTTGACAGGCGACCCCCTCGTTGCAATGCCGCACGCAAACGTGTGCGCTTCACGTATGCGCTTCAGAGCTCGGAATGCGGCTGTCCATGGTCGTTAAGGCCTCCTCTCAGTGCAATCCACTGTCACGAGAAGGGCACGTTCTGAGGCCACACTTCATGCAGATCCAAACGGATGCCACGGTTCGCTTCACACACAGGTGTGCAAACCGGAGGTCGCGTAAGGCAGAGGCGGGCCGTAGGAGCATGGCCGCAGCCAGACAGGCAAAGTCGCCTAACGAGGCCCAAGCGAAATCTCTCAACGTCATTTTGCGTTTCGTTGCAAATTCAGCGCACGCCTGAGTCGCCGGCCGCTGCGGTGTTTGGCAGCTTGGCACCGAGCTCTAACTCTTCCACGCGGTAGGGTCGAAGCGAGTTCGAGATCGAGAACGTGCCAAGAAATGGTTTCACATCTTCCGAGATGCTGGTCTGAGTGGACGCTGATGCTCGCACGGGTCTGATTCCTCCGTGGGTGGCGGAGAGGTATGGCCCAAGAGCATGTAGGAGCATTGGTGGTGTTGAGAAGTATATATTGATGAGCGTGGAGCACTCCCGTGCTTGACTTCTCTACCATCCAAACACTCCACAAGATCTCTCAAGATGAAGTTCTTCCCCCTCCTGACCGCAGCGCTTGTCTCATCGGCCGCCATCTCGGCGACGCCTCTCCAGGCTCGCCAGGCGAGCTCGTCCAGCAGCGCCGCTGCCACATCGACGCAGGACTCTTTCTCCTCGTCGTCGTCCAGCTCTGGCTCTGGCAGCTCGGCCACCTCTTCCGCCTCTGCCTCCGCCTCCTCTGCCACCTCCACCAGCAGCAGTGGCTCCTCGACTAACAGCAGCATCATCAACAGCTACAACTCGACCCTCTCATACAACTCAACCGCCACGGCCAACTCCTCCGACGTCTACGGCGTCTCCGCTGCTGGATTCGCCAATGTCAAATCGGCCTCGAACCCGCTCAACATCGTGCTCACGAACGATGACAGCTGGGGCAGCGCCAACATCCGAGCGCTGTACTACGCCTTGCGTCGTGCAGGTCACCGAGTGCTGATGGTCGCCCCGTCGCACAACCAGTCCGGCAAGGGCGGTACTGTTGTGCTCCCTGCCTCGCTCAACATCACCTCCGCTGGTCGTGGCGGCTTTGCACCCGTCGGCGCGCCCTTTGCCGGTCTCAACGTGACCGACCCAGGTCTGCGCTACTTCAACGGGACCCCCGCTGCCTGCGCAGGATGGGCACTCGACCACGATGCGCAGTACTTCTTCAACGCCACTTCGCGCAACGACTCCACCGCTGGCGTCGATCTGGTGGTTAGCGGGCCGAACGAGGGCACCAACCTCGGTCCTTTCCTTTACACCCTCTCTGGCACCATTGGCGCATCCTACTTTGCGGTGGAGCGAAACGTCCCCGCGATCGCATTCTCCGCCAGCACAGACGTTCGACAGTACACCAGCCTCAATTTGAGCGATGTCGACGATGAGAGCGTCAAGATCGCCACCTACTCTGCCAACTTTGTCAGCACCGTTGCGGACAACGCCAAGGCATCGAACTCGTCCGCTCGCGTCTTGCCGCTGGGCATTGGTCTGACGGTCAACTACCCCGAAATCGCCCCCACGGGCAACTGCACGGATCTCGAGTGGGTCCACACCCGTCTGACTGGCAAGGCCATCATCGACCGCTTCGTCGTCAACTCCACCACCGGCCTGCCAACCTATGCCAACTACGTCAGCGAGGGTGTCAACGCCTGCCTCGCCGGCAACTGCAGCTTGCCCGGTGAGACGGATGTCGTCGAGAACGGAAACTGCCAGGCTAGCGCCAGCATCTATTCGGTCGACTATGACGCTCCTACCAACGCTACTCAGGACCTCGTTGCGGCCCTGACCAGCGGCATTCAGTCGCTCAACTCGAACGGTACTGCTAGCAACTCGAGCGCCAACAGCACTTCTGCCTAAATAGAATTCGCTCAGATGTAGACTCATGGAATAGACTGCCCGTAGAAAGAACCCCATTCCTCTCTTTGGAATAGCGATCGTGATGAAAGTGCAATGAGAACCCCTAGGGAGGTCACTGCGACGCCTGCTCCTGTGCCGCCCGTATCGCCTCCCTGTTCCTCTCCCTCCCTCTCTCGCGCTTTCCCCCCTGCATCGTCTTAACGAGCTTACTTCGCTGTTCCACATCCCCCTCGGGATTCGAGCTGGCGTTGGACGGCTTGCTCTGCTCGACCTGGGCGACGCCGATCATGGACGTGTCGAGCGGATGGTTGAACCGCCCCTTGCGCGAGGAGCGCGTGGCGATGATCTCGGCCGACGAGGGCACTTCGATCTTGGGCCACGTGGTGAGCGCGGGGTAGAGGCTGAGGTGTTCCACGATCGAAGGGTCGAGCAGGGCGCGGGGTGGTTCGGAGTTGCTACTTGGTGAACTGGCCGGGAGGAGCGCGCTAATCAGGGCTGAGTTGGATTGGCGTTCGAATCGACCCGAGGAGGTGAGGGTGAAGACGCCTGCTTCGGCGGTGTCGTCCGTGGTCGGCGAAGATGGTCGGAACTCGGACCGCGTATCGAAAGTTGTGATGACGGAGGCGACATCGGTCTCGGATCGCTGAACCAGTGTGAGGTGCAAGATCGGGACAGGCGCAGTAGTGACACGGATCTGCTCCGAGATGTCGCGCACCTTCTCGTCTGCCAAAAGCGGTACCAGCAAGGCGCTGACAGGCACATAGAAGAAGGCAGTTGCTCCTTCGACCACTACCAACAGCCATTGCTTTCCTTCTGCATCGCTGAACGGGAGCAGATCCGAAATGACCACCACGGGCTTGCTGTCCTGCGCATACTGGGCTGCTGACGGCTCCGCCTCTTCCTTCTCGTCTGCCTGTCCGTCTCCGGCCTGCTTTCGCTTGGCAGCCTTGTTACGCTTGCTTGAAGCCTGCAGCGCTTTGGACTCCCTCTGCCTCTCCTCGCGGTCGCGGGCCAGAACGTAGGGCGCAAGGGCCGAGCTCAGCTCGTTGATCGAAATGCATGCATCGTCGGAAGAGGTGTCCGCCGGTGAAGGCTCACCTGGCTGTGGCAGGGTCCAGACTCGCAGAGCGCGCCCACCTTCCGAACTGACCAGTCTGAGCTTGCCATCGGCGTCAGAAACAACCGCAAGAGCTCCAACAAACGCCTCTGAGCCTTGTAAGTATCGATCGACGACGTATGCGAGACGTTTCGGCCCCCAACGGGAGATGCGAATGTGCTCGTCGCGGTCGCCTGTGATGATGAATCTGGGCGGCGAAGACTTGTTTGCTGCAGGAATGAAGGCGAGGCTGGTGATCATGCTGACGTGGCCGAGGAGGATCTGCATCGAAGGATCGTCGGGCGAGTCCATCTGGTCCTGCTCGTCGATCTCGGCGCCGTTCTTCTTGCTCTCGGCTGATGGCAGTGTCCGTACGTCATGCTCGTTGATGATGAAGCTGCGAATGTCTCCGAAACGGTCGATGCAGATGAGCTCCTCCGACCCTCTTGGAGTCGCATCGCTCGGCGGCATCCAGTGTAGAGCAGCCGCTCGCTTAGGCAAGAGCTTGATGACGATCCCCTTGCCGAACTCGAAGCCCTCGATGCGCTGATCCGCTGTGCGCTCGAGCTTCCACACGCGCAGCACCTTGTCGTCTCCAGTGAGGGCGAGGAATCGATCGGAATGCGAGAAGCTGGCGAGGCGAGCAAAGCTGATGTGCGGGTTGTCAGCGTAGCGTGCTGCATCTGACTGATCGGGGAGGGTGGGCTGCGGGACGAAGACCGTTGTTGACATGGCGTACGTTTCGAAGCTGCCGTCGGGTCGAGCATCGACGAGCTGGATCGAGTTTGCTGAGAGGAAGACCGAGGTGTCTGAGCGGTGAGCCACTGCGACGTGGTGGAGTGGCGCGCTGACCATCTTTGCGCTCGATGGGCCTGCTTCCGCCATGATGTCTGCAGGTCACAGTGCTGGATGGTATGGTGTCAAGATGGGTCCCAGGCGAGGTTGAAGGTATGCTTCTTGACCTCCACCATCTTGTGTGGTTCTTCCTAGCAAAAAATGTCCAAGAAGAAACCCTGAGAGGGGTTGGGCGAAACAGCAACTCGCACGAAAACCATATAATGTTAGACCCTCATTGCCGCAATGCCTGCTCGGAAGAAATCGATCACGATTGCAGCTTAGCTTGAACGGGGCTCGCCGGAATGAGCTCGTCTGGCCCGGCAACTGAGCAGCACAACACGAGGAAAGGCGAGAAAATTCCAACTCTTTGAAATCGAGTGAGCAGAGCGTGCAATTCAAAGTTGCGTTGGGCTCAATACAATTCGAGAGCGCTCTGGCTCACCAATCAACTCGCTGAAAATGGTCACCCAACCCTCACCAAAGCAAGCCTGAGCCAGAAGGAAGGATTCTCACTGCGAGTGGCCGTCGCCAATTATTCGCGACTTCTCTCTGAGAGCACTGAGGACCGCCAAAGCTTCGCATTTTCGAATTGGCCTGTTCATCGTCGTCGAGATCACCATCATCTTCGCTTCCCTTACCTCACCTCACCTCGCCTCATCCACCCGTCGCACAGCCTGTCGATCATCATGGCTGCTCGTCTCTTCGCACAGTCCTCCTTGAGGCTCGCCCGAGCTTCCAAGGTGCCGGCTACCGCTGCCACCTTCAACTTCCGCAACCTGGCCACCGCCGTCTCGCGCCAGCCCATCACCCAGACCACCACCCTCTCCAACGGCCTTACCGTCGCTACCGAGTCCAACCCTTCTGCCCAGACCGCTACCGTCGGTGTCTGGATCGATGCCGGCTCTCGTGCCGAGACAGATCGCACCAACGGTACCGCCCACTTCCTTGAGCACATGGCTTTCAAGGGTACGTATCCCGCATCGACACAGCAGCAGTTCTGCAACGCATCAGCCCGCCCGTGATAGCCTTGCACCACCGAGTACCTGCAAAAGGACGGCCTCGCATGGCTCCGAGTCCATTTGTCGCACGTCCTTCAGTCCGTTGCCTTCTGGCAAGCAAGGCGCATCTTCACCAGCGTTATGACGCGCCAGGCATCCCATCAGACTTGATTGAGGCTTTTCAAGGTCTGAATGGTGCTTCGATCGTGTCAGACGGCAATACGACAATCTACGACCTCGAAATGTCACGGGCGGTCTGGCGCAGAAAGACCAAAGATGAACGAGCGACTGACCTTTCTTACCATCCCATCCGCACGCCTCGTTCTTTTCCTTTCTCTACCGCACAGGAACCGGCAAGCGATCGCAGCACGCTCTTGAGCTCGAGGTGGAGAACCTCGGCGCTCACCTCAACGCCTACACCTCGCGAGAACAGACCGTCTACTACGCCAAGGCCTTCCGCAAGGACGTTGATAAGGCTGTTGACATCATTTCGGACATCCTGCAGAACTCCAAGCTCGAGAGCTCCGCCATTGAGCGCGAGCGTGATGTGATCCTCCGCGAGCAGGAGGAGGTGGACAAGCTCAAGGAGGAGGTTGTCTTCGACCACCTTCACTCGGTCGCCTTCCAGGGTCAGCCCCTTGGCCGCACCATCCTTGGCCCCAAGAAGAACATCCTTTCGATCAAGCGCGAGGACCTCGCCGAGTACATCAAGACCAACTACTCTGCTGACCGCATGGTTCTCGTTGGCGCCGGTGGCATTGAGCACGACTCGCTCGTCAAGCTCGCCGAGCAGCACTTTGGCAGCCTTCCCGTGAGCTCGAGCCCCATCAAGCTCGGCCAGTCTTCGTCGCCCAAGACCACCTTCGTTGGCTCCGAGGTCCGCATCCGTGACGACACTTCGCCCACCTGCAACTTTGCCCTCGCCGTCGAGGGTGTTTCGTGGAAGTCGCCCGACTACTTCCCCATGCTCGTGCTGCAGAGCATCATGGGTAACTGGGACCGATCGCTCGGCTCGAGCCCTTTGCTCTCGTCGCGTCTGTCGCACATTGTCTCGTCCAACAATCTCGCCAACTCGTTCATGCACTTCTCCACCTCGTACTCGGACACGGGTCTCTGGGGTGTCTACATGGTCTCGGAGAACTTCCTGCAGCTCGACGACTTGATCCACTTCACTCTGCGTGAGTGGCAGCGAATGAGCACGGCTCCCACCGAGGGTGAGGTGGAGCGTGCCAAGGCGCAGCTCAAGGCCAGCTTGTTGCTCGGTCTCGACGGTACCACTGCCATCGCTGAGGACATTGGACGACAGCTCGTCACTGCCGGCAAGCGATACACGCCACAAGAGATTCAGGCGGCGATCGACTCGATCGGCGTCACCGACATCCAGCGTGTGGCACGCACCTACCTGTGGGACGCTGACTTTGCGCTCGCCGCACATGGCCAGGTCGAGGGTATCCTCGACTACAACCGTATCCGATCCGACCTGAGCAGCATGATCTGGTAAATTGGACGGCGAGACGGAATCACCCAGTACATACTTCTCACATCACCAATCCATATTATAGCTTGGCCACGCATCGGCCGGGCTGATTTGACACTAGACGTCATCGTATCTTGCGCGCGGAGGAAACCGCTTTCTCTGTTGAATTTCACAACACTTTCTCAGCTCGCCACGGCCGCTTCCAGTGGCATCGCTCTGCGACTGTTGACTGCTGTGAGTTGAAACGAGGCTTGCAGCTTCGCTGAGCTAGAACGCTGCTGAAATCTCGGCCTCGCCATCCACCGATTGAGCACTTCGACTTCTGTGTGGCTGCGTGGCAATTGAACGACCTGGGCTGCTAGCGGACATTTTTGCAAAGCAAAGACTCGACTATCTCTAGCTACGGAGTTGGATGCGCTAACGGAATGAGGATCGTCGGCAGTAGCAATGCTGGACGACTCGCCCTTCTGAGCCAAGAAGAAATTGAGGCAGCAAAACACGGTCCGAGCGAGAATTGGGCCAAAGCGGGCGGCTCTCTGGCACGGGCATGAAATTCCAAATTTGAGCAAGGCAGCAGACCGGCTCTCAAACCATCTTGGCGGGTCCAGAGCCAGCAAAACAGTCAGCGAACGAGCCAGGCTCGTGAAGACGGGAAGCGCCTTCGTCCAAAGTAACACAGCGCGGGAAAGCGTTGCACCTCGTCGTCGCTGCGCCTTGCACTCCAACCCACGTCTACCAATCAAGTAGTCTTCTCTCGTCGCTCCACTATCATCCTACGCACCCTGCTCGCAGACCGAGTCAGTCGGTCTCGCCTCCATCCGAACAACTTTAATCGTCGCGGTCGTCTAAGAACCCGCGTCACCTTCAGCAAAGATGGACTTCGACGATATTGGCAGCAAGCTGGCCAACTTGACCATGTACGACGTCAAGTCGCTCTACCGCTCGGCCAAGAACTACGCGCTCAACGTCAGTGACATTGAAGCCAAGGTTGACGAGGCTACCAACGACGATCCTTGGGGAGCCAGCTCCACCCTCATGACCGAGATCGCCCAGGCTACCCACAACTACCAGGACTTCAACGAGATCATGCCCACCATTTACCGCCGCTTCATGGAGAAGGAGGCGCGCGAGTGGCGTCAGATCTATAAGGCGCTCCAGCTGCTCGAGTACCTCATCAAGCACGGCTCCGAACGTGTCGTCGACGACGCCCGCTCCCATCTGGCCACCATCAAGATCCTCCGCAACTTCCACTACATTGACGAGAAGGGCAAGGACCAGGGCATCAACGTGCGAAACCGCGCCAAAGAGCTCGCAGACATGCTCGGCGATGTAGACCGCATTCGACAGGAGAGGAGGAAGGCGCGAAGCAACAAGTCCAAGTACACGGGCGGAGGCAATGGCGAGTTTGTGCCCGGCAGCGGCACCGGTCGATACGGCGGATTCGGCAGCGACAGCTACTACGCTGGAGGCGGAGCTGCTGCAGGAGCTGGCAGCTCGAGCGGTGGTGGTGGCGGCGGTGGCGCCGCTGCGCGGGAGAGCTTCGAGGAGTACGACGCGGGCGACTTCGAGGAGACGCCTGCATCAAAGGCAAGCTCGAGCACCACCCGCGCTGGTGCATCCCGATCCTCACAGGCTCCTGCACCGGCTAAGAAGGAGGCGCCCAAGGTTGCTGACCTCTTCAGCTTTGACGACGATGACGAGCCAGCTGCCCCTGCACCGGCTCCGGCTGCCAAGCCCGCGGCTGCGAGCTCCTCGACCAACGATGCGTTTGGTGACGATTTCGATGACTTCCAGGCTGCTCCTGCCGCTTCCGCCCCGGCTGCACCTGTCAAGGCGAGCGCACAGCCTCAAGCTGCTTCCTTCGACTTTTTCGACTCGGCACCCGCCGCCTCCGCAAAGCCAGCTGCCGCGAGCAGCTTGATGTCGCCAACCCAATCTTCGAAACCCAGCACACCCGCTGCTGCCCCTGCCTCGCGCCCTGCAGCTGCCACCAACACATCGTTCAACTTTGACGACCTCTGGGCGTCCTCGTCCGGCAAGTCGAGCGCGGGCGGCAAGCAAAAGACGTCGATGGCTGAGATGGCCAAGAACCAGAGCTCGAATGCTTTGTTTGCTTCGCAGACTCCTGCGGCACAGCAGCAAGGGGGTAAGAAGAAGGATATTTTCGACTTGTTGTAGACATGTCATGTACGTCAAGGATGTTCAATCGCATTCAAACCTATCTCCGGTCCGCACAAAGCATTGAGGCTTGTGACTGTGCGCCTGTGTGTTCTGTGTACGGTCTGAGACTCGATGCCACGCGCAGACGGTGTACGAGTGTCGACGTTGCTTTGTTCAGCGTGGCTCATCTCTTTCGCCACCATCTCATCGCTCGACATTGCCCACCAGAGTTTCTACATCATGGCAGGACCAAAGACAGCCCAGCGAGAGCTCATCAAGACCACGCACACCGTCGCCAAGGTGCTCTCCTCCGACTTTGGTTTACGCAGCGGCTACGAGGTTGTCGATGCCAACACTCGGACTCGACCTACAGCCGCGTCCTTGTCATCATGCGAGCTCATAGGCGACAACGGGGCTGCAACAGCGCTGAAAGCTTTCCTCGCTCAGCAAGACAACAAGCCTGTCTCACCTACAATGAGACGCGTCGCAATCTCGCCCGAATCGCTCGCTACCATCAAAAGCGGAGACGTCGTCGTGATCGAGCTGGATCCGTCGAACCAGCTGATGCTGGTCCACGCCGTCAAGGGACAGACTGTCTCCGGAACGCGACTGTCCCTCAGCATCGATAATATGCTGCACGATGTCCTGGCCGCCAATGAGGTGTTTGCGACCAACGAGACCGTCACCACCGAGCTGCCTTCCATCATCGCCAAGATCGATCCGAACAGCGTCGCACTTCGCTACGCATGGGACGACAAGAGACCCGCCTTCATCGGGCTGAAGGAATGGACCACGCAAGAAGCGGTCGCCGCGCATGAAATTGTTTACCACGAGGGCGACTTTGTCTTGCTGGAGCCTCGCGACAACGGTCCTCTCCTGGACGTCGCGCAGGTCCACAGGATTCGCAATCAACAGGTGCTCGTTCGATACCTGCATCGTCAGGCATTGCCCAAATTCAAGGATGAGCGCCTCTTGGTACCCTCGAAGGAGCTGGCGCGGATCGACACGGCCACCTTCAAGCCTGTCGCCACCTGCCGCGTTTCGCTTCCTCCTTCCAGCACCTCTTGGACCACGGAAGGGTTCTACGTCAGCAAAGAGAACGCTCACCTGCTTCGAGCCGAGTGCGAAACCTGCACACCTGCTCAGATGCAACGTCGAAAGATCCGACGCAACTTGGAAGTCCTTCGCAGTATGGAGTTGATGTGCGGCGCCGGCGGTCTCAGTGTCGGCCTCGGCCTGTCGGGCGCCTGCGAGACCACATTCGCCATCGATGCCGACACCGACTCGGTCAAAACCTTCAAGGGTCATCATCCGGGCGCAACGACGTACTGCTGCGACGCTGGTGACGCTCTCCACCGTGCTGTTTCCGGTCGACGTGCTAAGGATGGTCTCGAACTGCCCCGTCGTGGCGACGTCGATTTGATTGCGGCTGGCCCACCTTGCCAAGGCTTCAGCCGCAAGAACAAGATGGCTACCCGAAAAGCCGCCGAAGATGACCCGAGAAACCTGCTTGTCTGCACGGTACTCGGTTGGGTCGAGTTCCTAAAACCTAAGTACCTGATCCTCGAGAACGTCGAAGGATTCACCGCGTCGAAGCTTGGCGGTCGCGAGCAAGGGATGGTCAAGCTCGTGATAAAGTGTCTGCTGGACCTCGGGTATGCTGCCACGTGCGGCTTTGTCCAGTCTGGAGCCTTTGGATGTCCGCAATCTCGAGGCAGATTTGTGCTACTCGCCGCGAGAGCTGATGTGACCTTGCCATCGCTGCCGAAACCCACGTATCACTTCCTCGGCAAGGCCGCAACATCTTTCACCTGGACGGATGGTCACGGCACGTCTCATGCAGCAGAACGACCTGACACAGCTGCGTTGCTTCCGACAGTGACCGTCCTAGATGCGATCGACGACCTGCCAGCCTTTGACTGGAAGGACCCGCACCTCATCTACGCCGGACCGGATCAGATCGAGCAGGCACGTCAACAGCAGGACATTCCGCAGCTCGAAGTCAGCTCCGGATCAGCAACCGGCTTTGTCGCTGCGCAGTACCGCAAGCGACCGTCGAACTCGTTTCAAGAGCGCATGCGTGTCTTTGCAGGGCAGATGACTAGAGCAGTGTCGCAACATCAGACATCCGGTCCAAGCGCCACGGATGTGGAACAGGTGGTCAACGTCGCCTTGCGTCCTGGAGCCGACTACGACTCATGGAGCCAGCCGGAGGTCAACAAGCCCGCGCTGCTCGGCCCTCTCCAGGTGAGCATTGTCGCAATCAAGGTCACGCGATAGACTACTTACTGACTGCCTGCCTTTTGCCATTCCACAGCTCAATCGTTGGCAGGACTCTTACTTCAAGTACGAACGCATCGATGGCGACCGCTACTTCAAGGTGCTCCTCACCGACGCGTCGGCCAAAGGCAGCATGATCCACCCGACCCAGCGCCGACTGTTCACGGTAAGAGAGTGTGCTCGAGCGCAAGGCTTCCCGGACTGGATCGAGTTTGCCACCGACGCGAACCTCAAGTCTGCCTATCGACAGATCGGCAATGCAGTGCCGGTGCCGCTCGCCGTGGCGCTCGGCGAGTCGATCACGGCTGCGAGGCTCAAAGACGCCGAGCGAGCCAGTCGGCAGCCTTCTCAGTCGCCGATCACAATTGACGATGAATGACAGGCATCGTGGAAACACGCATAGTTGCCGCAATGAACGAGCGTCAAGAAGAGATCGAGCTGCATACAGGGTCTGCTGTGGCATAAAAGTGTGATCTTGAAGAAAGAGAGCGCCAAGCGCGTGTGTGGGCGAGCGGGCGGGCCTTCCGCCAAATTCTCCACTTTTGACGGAGTTGTCCGTCTTTGTTGCTTCCCACGCTTCATCACGGCTTGCTTCCGAACCACATCTCGTCGCTCGTTCCGTTCTCTCTCAGTATCGTCACCAACTTGCTGATCACGGCTGCAGCCCTCTCATCGTCAAGGACTCGACTCACACCCGCTAGGCCAGAAGCTGCGAGAATCATCGGAAGCCCAGAAACTCGCGCTCGGACCGTTTCTTCTCAAGGATCCGCCTCAGCCAGCATTCATCGCATCCTTCTCCCAGACCATCACATACCGCCCGCTCCCGCTCCTTGGCCTCCTGCAGCGCTCAAGCTGCCCTCCATATCCCGCCTCTGTCGTCAGCGACCGCTGTCTCCTGATCACATCCAAACACTCCCACACAGGTGGATCTAGCATCCCGCAGCACTTCAAACGTCAGAATGCCGACCTCAGCATCAGCAGTAGAGCCAGCGCTCGGCGGCGGACCAACGAGGTCGCTCGGTGTCACTCCTCCTATTGCCACCAACGGCCCCACACCAAGAGAGATTGAGGTGACCAAGACGCTCGTCGCCGAGCTCGAGAAGCAGGGCGTCTTTGAGACCGACGAGGAGAGCAAGGTCCGCGAGGTCATCTTGGGAAAACTCGACGCCATGGTCAAGGACTTTGTCTACCGCGTCGCAATAGCCAACGGCATGTCGGAGTCGCTGGCCCGCGCAGCAGGCGGAAAGATCTTCACCTTTGGCTCCTACCGTCTCGGCGTGCATGGACCAGGTTCGGATATCGATACGCTCTGCGTCGTGCCCAAGCATGTGCAGCGAGAAGACTTCTTCACCGTGTTTGAAGGCATGCTCAAGGATCGCGAGGAGGTAACGGAAGTGGCAGGCGTTCCTACGGCGCATGTCCCGCTCATTGCAGCCAAATTCATGAACGTGGATATCGACTTTACCTTTGCTCGACTGGCGCTACCGAGGGTAGAGGACAATCTTTCGCTCGAAGACGACAATCTACTGCGCAATCTTGACGAGCGCGACGTTCGAAGTTTGGGTGGTTCTCGTGTCACGGACGGCATCCTGCGCCTGGTGCCCAACATCCACGTCTTCCGCATGGCGCTGCGCTGCATCAAGCTGTGGGCACAGCGTCGGGCGATCTATTCGAACGTCATGGGCTTCCTCGGTGGTGTTGCGTGGGCCATGTTGACTGCGCGCATCTGCCAGCTCTACCCGAATGAGGCAGCGGGCGCCATCGTCTCGCGCTTCTTCATCATCCTCTACCAGTGGAAGTGGCCGCAACCGGTGCTGCTCACGCAGATCGAAGACGGTCCCCTCTCGGTGCGCGTCTGGAACCCCAAGCTGTATCCGAGCGACCGACTCCACCGCATGCCCATCATCACGCCTGCCTACCCCGGCATGTGCTCGACACACAACGTCAGCCAGTCAACGCAGATGGTCATGACATCCGAATTCAAGCGCGCTGCCGAAGTCGTCGATCGCGTCATCATCGGTAAGACCGACTGGTCCGAGCTCTTTGCCAAACACGACTTCTTCTTCAAGTACAAGTACTATCTCCAGGTGATCGCGAGTTCAGGATCGGCGGATTTGCAGTTGAAATGGCACGGTACGGTGGAGAGTAAGATCCGACAGTTGGTGATGAAGCTCGAGCTGGTGCCGACGATCATGTGCGCGCATCCGTTCATCAAGGGGTTCGATCAGGTGAGCGAGTGTCATAACGATCACGAGGTTCGGCTGGTTGCCACGGGCGATATTCCGGATGAAGTAGCGCAGCGAACACAGAAGGTGGCAGCATTGCCGGAGACGGAGGAGGCGAAGGCTGCCGCCGCCGAGGAAGCCGCCAAGGTCACCGACGGCAAGGAGGGGCATAGGATGATCTACACAACGACGTTCTACATCGGGCTGAGCATCGAGCCCAAGCTCCCCGGCGAGGGCGCACGCAAACTCGACATCAGCTACCCCACCGCCGAGTTCACAGGCAAGGTCAAGCAGTGGGAGCAGTACGATGAGGCCTCGATGGGCATCGTGGTTCGACACATCAAGTGGTTGCAGCTGCCCGGATACGTGTTTGATGGAGGCGAACGACCGGCTGCTGCGAGCAAGGTCAATGGGAAACGTGCCAAGTCTGGCAAGAAGAAGAACGGTGATGCGGAGACGAATGGCGTGGCGAATGGGAACGTTACAGCGGTGGACAATGGGGATGCGGAGATGGCAAGTCCGACCAAGAAGCAGCGCACAGTGCCAGGCGCGGCGGCGGCGGCGACACCGACACTGCCTCTGCAACCGGGGACGGCGAGCAAGGAGATCGAGAACTTTGCACTCGCTACGGGCAACCAGCCCATCGCCGCTTCCACCAACACCGCTGCCAACCACTGAGCGCGTCATTCCCTTTCTCTTGTCCTCCGTCACCCTCGCTTCCACTCACTTTCAAGCATGACCCCGTTGTACTCTAGAAAAACTCGCAAACCCAGCAATGACAAACGCTTCACCACGTCTGCAGCTCCCATCTGGTGGGCAGAGACACGCACACACGACGACAAAATATCGGAAGAGAAGTTTTTTCTATCTCGCTCTCAACATGGTGAGGGGGGCGAGAAGAGATGGTACTAGCTTACATGTGACATTGCGTCGAGAGTGAGGCAGATGTCGGTAGGATGTGTGTGTGGTTGCGTGAGTGCAGAGATTTTGACGAAGCCAACGGCCCCGGGATGACGAAGATAGGATGCGGGGTGAGATGCAATGGAATCGGGGGCACGTTTAGGCCTTGATGGCGCGGGCGGCGCCGACGCGCTTAGCAGCGAGCTGGCGCTTGTTGAGGCGAACGACCTCGGTCGACTCGGCCTTGGGCACCTGCGCAGCGGGCTCCGAGAGCAGGATCTCGGCGTGGATGGGGTGACCCTCGTAAGGGTTGATACGACCGTGAGCACGGAACGTGCGACGACGCGTCTTGGGCGCCTGCTGGATCGAGATGTTGCGGATCACGAGCTCCTCAGTGTCAAGACCCTTGGCCTCAGCGTTCGACTCGGCGTTCTTAAGGAGAGCAAGGAGAAACTTGACCGACTTGACGGGCCATCGACCTGGTGGATTGGGAAAGAGGGAAGGGCAAAAGGGTCAGCGAGAGTCCGTGTGGGAAATGGTGATGTGAGAGTTGCTGGGCATGTCTTTGTCGGATGCAAGCCTGGCATTCGCTTGTGGTGATTGATGCTGGCCCGATGGAATTGCAACGGGCACTGCAGTAGACGCTGAGTAGATGCGCCGGTCCATCATGGCTGTCGATCGTGCGGACCTGCTTAAGCGCCGTGCTGAACCCTGCTTTTCTTCGACGTTGATCCAGCGTGACCCTGATCTCGCGTACGAAGTCCGGGCCCGTTCGTCGTATCACTCTTCTGCCGGATGTCCCCGAATGCATGCTTTCCATCTGTTCCTTCTGACATGCCCTGACACCTTTGCGCAAATCGAAACTTACCCTGAGTGGTCTTGAACTCCTTAGCCTGCTGGGTGCGGCCAACACCGCCGTTGAAGCGGCGGAAGGGGATGCACTGCTTCTTCTCCACGACGTTGCCGAGGTACTTGTAGGCGGTCTGGAGCTTCAGGCCGTTGACGGCGGCGGCGGTCTCGCGCGTGTTCTTGAAGTGAACACGCAGGTACTCGCCGCGCGACTTGGCGGTCTTCTCCGCCAGCTTGGAGTCGTCGAATGCGTATCGGACCTGTGTAGATGGGGAATGGTCGGATGGTAAGAACGGGATCTGATGGGCGGTGTTGTGGAAAAGCAGCAGCAACGACCAGCGAGCAAGATGGCAGATGGAAACTGAGCGAGGGATGAAGGTGAATTGTTGTCGTTGATGCTGTGCCTGATTATCCTCCCTTGCGTCCTTCCTGCCCGACGGGCGTACCCTGCGAGGTCGAAGAAGACCGTTGATGATTGCTTGGCAGCACCACGCACCTTCTGCCTCCCAAGTGGAAACGTCACCGCACGTCTTCGTTGTCAAGGTGTTCAATCCGTTCTGACCGCTTTGCGGGCGATGATCTGCCACTGACCCCCAAAGAAGCTGTGACAACAGATGGAAGGTGCGTCCGCCCCAACGAAGCTATCGCGACTGTATGATTCCGTGTTTTGTGGCCATTCCCATTTGATCCTCGGTGCCTCCCTACACATCGAAGCACTGGCATCGACGATCACTCCTAACTCCCCCGTCCTAGCTTCTGATACGTCTAGATCTCGCCGATACATCTGGACGTCGTCCTGGCCATAAGCTGCTGTGCTTCCATGTATGTCGTGGGTTGCTGTCGATTGTTGGTGCTGATGCTGCTACTGCTGTCGCTCTGGTCGGATGTTTGCTGTCTGTTGCTGCTGGTCGTCGTCTGTCGATGTATGTAGGCGAAATACGTACCATCTTGAACTATCTGTATGGGTGGTGAGCCTTGAGGATGATGGGAGAAAGGCGAAGCAGTGTCAAAGTGCGAATCTTGGTGGTGTCGGCAGCGCACTCGATCGTTCCTCCGTCGAAGCTGCGAGTCTGGCACTGCGAAAAATCCACGGCAGCAAAGCCAGTCTCTCTCTCAGAGCCTCACCACCTCACAGTCTCGAAGTCTTCCAACTGGCAGAGCCACGGCTGGCCTTTCTGCTGCTCCTCTGGGAAAGTGCCCGATCATTACAATCCTCGAGCAGCTTCAATTTCGGATTCGTACTTTTGCCAGCCCTGAATTCGAATCGTGCGTCCTTTGAGAATTGACCAGCTGGCCACATCACGTGAGCTACCGATCAAAACTGTACGTTCTTCAAACGGCTCATTTTTGCAGGAAAACAAATTTTCCTTCTTACGATCTGACACATTGCGAAAATGGCTGTCTGTGGACGGCTTGCTCCAGCTGTCACCCTGGATTCGCTGCTACCAGGACGTCACTGCGCCCTGCTTTGACGGGATTTCGTCACATAGTCAACACGGCATGGGGGCTATATGGGATTGCAAGACAGGAGCAGGCGGACGCAGCAGCAGCAGCAGCAGCAGCAGCAGCAGTACCGCCGCCTCACTCAAGCTTCACCGTATCAAGGTGCTACAATCGACAAGCTGTTGCATCATGCAAGAAAAGTGAGAACTGGCTTGAGCCAGGCGTCTGGGTTGTCGCACATGGGCAAATGTCCGGCGTTAGGGATGCTGACGAACTCGGCCTTGGCACCTGCTTCGGCGAGCTTCGTTGTGAACGCCTGTAGCGTCTCGGGCAGCTTGCCGTCTGCCTCGCCAGCAACGAGCAAATGGCGACTCGACGACGCTTTGCTGAAGGCTTCGACGATGCCGTCCTTCACGAGATCGTAGTTCTGCAGAGCCCGTGCACCCGCTGCGAAGCCTTCCACCTGCGTAGTCTTGACCATCTCTTCGGTTCTCGTTCTGCATTCTGCGCTGGCTTGCGAGCCAGGACCGTACCATCGAGGGACCGTGGCAGCGGCGAGCTCGCCCATGCCCTTGCTTCTCGCCAGTGCGATGCGCTCGTCCCATGCACCGACGTTGGCGGCTGGTGTGCTGGGTTGTGTGTCGCACGCTACTAGCCTCTCGTATCGGTCTGGGTGTCGCAGCGCGAAGGAAAGAGCAGTGGCACCGCCTTGGGAAACACCAATGACGGCATACGCCTTCTTGACTGCCAGACTGTCGAGCAGGAACGCCACGTCGACCGAAAGCTGTGCGATGGTGCATGGGTCGGCAGGGACGGCGGAGCTGCCGTGACCTCGCTGGTCATACGAGAGGATGTTGAAGCGTGCGGAGAGAGCCGGGATGACGGCGTCCCACATGGTCAAGTTGGTCATGAGCGAGTTGATGAGCACGATCCACGGGGCGGTCATGCTGTGAAAGTGTACGCGCGTGCTGAGCCGTTGCCCATCCGGCAGTTGCACAAGACCTCGTCCTGCCGATGAGCTGGGTCCGTTGACGGGCAGCGTGACTTCAGATGGGTCTTGGACGTGCTCACTGCCCTCGGGCTTGGGGACAGGCACGTTGGCGCGGTCATCGACGTCGATGGCGACGAGGAAGCGGGAGACCATGTTGTAGACGGCGACGGTGAGCGTAGCCTCTGCCACCTTCCTGTTGACAAGATCCTCGCCCTCAAAACCGTCCGCCGTGCCCTTGTCGCCGAGCTCCTTGACGTTGTCAGCGAAAGCAGATTTGAGCGACGCAAAGGTCGAGTCTTGCACCCGCACCTTGGTGGTCATGTCGTCGGCGAGAGCAAGTGCCGCCTTCGCCAACGGGCTCAGGACGGATGCCGCTGACAGCGGTGCGCGGACGTCGCGTACCGCCGCGAGCTGTGCGGTAGTGCAGCCAGCCTGTTCCGCGACCGGTGCGTGTTGGATCCATTCGAAGTTGGCCGAGTTGTGAGCTGCGACGCGCAGGATCATCATCTCTCGAACATCGTCCGGGATCGAGTTCTTGGTCCTGGTGGCTCCGAGCAGCGTGTTCCAGCCATTGGCGATGGCGGGTGCGTTGAGCAAGGATCCGTCGAGCGGGGTGAGTCCTCGAGCTCCCCGTCTTTCTCGGATGGCATCGGCGATAGGATCCACGCCGGCCGCAGGGTATCTGTACGGGATTCGTGGCATCTTGAGATATCGATGCGACCGAATCACTTGGCGGACGTCGTGGATGGCTGATCGAAGGTCGATGGCACAGCTTGAGGTGTTCAAAGGTGGTCAGACATGAAGGGAGCTCGACCCCGCAAGAACTTCTTCCTCATCAGCCCGAAGTGGAGGATTGACAGCGCCAGAGCACGGACCGTGCCGGCCCAGCTGCAGGCACGGCTAATTGTTCAGGTCGAGCTCAAAGGGTCTTCGGAAATAGCGCACCGATGCACCGTGAGGAAGAACATTCATCCGCCCGGTTATAGCCAGGGCAAGCGCACGGAAACTCGATCCGCACCGGCGGCTCTGCTGCCAATCCGACGACCGGCTTGACGTCGACACTCTCTTTCAGCCATTCAGGCGTGGTGCGAAGAGAGCTCTTCACTTGCCCAGGGCGGTCCCCAGAGAATCGGGCTGGCAATGAACCGTGAGACGCACGCTGATTACGTTTGCTCGACTTGAGCTCGAGTGCGAGGCTGCTGTCGATAATGTTCCGTGTCGAGTCAAGTCAAAGAGGTTCGCTTCGACGACCCTCGAGTCGCTTGAAAGGAGAAGAGTGTGGGGACCTTCAGATTGACTGCCTCGAAACCATGAAGCGGATGAACGAAGAGCCAAAACGCGAGAAGCCGTGATATCCCTGGGCAGCCACTGGCGAGCAGCTGATTCCAAATAGCCGGAAGAATTATTTTGGCTCCACTGCTCGGCAAGCGCTCCTTGTTCTGCTGCTCGTCCCCGCCCTTGTCCGGTCAGCCCTGGCTGAGGTCGAGCCTCTCTCTCTCTATATATCACTGAAACTCATCTGCTCTTGCTCCGCTCACCTCCTCTCCGTACGCTGCTCGTCCATTCTCGTTCGCACACACAATGAGGTTCAGCGCCCCCCTCACCGCTCTGGCTGCGGCCGCTTCGTTGACACTGCTTCCATCCGTAGCAGCACACGGTCCCGAAAGCAAGGACGAAGTTGTCAAGTTCCTCGATCAGCAGCATGCAGCCTACCACTGCGCACCTGCCATCGCTGCTATGACTGCCGCGCGCAAGAAGTCGTGGGCGCAAAAGGTGCTTGGCGGCGACTCAGTACAGAACAAGAACCTCTTCATTGACGGCTACTTCGAGGAGCTCGGCATCGATGGCGAGATTGCTGCCAAGGGCATCAAGGCACTCGAGGAGAAGGGAAAGCGCATCATGGCATGTGACCCCGTCGTCGAGAGCAAGATCCGCAACTCGACGTGTGTCCTGTCACCCGAGACCACTCCCGGGCCTTACTACCACACCGAAGATCACCCCATTCGTGCCAACATGGCCGATTGGCAGCTCGGCGTACACTTCCAGATGGACGTTGGCGTGATTGACGTCGACACATGTGAGCCCATCCCCAACATCCTCGTAGACCTCTGGCACGCCAACGCTACCGGTCACTATTCGGGCCACCCTGACCCGGCGCCGCACCTCAAGGACGAACAGCCGGCTTCGACCGGTGTGCGAAAGGGTCTCCTCTCTGCCTACCCCCGCACCAACACGCACGAGTCATGGCTTCGAGGTGCCCTGCCCACCGACAAGAACGGCGTTGCTCAGTTCACCAGTGTCTTCCCCGGCTACTACACGGGACGAGCTACGCATGTCCACGTCAAGCTCCACAACGACTGGCAGGTGCTCCCCAACGGCACCTTCCGATCTGGCAGGCTGATCCACACTGGACAGTTCTTCTTTGACGACGAGCTCAACATGATGATGGACAAGGTGTGGCCGTACAACACCAACCCGATCGCCGACTTGCCAGGGCGAGGACGAACGCGCAACTGGGAGGACTCGCTGCAGATCTACCAGGTCTCGCACGACGGCGGCTACTTCCCTACGTTTGACGTTGAGAAGCTCGGTGGTGTCATGACGGATGGACTGATCGGCTACATCACTGTGGGTGTCAACCGCTCGGTGGTGGTCGACGAGAGCTGGGTTCCGACCACCGGTGGTGGAAAGACCAAGCCATGGGTGCCCAGCAGTGAGGGTCCTGCCCACGAGGAGCTCTAGGTTGGAGGAAATAGCTGTGCACCCACCTCGTCGCCAGTGACACATCCGTCTGCAATACTGATCTGCTCATGAGAAAGCATTTCGACCTTCTTGTCACTCGTCTGGACAGCATCTGCTCTTGTTTGCTACTCAATCCAGAGAACATCCGTCATTGCATCGCCCTCGCTTTGCGCCTGCCTGATTCCGCGACGGTCATGACATTGCAACGGGACCCTTGGACGCCGGACTGCTGAGCGACGCCCTCACGGCGGTAAGCGGCGACCTGAGATTTGCAGTGCAGTCCTGAGGGGAAGCAGACTTCGCTCATAGCATGCACCTGTTGCTGTAGAGTAGACGCCGCGCTTTGATCCAATTAGGACCGAAGTCTGTTTGCAATGAGGCACAGAGCGTCAAGCCGGGTGTGGATGCAGCCAGGCCGAAGGTTGCCGTGTGGCTTGGTGGGTCGAAAGTGTGACTTTTGAGGTGAGAGAAAAGAGGAATTGCCGCGCTCCCGCCTCGGACTTCACCACACGGTTTGGCGGCACACAGGGCGAGAAGAGAGGCACGCGTCGATTTATGCACGACTAACAGAAAACTCGAGCTCCGATCCAGCAGCATGCTAACGGCCAGTCACAGTCACACACACAGCCTGCCGAGGACTCAGTTAGTCAGGCAGTCAGTCACACACGCGACCTGCAATTTTCTGCCAACTCAGCGGCTAGACAACGGAGCAGCAGCAGCAGCTGGGTCAGTGCCCACGCGCCCGCTCCTCTTCCCCTGAGAGGCCCTGTCTCAGAGACACACACACACACACACATCACGCTGTGCTTTCCACACGCTCGGCAACCACGCATGCTGCCGCCGCTCTTTCGAACAATAGCCAAATTTCCAAGCAAAGTCGATCCACCAACGCTTTCTGTCTCTCTTTCACCTCGTCCTCGTCCCCATCTGCCAGCCTCTTCTCATTGATCGAGCATCATCTTGTCCTTTGCACCTGCAGTCTTCTCACTCTCGTTCACCCTATCGCGTCCGTGACGAGATCAGCTAGCCTGGTTCGACGTTCTCATTCCGTATACCTTGCCCTTCGATCAGCACAGCGCCTGGAGCGTCTGCATCGATCTTGTCTCTTAGACCTCCGCCTCAGAGTCGCCTCTTGCTCGCCATTAACTTCAGCGTCCCAGTCTCCCGCAGCAGATTCGATTCGCCGCAGCAACATGCGTCGCTTCCTCAAGGCAAAGGCGATAAGCGCCCTCGCCCTCCTCACCATCGTAGCGACGCTCCAGCAGGCATCAGCTTCGACACCACGCTTGAATCGCATCGATTTTGACCTCCAAGGGAGAGACCCTTCCCTTCAAGATGCCTTGCCTTTGTTCACCGACAACTTTGCCCGCCGCTCGCATCCTCGTCTGGCTAGACGTCAAGATCCGGCACCAGCACCAGCACCGACGGCTGCTGCCCTAGAGATGCCTTCTCAGGCCACGCAAGACGCCGTCGTCACGCAAGCTCCCACAGATCCCATCGCTGCCGCTCAGGCCGTAGAGCAGATTCCCGGTGTCGCGGGCAACGCCAACGGCAACGCAGACACGTCGGGCAACCTCTTGCAAGGAGACGGCTACTACAACTACCCATGGAACAACGCCACCTACTTTGCACCCAACGCCAACACCAACGGTTCGGACGAGGGCGGCTGGCAGGAGCTTCCTGACGTCCCTGGCTTTACCTTGAATCGCACTTTCACCGTTTACAACGTGTTCGGCAACGAATCCGGTGTGCTACCTTTTTACGCGACCAACAACCCGGATCCCACCAAGGTGCTTCGTGCCATCGTCGTTTGGCCTGGTAAGCCACGCGACGTTTGGAAGTACGCCAACCTCATGATGAATGCTCGAAGTGTTGCCGTCTCCGACAACTTTGCTCAACAAGGCGCCACCAACGACTCGTTCCTCATCCTCGCCCCCGCCATGTTGAACCAGATGGACCTTCAAGCCGGTGCTGCGAGATCCAACGAGATCGTCTTCCACGGTTCCGGCTGGCAGCGTGGAGCAGGTTGCAGAAACCCCGTGATGAGGCATCGCGTCACCAGCTACGCCGCCGTCGACCAGCTCATCGAGACCCTCTTCAACAAGAAGACCTATCCGAACCTCAACCAGGTCGTCGTGGCAGGTCACTCGATGGGAGGCCAGGCCACTCAGCGATACGCGCTCATGAAGAAGACCAAGGCGTACGACAACAATATACGCTTCTGGATTGGCAACCCAGGTTCGTGGGCGTGGCTCATCGACTCGCGCCCCTACATGAACGTCAACGACACGTGTCAGGCCGGCGACGAATGGGACACATGGCCGTACGGACTCAATGGCAACCAGTCCAAGATCACGCCCTACGCGCGACGTGACGTGCTTGCCAACAAGACCGCCGTCATCAACCGCTTCCTCAGTCGTCAGATCTCGTACAACTTTGCCTTGCTCGACGTGGGTCTCGGAGACTCGCACTGCCAAGCTCGATGGCAGGGAGGCAACCATTTGGACCGAGGTTCCGAGTTTGCGTTGCAGTTCTCCAACACTACAGCTTTCCCCGCCCTGGGGGGCAAATTCCCGATCAAGCACACGCTCGACTACGTCGCCAACGCTACGCATCAAGACTACGCCATGTACTCGGCCAACACGTCAATTCAGCGACTCTTCTACGACGATCTCATGGTTCGCAACGCCAACATCACCAACACTACCAACCCAGGTGACAAGAAGAAGAAGGTCAAGGGTGTCAAGGCCTTTGCAACACCGGCGCACGAAAAGGTGGCCATCGGCCTGCTGGCAGGCTCGCTTGGTCTGGTTTTCATTATCTTTACCGCGCTTCCGATCATCTTTACCGCGGATCATGTCAAGGACATTGACATGTCGTGGGACGCTCAAAGCTATTTGAGTTCCGAGTCGAGGAGGATGCTCGTGGATCGCAAGTGGTAGACGTCCGCGTTCGGCCTTTTTCTCACGCAGGATCAGCATCGTCTAGTCTTTCATTTGGACAATCAATCGAACTTTCATTCAGAACGCACGGCGTGCATTGACATGAAGATGGAGCGCCTGCGTGCTAGGAGTGTGTGGTCAGATTGTTTGAGACACAAGCGAAGGCTTCGCAACTCTCATGACAGGCAACGCAGCTCGACTGCAAACTGCTGTTCTGATCTTGCTTCGTGAAGCGATGCCGACATTCGACGGACAGTGCGCGAGGAACAGCTCAATGACAATGTGGCGATACGAGTCAAAAGCTTCGTCGATGGTGCGGCACAGAGTGATCGAATTTCGAAAGGGCCTCGCGAGCAGTGCTGTCGCAATCTTGAATTTTCAGTGAATGTTAGCAACGCGTGTCGGGGCCACCACAACACTTTTAGGGCGGGAATTGCTCCACACACTAAGAGAGCTTCGCATTCGCATTCGCACACGCCATCCTCTTGCACATCATCTTCCCAACATCGCCTCTTCAGCTCGACTAGCTCACCATCCCCAGCGACAGTTTCTTGCGAGCTGCTCCTCCACGTCCATCAATCTGCAAGGGCTCCAACACGCAGCCTTCTCGTCCGAAGCTAGACAGCCTCGCGGTCTCTCCCAGTCCCTCGGCTTCCCGCTTGCACATTCGCGCCAGCTTCATCCGTCATGTTCTTGACAAGATCCGAGTATGGTGAGTAGCAGCCTGGGCACATCACTCAACGCCGCCGATCTTGCTGACCTAAGCCGCAGTCACTGACCGACTGACCATGTCCGTTGTGCCATCTACAGATCGAGGTGTCAACACCTTCTCGCCCGAGGGACGTCTCTTCCAGGTCGAATACGCACTAGAAGCCATCAAGCTCGGCTCAGCAACTGTCGGCATTGCGACAAAGGAAGGAGTGGTTCTCGGTGTCGAGAAGCGAGTGCAGTCCAAGCTACTCGAGTCGTCGTCGATCGAAAAGATCATGGAGGTGGACCAGCACCTGGGCGCGGCGATGAGCGGTCTCACCGCCGACGCGAGGACCATGATCGAGCACGCGCGTGTCACATCGCAGAACCACGCCTTCACATACGACGAGGAGATCAAGGTCGAGTCGGTGACGCAGGCGGTGTGCGATCTGGCGCTTCGCTTCGGAGAGTCGACAGCCGGTGACGAGGCCATGATGTCGAGACCCTTCGGCGTCGCACTCCTCATTGCTGGTATCGACGAGAAGGGTCCACAGCTCTACCACGCGGATCCATCGGGCACGTTCGTGAGGTACGACGCCAAAGCCATCGGCAGCGGCTCGGAAGGTGCTCAGACCGAGCTGCAAGACAAGTACAGAAGGGACATGACACTCAAGGAGGCCGAGATCCTGTGCCTGCGCGTGCTCAAGCAGGTCATGGAGGAGAAGCTGGACCAGAACAACGTACAGCTCGCCACCGTCACACCGAGGACCGCCAAGGACGGCCGCCAGTCGGGTCAGTTTGCCATCATGAAGGAGGAACCGCTGCAAGCGTTGATTGCCGAGATGTAGACACAGTCCCTTCGCCGCAGCAAGAAACAGTGCTTTTCATCCATCGTTCGGATCCGTGAATCAAGGCGAGAGATACAGTCAGCTTAGCCAGCGTCGATGTGATTGTTTCGAAAGACAGGCGCTCGAGCCAACTGCTTTGCGCTCAGTCGAGCCCAGCAGCAGCAGCAAGCAACTCGCAGCAGCGCCTCCGCTCGAAGGCGAAAAGACTGCTGTTGCGCCTCGTTTGAGAGGTCTGTCGGCCCAGCCGAAGTGGCGGGAGAGGTGCTTGAGCTTACGGAGGGAAGCGGCGCAGCAGACGGGCGACATGAGAAGGTCCGTGCTGTCGACTCAGCCATTTTCTCCAAAAGTCACCATGCGTGTATGCGCTGCTTTCTCGCAGCTCCTTCTTCCTCCTGACTGTCCTCCTGCCTGCCTTGGCCAGCTTCATTGCTGCGCATCTGATCAAGCTCGAAAGGTTAAATAGCGCCCTCCATCTCGGTTTCTCCATCTTCTTTCCTTTCGACCACTCGTCGACCTTCTTGCGCAGTTTTTTCGTCATCCGAGGCCATCTTGACAGCCACCAATCTTGCGACGAGGTCGGGTCTAAGATCGACACAGCATACCGTGCGAGAGCTTTGGTCATCATTGTACGTCAAGCCTCTCATCAGTGACGCGGTGACGCTACTCTTTGGCTCAGCCATAGTACGATCACAAGGTCCAAGCGAAGCGTGTCCTTCGAGCGATTCTACCTGCCGCTGCCTCGGATCTCAGAACGACCGTTTTCGAGCAATGGAAGCTCAGCGAGCACAGCTGCCGTCCGCGAGCTCCGAACCTTCTCGCGAAGGCACACCAGAAGTCGAGCCTCGGGATAATGATCGCCGCGACGTTTGGCAGCGACATGCGGACGTCGAGGCTGCTGTCGATTCCAGACTGACCAGAGTCATCACGAATCGCACTCCGCCGACCACCGTAGCAGCGGCTTGGGCTCAGAACGACTATGAAAGGGTCGTTGAGCTTGCGTCGCAGGCCATCGAGGAGAGTACGAACGCGCCAGCGCTGAATGACGTCCAGGGCGTCCGGAGGCTTTGCTCCACTCTGCAAATTCGTTTCAAGGCCTATCAGGCGCTCAGACTCCTTTCACTGGCGGTATCCGATGCCAATCGTACCTTAGCGCTACTTTCACAATTTGGGATCACCATCCAAGATGACACGCACGCACTTCCAGGTGGTCTTGGCGAGTCCGGAGCAGCCACCAACAGCAATCAACGAGGCCTCAAGCGCTCGGTCGTGGTCGAACGGTGCCCGGATGGCGGGAAAAGGCCGAGGACAGATGGCATCAGGGACCCTGCACCTATCACGATTCTCAGTCTTCCCACCGAAGTGCTTTTGGCAATCGCGGACTACCTCGACCCGCCGGATCGCATTCATCTAGCTAACTCCAATCGAGGTTTCAGGAACATCTGCGAACTTTGGCAGCATCTTGTCTTCGTACGAATCAAGCGCTTGGAGCGGGCGTGGGTCCGCGACACTATCGAAGCGTGCGTCGCTGCAATCGAGACGTGCCATCGGAAGTCTGCCGGCACACTGACGAGCGTAACGCTTAAGGGCTTTATCTTGCTTGATGACGTAGCACCCATCTTGGAAGCACTGCGACCGAGCGCACAGACGCTCACTCATCTGGCCCTCGCGACACGCAATCAAGAGCGTTGCTACAAGGAGCTTTATCAGTATTGCCCCAACCTCGAGAGCGTCGACATTCGCTGCGCACATCAGCCTTCGGAAGAAAAATCCATCGAGCGCATGTGCTACGACACGTATATGTTCACGAAGACACCGTGGCCTTTCAAGCTCAAGTATTTCTTTGCCAATCCGGACGTCGACTGCGGTCCTTTCGAGTCTCATCATCCTCACGTTCCGTTTGTTCCTCACATGAAGGGCATCGAAGTGGTCCACGGTATCAACTTTTGGAGACAGAGAGACCCCGGATTCGCCGCCGCCATCGACCTCATGGCTCCAACGCTACGCGAGTGGATCGACCGGCCCGGTGTCACGTGGTCTGAAGATCATTTCGAACGAGATGAGACGCCCAAGGACGTCGGAAAGGACCTCGTCTTTCCGCGCCTGCTGAAGCTCAACGGCGTCTGGAGCGAAGTCTGGACCCGCTGCGAGTTTCCGGCCCTTCAAGAGCTCACCTACAACGCCCTTCGCACCAGGTTCACAACCACCCAGCTTGCCAAGGATCAGCCGGTCAATGTCATCTCTCGCAGTCCATCCTTGAAGAGGCTTGACATCCTGCTGCCTCTGTTGGACAGCGCGACCAAGAAGATCATGTGGGCCATAGCAGAACTGCAGCATCTCAAAGAACTGAATCTGTGGTTCAGGTACACCGGTGGTCTCACTCTGAAAGGACTTGTCGAGTTTCAAATGGACGGCGACGACTCTCAAACACCAGTCAGGGTTATATTGCCGAAACTGCATACGCTCGGTATCTTCATCAAGGTCTCCTCGCTTTCCACCGAGTCATTCTTCGTGCATGATTTGTGCCAGTTTCTGTGTCATCGCTTCTTCCTGCTACAAGGATGCAGTCGTGACGAGGCGAAGAAAAGAGCAGAAGCTGCCCTCTATCTGTACGAAAGGACGTCGCAGAGGCAGAACAAGCCGTCAAGGAAGAAGCACTCAACCGAGGGCGTGGCGCTGGCTTCCGAATCTGCCTACAAGGGTGAATTCGAGACCAGGGACGATGTCACGCGAGAGAGATTTACGCCTGTCCTACCTCTTCTCGTCAGCAATCCATCGAAGAAGCCGGGCAAAGAGAAGATGATCTGCATGCCCAATCCCCTGCTTGACCAGCTCGTCGGAAACTACGCCGAACTCGACATCGATCCGGAGTTCGTCACCATCCCGAAGAGGATGAGTTAGGCTTAGCGCACGCTGGGCAAAGGGAGGATCGACCTTCAACCTCCTCAGAACGCGCTTCGTGCGTACGCAATTCAAAGTCTCGATGAAGCTTCTCTGTGGTTGTTTGAGTGACGTCTTGGCGACAGCCCGTCAAGATTGTCTTTTCCTGTGAATGCGTCGCTCAAGGAGCTCATTGGCAGAAAGTGTGATATTGGTATGTATGAAATGCCCAAGATATCAGGCGGGAGTAGTATACAGCAGAAGAATTGATACAAAACACGAAACGAGTGTCCGAGGGAAAACGAGAAGAGTGCTCGACCTTGCTGAGAGTAGAGCTCTGCGAAGAGGTCGGCCCTCTGCTTAGTCGAGCATGTGTGCGGCTCTTCAGCGGGTGCTAAGCGAGGTGGACATGAATTGGGTCGAGGTCTGTCCTTGGGAGAACTGAAGTGGGTCGCTAAAGCCGGGACAAGCCTGGATGCAGCGTCGCTGAAAGGAAGCAAGTTGACCACCGCCACTGTGGACGACTCCATCCCGATGACGAGCGAGGACGAGCAAGCAGCCAATGTGGTCGGCCAGCTCTGTCTGTTCGCGGAACCGGTGTGGCGACGCGCTACTCGTCTGTTTGTCTTGCACCGACAGCTTTGTCGAGCGTTGCGTCGGACAGCGAACGACGCCTAGTATGACGCGCGCCATGACGAGCATGAAATATACGAAAGTGGACCGCCACCCGCTCATCTAGAAGCGATACGACTGCTGGGCGGGCATGGGTCGAGCTGGCTGGCCGTACGCATTTCCATGTCCATACCTAGCATTGCTCGAGTTGAGGGCGACGCTGCTCTCTCCATACCCGCCGTTGCTCCACGGCCTCTTGTCCACGGGCGCGGCGATGTATGCGGGCATCCTCTCGCTCGTCGGTGTCGACTTGAACAGGTCGGACCTCTCCCTCATCTCCCTCGCCCGCTTGCGACGACGCGAGCAGGAGCAGAGCCAGAACAACGCTGCGACGCCCGCCACCAGGCCGACGACGATGCACACGATCAGCACAGATAGCTGCACGCGGCTGAGACCCGAGGTCGCATCGGCCGCTTTGGACCCCGCCGCACTGCCCGCGTTGGAGATCTGATCCGTCACCCCCGAGAAGGCTGCTGGGTTGACCTGGCGCTTGACGAGGATCATCTTGGGTTGCTGCATGTTGGTGCTGGTGATGTTCGGTGATGTATGCGGTGGTGGATTGGCCAGCAATCCTTGAGCTTGGTGTGCGGTGGCGAATGAATGTGTCGAGACAATGTCAATGGTGCGTAGAAGGAATGACAGATAACGAATGACGATGGCACATGGATGTGGTGGAAACGGAAGCCCTCTGGACCAGCCAGCGAGTGAAGACGATGGGAGACGGCGAAGTTGGACAAGCGGAGAGCGAACCGCCTCTCTCTACCAACCTGCGGAGACTAGTGGATTCGGCAAACACCACGGCGACGACGCCCGCGTAGATGACAGAGTAAAAATTGTTCGCCGCGACCCGACCCTCGCTTATAGAGAGATTTGGGTTTGATCGCCCCCACTTCCCCTGAAACTGGGGACTTGTGGTTTCGCGAGAGAGTGCGCAAGGCTGCGACTAGGTGGTGCGGCGAGAGCACGGTCAAGACAATCTGGAGGATCTGCGTTGCATGGAGCAGCGCTGCATATGCGGACATTGAGATGTGGGGTGGCGTCAGGCGCCGCCCTCGTTGTCGTTGAGCGCACATGGCTGCCGCTTCGTTGCAGCTCGTCTGCCATGCGTTACAGCGCCGTCATCGAATGGCTTCGAGGCCTCCGCAAATGCCCTCGCCCGACGTCATGCGCGTGCCGCCTCGTCTGTACGAGCAACGAGCTGTGAGGCGGCATGGCGGCGATCAACTCGGCTGACGATGGTGCTCGGTGCAGACGTCGAAGCGAGCTGGAGGTGCGGCGTCTAAAGCCAAGGCGGTCTGATGCCGAGTGATGGTCTGCTGGGCGTCGTGCAGACTTTTCGCCCGTGAAAGTGCCCGCGTTGCCAGTTCGGACAGCGCAAAAGCTAAGTCGCCGAAGTGTCGATCGGGAGATCGGGCTAGCGGATCGACAAGATTTGCTTCGACGTGCGAGATGGCAGTGGCCCGGAACAGTTGTCCACGCTCGACAAAGCGCTCGGACGGAAGATAACGTGGCATGCAGAGTCCAGTCGACACTTGAGAACTGTCGACTTCGAGGAGGCGGTCGATGCATGCAGCGACGTGTCGTCGGGATTGAGACCGTCAAACAAGTGGCAACGGAAAAGGTGCCTCGAAAAGGAGGTCGCCAAATTCACCGCTGGCTCTTCTCCCTACGCAAGACTCATTGTGCTGGGGTAGCTCGCAGCGAGAGTAGCGGTTCGGAAAGGAAGGTGCGCAAACGAGGGACCACTTAAGCACATAAGGAGGGACGAAGACGCAAGACGTGTCGACGGTCGGATACTTGACCGGCATGCGAATGAATGCGGGGTCACGACCAGTTCCAACTACCCCACACCGATGGTGCAGGTGGACGCTTGACAAGCTTCAGTCGACGCTGCGCAGCTCTTCCATGCCTCATTCAGTCCTGGCAGAGTCTGCGCTGGCTGTAACGGGACTGCGAACAAATCCCTTTTGGCCTACGAGTCTAGCGATTCACTTCGGTCCATCTGACAGAAACTGCTGGCAGACGATGACTCGAACTGAGCGTCGAGATGGCCTGCAAGGACAGCCCGTGACCATCATTTCCCTCGTGGGGCTGGACGACAGAATCACGACTGCCAAAAGCAACCGAAAGCTTCTGCGCATGACAACCAAGCTGTCGAACGTGGACAGATCTCGCAAATTCTCCGACGAGGGCTGCGCCCAAAGCGGCATCGGTTCGCTCCTTCGACGGTCGACAAGCTTGGCGCACAGCAGAAAGAAAATGATGCGGCGCTAGCTATGAAGTGTAGGGTCAAATGATCGTGCCAGGATGCTCCAGGAAGAAGAATGGCCATGTCTACAGCCCCTGCCGCCCCTGCCGCTGGCCGTGGGCTGTCAAAGTGACGTGCGCAGTTGGGGATGTGATTCGTCGATCAATTCGAATTTTTCGCCTTTTCGACGCCTGGGTGCCTGATTTCCAGTCTCTCGACTTGCCGACAAGGCAGCAAGAGTTTTATGGTCACAAGACCGTGCCTCGGGATCCATCCGAACTCGAGTGACCGGCGCGTTGATGCGACGACACGGCCCAGAACATCCCGACGAGTTTGCTGGGCTGACTTGAAGGACTGTTGGCGCCAAATGACGGGAAGGAGCGTTCGAAAGACGCAAACACGCATTTGGACACCACGCTCATCGAACCAATGAGAGCACAATGAGTGCTGCGAAATGACTCAGTCGTGGCTTAGAACACATGACACTACCTTTGCGCGATCGAACTTTGGTATCTCAGCAGAAGGTGTAGGCGTACGGCAAGAAGGCCGAAGGCGCTGTCCAGCCTCTTATCGCTGAGGCTCATTTGGTTTGCGGAACAATGGAGTGTGGGTATGGCGAACCCCTTCGCGACTGACTTGGGTTCGGGGTTGGGACAAGTGCGGCCATCAACAAAGGTAGCCCTGGTCCTGATCCTGATCGCCCTTCGCCTCGAGAGATGCTGAGCCTTCCTGCTCATCGGGTATTCCCTCCGGCTGATCGGGGGACCGACGACGACAACGACGAAGTTGTTGTTGCTGTTTCGCGTTTAACGGTCACAGAGCCGACTTCAGGGTCCCGCAAAGCGGACGGAAAAGGTACAGCCTGGCAGTCTCAGGGGCGCGGCCAAGGCGACTCAATTTCGGCTTGATTTTTTTCGGAAAAAGAATTCGAGGCGGCTTGGCTCAGGCCAAAGTCGACGTTCGGCGCTGTAGGGTCTCGTGTCCACTTTGCCAAAAAAGGTGCGACACCAACACCAACAACAGCTCGCACCTTTGACTCGGCATCAACACAGCCTTTCCTCTCCTTTGGCGCATCGCGTCGCCCCGGCACCCACTGTAGGCAGCCTGGAACCAGTCCGCTCTACCTTGGTATCTCGATTGGATGACAAGACTGCTGTGCTTGGTCCAACCGAGCCAAGCCACGGGGGCCATGGAAATTCAGCTATCTCTTCAATAGAAATTCTAAGCGCCAGGTCCTGTGACACGAGGGCGAAGTGGACAGGGGCAGAGCACCGGCTAAAATTTTAAGGAAAATAAAAAAGTTGTAAAAAAAGTGGTGGGTGGAGGGTTGTGTTGGACCAAATTAACCTTCCGAACGAGCACGGGGCCTGCAGCCGGCCGCGCCTGAACCACGTCAGATGATGCTGCTTCTACTCACAGCATGTCACTTGGCTTAGCTGTTGCGTGTCGCTCTTGCGTACGCTCTGGAGCGAAGACAGCCGGCACAACTCTTTGGAAGTCGACGAGCGCTAGGAGCAGCGGCACGTTCAGTGCGCCCTGTTTTCCTTTTACATGCCCGGTGTTGCTCTTGCGCCGTGCCAACCTGCCCCACACAGCCGTCACTCGAGACAGCGTACAGAAGCTTGTTCGCCTCGTCAGCGAGCCAGTGTGATGGACATATAAGCTCGATGTCTCCGTTTGCCTCAACCTTACTTTGCCTCTCACACACATCGTACTTCTCATCGTCGCTTCCTCCGCCGTTCACACGCTCGGAGTCGACTGTTCCCACGCCTCGTTTCGTTGCTGATATAGATTCGGCTCGATCCGTTCCTCTGTCGGTTTGACCGTTCAACTCTGAAAGATCACCTCTTTGCGAGGAATCTGGACGCGATCCATCTCTTCATCATGGCTCCATCGATAGACCACGCTGCAAGCTCGCAGCAGACTTCGTCCTTGGACGACATCTCCAAGGTCAAGTCGGCCCTCTTGAGCGTCTCCAACTCTACCCCGAGAAGCGGCTCGCATACCCCTATCGACCACGTCATCGCCAACAATGCTGGCTACACCGACACCGTTTTCGAGGGCAAGGCCGACCAGGCCGCTCAAGTCAAGCAGCTCCTCTCCAGCAAAGGCTTCATGCCCCCAGATCTCGTCACCGCCGAGGTGGACTGGTTCTACCAGTAAGCATGCTCTCCCGTTCGCCTTGCACCCATTATGCTAGCATTCACTGACCGCTGACCTTATTTTCGCTCTTGCTCGCGTCTCATAGGAACCTCGGAATCGACGATACCTACTTTGCTCTCGAGAACGTAGAGACCGTCGCGGACCACATCCTCGCGCTCTTTGGCGCCAAGATCATGGCCTACACCAAGCACTCCAACAGCCTCGAGATTGACCTCGAAAAGGAGTCCGAAAACGGCGCCGTCTTCATCCACTCGTCGCAAGCCGGCAAGTCGCAAGCCGATGGCCCTCAGTGGGAGCGACGCATCGACGCCAACTACCTCGACAAGTCGTCCGTAGACAAGGCCTACCGACTCGAGACCTACCGTTCCGCCGGCTCCGTCTCGGCCCAGTCGCAGCAACAGCTTCGATGCTACTTTTTGGCCAAGTGCAACTTTGTCGAGCCTCGACCTGCTCCCGACTCGCCCCACTACGCCGACATCCGTGCCGTCTCCGACAAGACCTTCCTCACCAAGGCGAGCGACAACACGCTCGACATCTACCAGAGCATCATGGACGAGGTTCTCCGCCGACAGGGCCCCGTCATCGAAATGTTCGAGGTCGAGGGCAGCCGAGAGCGCAGGATCGTCATTGGCTACCGCATGGGCACCACCAACAGCTTCTTTAGCGCCCTCTCGGATCTCTACCACTTCTACGGCCTTTTCTCGTCGCGCAAGTACGTCGAGCAGTTCTCCAACAACGTCACCATCATCTCGATCTACCTCAACCCGCTCCCAGCGTCCAACAGCCCTCCCATCGAGCACTCGATCCACCAGGTCATGAAGGAGGCGTCCCTCATCTACGTCCTTCCGGACAACCCCTTCTTCCAGCCTGCCCTCGCGGAGAACACCCACGCGGTCCAGGAGGCCACCTACGCCTACGTCGGCTGGCTCTTTGCGCAGCACTTCTGCAACCGTCTCGGTCAGGCGTACCAGGCGTTGCGAAACGTACTCAACGAGAACGACTCCCAGCAGGCCGCCATCCTCAACGAGATCAAGCTGCGTTTCCGTGAAGAGACCTTCACCCGTCAGTCGATCCAGGAGGTCATCGAGAGCCACCCCACTCTCATCCGCTTGCTCTACGTTCACTTCGCCAACATCCACTATCCCGGTGGCGCCGACGATCAAGAGCTCGTGCCCACCCTCTCCTTCCAGCGCCTCGTCAAGGAGGAAGTGCTCACCGACAATGAGATGTACGACCGCATCCGCAAGGCTGCCAACAACACGCACGAGCGTCAGGTCCTCGAGTCCTTCCTCTTCTTCAACAAGGCCGTCCTCAAGACCAACTTCTATACCCCAACCAAGGTCGCCTTGTCCTTCCGTCTCGACCCTGGCTTCCTTCCCGAAGTCGAGTACCCCGTCAAGCCCTACGGCATCATCTTTGTGGTTGGTGCCGAGTTCCGTGGCTTCCACGTGCGTTTCCGTGATGTCGCCCGAGGTGGCATCCGCATCGTCCGCTCCAGGAATCGCGAGAACTACTCCATCAACCAGCGCACACTCTTCGACGAGAACTACGCCCTCGCATCGACACAGCATCTCAAGAACAAGGAGATCCCAGAAGGTGGAGCGAAAGGCACCATCCTGCCGACGCTCGATGCCAACCCCAAGCTCGCCTTCGAGAAGTACGTCGACGCCATTCTCGACCTGCTCATCAAGGGCCAGACACCCGGTGTCAAGGAGGAGATCGTCGATCTGCTTGGCAAAGAGGAGATCCTGTTCCTTGGTCCTGACGAAGGAACGGCCGACCTCATGGACTTCGCCGCCGAGCACGCTCGCGCTCGTGGCGCGCCTTGGTGGAAGTCGTTCACCACCGGCAAGACAGCCGCCACGCTCGGTGGTGTGCCTCACGATGTCTGGGGTATGACCTCGCTGTCGGTGCGTCAGTACATCATCGGCATCTACAGGATGCTCGGTCTCAAGGAGCAGGAGGTCACCAAGGTCCAGACGGGTGGTCCCGACGGCGATCTTGGCTCCAACGAGATCCTGCTGTCCGTCGACAAGACGGTCGCCATCATTGACGGCAGCGGTGTCATCTACGACCCTGCCGGTCTCAACAGGCAGGAGCTGGTGCGCCTCGCCAAGGCTCGTAAGATGATCTCGGACTTTGACGCGTCCAAGCTCAGCGCCAACGGCTACCGTGTCTTGGTCGAGCAGAACGATGTCAAGCTGCCTACCGGCGAGATCATCCCCGACGGTGTTGCTTTCCGAAATTCGGCTCATCTGCGATTCAAGGCCGACCTCTTTGTTCCCTGCGGTGGCCGTCCCGAGGCCATCAACATTTCCAACGTCAACCAGCTCTTCGACCAGGACGGCAAGCCTCACTTCAAGTACATCGTCGAAGGTGCCAACCTCTTCATTACCAGGCAAGCGCGTCTCGAGCTCGAGAAGCGTGGCGTCGTCCTCTACCCTGACGCCTCGGCCAACAAGGGCGGTGTCACCTCGTCGTCGCTCGAAGTGCTGTGCGGTCTTTCGCTGGAGGACGCGGAATACGTCGAGTCCATGCTCTTCAAGAACGGCAAGCCGACCAACTTCTACCTCTCGTACGTCCGCGACATTCAGACGATCATCGGCCGCAACGCTCGCGCCGAGTTTGAGGCTATCTGGCGCGAGAACATCGAGTCTGGCAAGCCGCGATCCACCATTTCGACCGAGCTCAGCACCACGCTCAACAAGCTCTCCGAGGAGCTCGAAGCGACGGACCTTTTCTCTAACGAGCAGCTCCGCTCCGCTGTGCTTGGCCAGGTGTTCCCTCCTACGCTCATCAAGAAGGTCGGCCTCGCCAAGCTCATCGAGCGCATCCCCGAGGCTTACGCTCGCTCGGCGTTCGCGGCAAAGGTTGCCGCCAGCTTCGTCTACGCCAACGGCCCCAACGCCAGCCACGTCGACTTTTACAAGCACGTTTCGACGCTGCTGGCTCAGCCATCGCCCTCAGCGACACAGCAGTGATTCAGCACACGCATTTGCTTCTTCACGATATCTCCCTTGTAGATTCCGCACCTGGACTTTTTCTTTCCCTGCTTGTTCGGCGCAGCTGCCTCTCATGGCAGCCTTGAGACGTGTATAATATAATTTCCGTGATCCCTTCCATTGCTGCGAGTCTGGTGTGAGAGATTTGCGCGCAGGCCGCAACAGAGGTCTGCGCCATAGATACAGTGCGTGCGTGCCTCAACAGACCACTTTTGACAACATAATTGGCGCCAGACACCACACTCACTCATTCAACAATGCATCTACACATTGCAATGATCAATTGACTCATGCGCAAGCATCAAATAGCCCTAATTATGCGTCAAATACTGTGCTTCATTAGAGAGTTTTTGCAGCTGTTGGAGGGGTTGGGGTGAGGGTGGTGGTCGGAGCTGAAATGCTGACCCCCTGATCAGGGGGTGCCGAAGTACCTTTCGGCTGTTGGAAGGGTGGTGGTGGTAATGGTGGTGGTGAAGACGGAGCCGAGCGAGAGTTGAATGAATCTCTTTGAACTCCAAAACTGATGTATTCTCGTGCGTGTGAGTGAGTATCGGGTGTGATGAGGCACCGATATGAGTGAAATGGCCTGGATCGGCCGTGGTGGTAGTACTTGCTTGTTGCGATCATGCAGGTGTAAGGGGACGCGTGCCTGATAGCCGTCTCGAGGCTCGACTCTTGACCTCGGCAATGGCAAGGCAATGCAAGCCGAGATCAGCGAGCTCGGCGTAGGGTAGTGTTGCTCTGCCGAAGTGAGAGGCGGCTATCGACTGACCCTTTGAACACTCCGTTCAGAGGCAGCGCGGCGTAGCTCAGTGTTGAAGGTGTAGCTCCTACGCCCCGTGAGTGTTCTTGACGGCGGCGTAGAGCTGTGGGCNGGTTCCGGCTGCAGTTGAGGTGCTGCAGTGTCAGTGACGGTTCTGACCAGTCCTGTGTCAGACGGCACAGACAGTGATATAGCAGCAACACAATTTGTATTGCCGCTGCGTGACTGTGTGACTGTAGAGGGTGAAATGAAGTGATCGCTGATGGCAAAGACAACGTGAGATACGTGATATGTAAAGTAGAGTGGATGAGGCCCAGCCTCATCCTACTCGAGCGAGCGTGATGTATATAAAGAGACCTCTGGCCCTGCCTGGTTCTCCTGCCGGCACAGCTAGCCTAAGCCGGCCCATTGTCTACCTGCACAACCTGCGTGTGTGCCTGGTCACGCCCCCATCCGGCCCTGGCGGCCATCCTACCGTTTGAGGTGGTGCCCGTGTCCAGTCCTGCCCCTGCTGATTACCTGCGAAGCTTCCTGGAGTGATCCTTGATAGCGGCTAGCCGTCCCTTGAGGAGCTAGCTCAAGTTCAGCCCGAGCCGGGCTTGTATTGCCAAAGTCGTGAGTTCGGCAATGACCCATACCTCCCGAGCGAACCCATAACAGTACCCCCCTTCCGAGATCCAAGCTCCTGCGAGGTGAAATGAAGTTCTCCTGCGCAGCCGCTTTCTTCGAGTTCGGC